>NW_006262688.1:9229556-9286840 GCF_000493195.1 Citrus x clementina | reverse complement strand
TGATATAAAAATGTAATTTTTTAAAGTTTGTAATAAAATTACAAATCTTAATTATTTGATATAAAAATACAATTTTTTTTAAGTTTGTAATTTTAATTTTTTTAAGATTTTAAGGAAATTTTAACTGACGTAAACTTTTTTTTTAAGTTTGTAATAAAATTACAAATCTTAATTATTTGATATAAAAATGTAATTTTTTAAAGTTTGTAATAAAATTACAAATCTTAATTATTTGATATAAAATATAATTTTTTTTAAGTTTGTAATTTTATTTTTTTTAAGATTTTAAGGAAATTTTAACTGACGTAAACTATTATTAGGGGTAATATTGTCTTTTTAAAGTCAACAGTTAGTCAATGAAAATTTTAACTAACGGTAGGGGGTCTTTTACAAATAAAATGATTTTCACCATCTACTTGCAACAGCCTCAAAGCTCAGGGGAGATTTTTAAAAATTACCCGCTTACAAAGCGTAGGCACATGATTTTTAGTTGGGCACACATTTTATCCAATTTGCGTATCAGTTTTTATGCCCCTAATGACCTAATATCATATATTTACAACTGTTATTTCAATAAATAATTAGTAATATTTACAATCTGATAGATAATCGAGATTACAACTTTACAATAATCCAAACACTTGTCCAAACAAATAACTTTTACAGATACTCGAGGACTGTTTGCTCCACTTGTATTTTATAAGGAAGAAAAATTATAAATTAACTCCACTTAATCATATTTAATTGGGGGAGAATTTAATTTCATAAGGATTCAAACCGCGGCTCTCACAAAGAGGTCTAGTAATAGTTCCAAATGATTTATTCCACATAAAACGGAGAGTTCTTTATTAGTGAGACTCTATACAGATATTGTCCACATACCTATGCATTTTTTTTTTCTCAATCGCTATATTAATCACCACTTTCCAAACATAAGCACAAAAGTCATATATATACCATCAGCATTAAGGGTACAAATCCTCCCCTAATCTAAATTCTCATGAGTTTTTAAAGATCTTATGTCATGTGTCCTCAACTAATGGTGTATGAGTAGGATTTAACTTCTTCATTTTCTGTATTTATTAACTACCAATCACGCACAAGTAATTTTGCTCAGAGGAGATCAAATCATGAAAAAAATCTTTATCCCATCATTAAATCCAACCTAATCTTCCACATTTATGATTTTTTTTTCTAAACCGACAAAGCGGGAGAACTTTATTTGAGCAAAAGAACATCAAGCATAATTAAAGGGCCATGAAGATTATGAAGCATAACCAATTAAAGGGCCATACTTGACATTACCAAAAAAAAAAAGGTACGTATAAGCAAAAACAGAATCAAGAAAAGCCATCAATTAGCATGAAACACATGGTAAAGAGTTGGACAGAGTGTCAATAAAACCCAAAAGTACGTGGAACTTTACGGCTTTTATCATGAATCTTGAGTTTCTTCCGTGTATTAGAAGTTAGCAATAATCTTGTACATGTTCTGGCGCAACAAAATGGACCAAGAAAAAAGAGTTGGATTATTGGCACCCTTTTTATAAGTCTCTTAAAACCTATTTTTCTTTATTTACCTCAACCAAATATTTATTAAATATAACATGCATATGTCTTATAACATTTGTTTTAATGACAAATTTTACCTTGACCAATATATTCCTCATAAAACCTCAAAATCAATTTCAGTTTTTCTTTCTTATTGTTCAAAACTTGAGGCGCCATATCCATGGTTTGTTTTTTTTTTTTTTTCTCTAAGCAGTTTTTCAACTTCTTAAAAAAAAAGTTGAAAAAACTCATGAAAAGCAATTATTTCATAGTTCACATATTTACTTCCGAATGGAAAAAATAGAGTTCCTTGACTTTTATATGAATGGAAGAAACTTTTACTGAAAAATACTTCATAAAATATTGTTACTTCCTATCATATTCATAGAAGATGACCTAATCCTTTTATTTTCCTTGCAATTATTGCTCTGCTTTCTTATCCTAAACAATAGATTATTTATTTTGTTCTCCAAAAGCAAGTAATTGTTGATGAATCACCATGATCATCTTTTAAAAAAAAAAAAATCAAAATCACTTTTTACAGCTTTTTTAATTATTTCCTATGTGCTTGTTTTGTTTCCTAATTTTATTTTGGATGATCAAGCTATTTGTTGCAGATTTCAAATGCAACAGTTCCTTTTTTTTAAAAAAAAAAAAGGAACTAAATACAGTGATTAGTAAAAAAAAAATTGAAAGAATTCCTCTCCGAAATTTCAGTTTCTCACTGATTTGGTAGTTCAAAAAAAAAAATTACGTCTCCCTACGAATTTTCAATTTCTTGTTGAAATTAGTAAATTAAATAAGACAATCTCTATCTTACATGCATGTAAGATAAATGAATCCATTAAATAATTATATTCATCTCTGAATTTGTAGTCTCTCTTTTAAAAATTGGTAGATTAAAAAATTATCTTGATTGAGACTGACTGAGAAAGATGTTCCAGTAGTAAAAGACTCACTGTCAACTGTGGAAATTTGAAGTGTTGAACGACTGTGCACCAAGAAAATTTGCATGGAAATTGAGAGAATTTTGTGAGAATATAGAACAAATCTTATCAAAGTGATAGTTACTGAAAACAATGTCCAACTTCCACTGAATAATAACATGCGCAATTCATTTAAATTTACAAAATGAGTTTTAATTATTGCAAGTTAAAATTTGGCAAGTCAAATGATGGGTACAATTTCTAATTAATCAATTTGGCAAGTCAGATAATTCGATATAGTTTTTATTTCATCAAATTTGGAAAGTCAAAGAATCGACAAAATTTTTAATTCAAATATTGTATTCATTTTATTTGTATTTTTTTATTATTTAATGGTTAGGTTATTACACTATAAAAATTATTTTGAACACTCTATTATTATGTATACCCATCTACTAAATTTAAACAATGAAGCTTTACTTTATAGACTCTTAAAAAATTAAAAAAAAAATTATTCAAATCATTTGAATTAATTTTCTTTATTTACTTAAAACACCAATAAATTTACTCTAACACATCCAAAAAAATTCTTAAAGATACTTAGTAATGGTCAAATCAAGTTGTAGACAAATTTTTAACACAATTTTAAGATAATTTGCTTTTGTTTAATTTAATAAATATGTTCAATATTGAAAGAACTTGCAATCAATATTTATTTTTTCCCCAAAAGAAAAAGAAAAAAGAAAAAAAGTGAATGTGACTCCAAGAAGAAGAAGAAAGACGAAAAACATAAATGGGTTTAAGATCTTTTTTTTTTTTTAATTCAAAAGGCCAAAAATATACTTTTAATTCTTTAATTATTTTTTTATCGTGAAGCAAAACAGACCATGTTTATGGTACTTTTATTAATTTAGTTTTTGAAAAATCAAAAGCATCAAATGATTATAGTTAAAATCTTTTAAATTTGTTTCAGATGTGAAAATAAAAGTTTAAAGTAAGAGAATTACATTTAAAATAATGGGTGTATTATTTAGGTATTCAGAGTAATTATATTATATTGGTCACAATAGATATATTTTTCATACGATGGATAATTTTATATTTAATAATTTTTTTGCATAAAAATTGAGATAATATTGTGAGAATACAGAACAAATGCATCGAACGAAGGGATAGCTACTGAAAACGATGTCCAATCCATTTAAATTTACAAAACGAGTTTTGATTATTGTAAGTTAAAGTTTGGTAAGTGAAATGATGGATACAATTTTTAATTCATCAATTTGAACAGTCAAAGATTCAATAAAATTTTTAATTCAAATATTGTATTCATTTTATTTGTTACTGTTTGATTACCTAATGGTTGGGGTTATATATTAAAAGTATATTTTGAACACCCTATTATTCTATATATTCATTTATTACATTTAAACAATTAAGTTTTACTTTATACACTCTTAAAAAAATTATTTAAATTAATTATCTTTATTTACTCAAAATACCAACTCAACACGCCCAAAGAAATACTTAAAATAATGGTCAAATCATGTTGTAAATAAAATTTTTAACAGAATTTTAAGATAATCTGCTTTCGTTTAATTTAATAAAGATGTTCAATACTGAAACAACTTGCGATCGGTATTGATTTTTTTTCCAAAAAAAAAAAAAAAGTGAACGTGACATCAAGAAGAAGAAGAAGAAGAAAGACGAAAGAATTGAATGGGTTAAAGATCTCAAATGTTAAAAAAAAAATTATATGTATTGAGTATTGTTTAGTCATTTGCATTCATATTTGCTTAGACTATGGGGCGGTTTGTTTTTTTTACTCAATAACTTAATTGACTTAATTTTAATCAATTAAGTTATTAAGTTTATTTTTTTTTAACCTAATGAAGTTTTTTTGTAATTAAGTCATTAAATTATTAAGCTTATTTTTTAAAGCTTTTTACTTAATCTAAAAGGTTTGAATGCTATCATTAAAAAATATTTTTCAAAATATTCATATCTAATTAATTAATTTTTATCCTTAGTTAAATAAAATTTAATAATTAGCGTTATTACTCATCTGTATATAATTTGTGATAATATATAGCGGTAGATTATTTTTATTTTTATTTTTTTGTTCAAATTAGCATTATTTATCTTCATAAATTTTTATGAATATTTTTCATATAAAAAATCACAAACTATAATAAAATTTATTAACATATATGATATAAAATATTAAAGAGTTGTACTCAATTGAATATGATTTATGTTATGATAATTTATTATCTTATTTATATTCTTTGAAATGTTTATTATTTGTTTAACATTATAATTTGTAAGGACATAAATGTAAAAATATTAATTTTTAATTTTTTTAAGTTAAAAAAACAAACAACTTAATATTTATTTTTAACTATTCAGATAAAAAAAATATGTCATTCAGATTCATACATTTAATTTTATTTAAAATTTAAATTAATTCAGATCCATTTATATTTTAAGAAAAAAAAACGCCACAGCGATTAAATTTAAATTTATTTAAATTTTAAAGAAAAAAAGGAAAAAAAAATCCCCGTGACGTCGTATATTCCTTTTTTTTTGGTTTAATAATTATCTCGAACCCTAGAAGTTTTGGCCTTTTTGGTGTCATTTTCATTGACATTTGGTTCCACGTGTCACGCGGCAGATGATTACGAATTACGTACGTGTACCGGAGCCAGCCATTCATCCTACCAAACTCCTGATCCGACCAACTTTAGCCAAAATGGCCAATGGCAACGGAGCGGTGCTCATTTATAATTCTAAAAAAGAGAAAATTTGGCATCATATTCGAAGGCTAAGAAAAACAACTTGAATTTTTAACTTAGAATTTTAATATAAATTTTGAGTGATTACTTTTAAACAATTCAATCACAGATGTTAAAAATTAAAATAGAATTTAATAATGATTATTTATCCACTATTAATTTTTTTTTGAAATTAAAAACTTAATAAAAAATTTAAGTTAGAATAATCTAACCCATATTTGAAACTATAAAATATACTAATTATAATAACTACATTGCATATGTTGGATATCACACACACACACACACACACACACATATATATATCCTTCTCTTCTATGGGTGTCCTCATTTTTTTCATGTAAACACACTATTATGCCATTCAGTTTAATTAAGTTAATGCTCGATTCATTATTAAACTATGTGGTTTAATAATATCATTATTCAATTTACTATAAAACTATATGACTTAATAGTGTGTTTACATGAACAAAAAAATGAGAACATTTGCACTTAAGAATTTCTAGTCAAGGAAAGTAAAACTTTCATTAATCTAATAATAGTGTGTTTACTTTTCGGATTAGAGAATCGGAATCCAAAATCAGAATCATTGACAATGTTTACTTCACAAAATAGAGTGAGAAATTAGAATCAAAATTGTGGAGCTCACCACAATTTGGGAATGAGAAATACGAGACTATTTCCTAAGGGAGGGGTTGGAAAGAGTCTTTCATTCTCAAGATTGACTATTTTGCCCTCCCTCAAAATTAAAAAATGCTCACTTTATCCTCATTTATAATTAATTAATATATTATTATAATTAATTAATTAATATATTAATATATTATTAACAATAATTATTAATAAGAATAGTTTTTGAATAAATAATCACAATAATTAATATATTATTATAATTGAATAATTAATATTAATATTATTTGCTAATATATTTTATAATAATTATATTAATAATTATTATAATTAATTAGTATATTATGATAATTAATTAATTAAAAAAATTTACAATTAGTTAATATATTAATATATTATTGACAATAAAATAATAATAATAATAATCACTATATATATATATTGATGTGGAAAAATAAGGAAAAATTCCACATAGGATTTTTAGTTTACTGATTACCCCCCTCCCCGCGAAACCTATATATATTGGCCTCCATGTTCAATTGTAAAACACACCAAAATCCAAGTAATTTTCTTCTCTTCTCTCCTGAGCAAATTCTCTCTGCCCTTAGGTCTCAGCCTGATAGAATTCAAACATTTATTTGAAATTCGTGGGAATAGTGAGTTTGTGCTGCCAATACTATTAAATTAATTGTATTTTGCGAGACAGGTGCCAATATAATTCAAGCACTATTGCGAAGGTAGCGAATCTATTTTAAGGACAATGTAATTTTATAGGCCTCGAGTTAGTGAAAATTAATTTTTTAAAAATTTATTGACATATTGTTGATTTATTTATTATATCAATGCTATTTCAATTTATTTTATTACTATTATTATAAATTTGTGATAAGTGTATAAAAAACTTATTAGTAAGCTTAACTGCACTAGAAAGGTTCTAGCATGAAGGCTGTATATAACGCCTAAGGAATTTGGATTTCAAGTGGGATGATTGCGACCCCTCCAATCTTTTTTAGGAACTTAATTAGTATATTTTTACATACGAAGTGAGTGGTCTTATGTCATTGAAAGGAATAATAAAAATAATATCACTACAAAATACTCCAATTGTTGTGTTTACTGTCATAACAACTTGGGGAGTTAGGAAACTTCATCTATTAGGGCACTTGATAGTCACTTTTCACTGAATATTGGCCCTTTCGATCATAGTACCAAATAGCCTTGATCTGCTCTTGGTTGTGTAGTCAATGGGATGCTTGGGACTACATCTACATTTTTTTCAAAAGAAATTTCTGCTCAACCAAACCATTCTTCCTTTTTTTTTTTTTTTTTTTTCTTATTATGAATCAAAACTACAATTGCATCCAAAGGCATTGCTGGGCTAGAAAAAGGCTTAAAAGTTGATGGTCTTGCAATTCAGTTGCCTCTGTAAATTGATACTCAGCCAACATTACCAATCTTCCATTTGAATCCTTTAAGAATCACTTGTTTGTCCTACAAATATATTTCTCGAGATAATAGATGGATTTGAACCCATCGAATGGAAGCATTCAAAAAAATCAGTATCTCCGAAGTAATTTGCCTTTAAAACTCTAGAGCCTCCGTATCTCATTGGATAACTTGCGATTGAGAAGGCAGCATTTGAGATCAGAAGATGCAAAGATGATCCTGAAATTCCCTCTTCTAATCTTACAAGTTATTGCCTTCTCTCATCTTTCAGCGAGGATGCTTATACCCTCGCTTCACAGGATTTGTTGAGTGGATCGAAATTGTTAGCTAAGAAAAGGAGTGAGGCTGAAACGGTACTAATAGTTGCACCATGTTGGGCAGCTTGGAATCTTCATCTTTTATGAAAATAAACAGTAAAATTCTCAAATATGAGTGGCTAAAAGCATAAAGTGAAAACAAGAGGTACATTCCATAGGACTTGAGTTGTTTTTAACAGCCATCAGAGCCAGCTTTGACCCACACCAAAAGTAGGGCTCAGTATTCGAAACAAATTGAGAACTATTTTTTGTGGATTAGACGTCCCTCAGTGATGCGCCTAATCAATAAGAGGGGACCAATTAACTTTTTGATTTTCTAACAACAAATTATGAAACATTAAAAGAAGGTGAGACTTATTGTGGAACCTAACATAATTGTAAAAATGAACATGTCTTTATTTTATGAGACAGCACATCATCTCAGCAGCATGTTAGGATGGTACACTTAACCATAAAACATTTTCTCAAATAAAACTTTTGTATATTCATTCAAAAGATGGAGATCAGGTAACTGTCCTTACAAAATAACAATTAAAAAAGATAAAATGAGAAAATAAAAATGGAGTACTGCAAGATATTCTAAAATTTCATAATAAATTATTTGACATTCATAAAGTGGTTTGTAAGATAATGTAATTAATTCATTTAAAAATCTTGAAAATTTATTAACCATTTTATGAATGGGATGAAATTTTACTAAACGAATAACACTACAATGGTGTTTTCCGGAAGAAAAAGAAAAAATGGAAAATTGTATAATTGGGCCGGGCCTCGTTAACCTCCACGGCAGGCGAGTCCAACACAATCTTCACCATAATAACATTGAGATCCCTATTGTTTGACAAATAGCCATTAAGAACATACTTTACAACTTATAACCACAATAATCTTCTTGCGCAGAGCGTAAACCGTACTACTACAAACAGAAAAGAGACATCTGCGTTTCTGATTCTCTCTATCAAGGAGAAAGCTATGAGCGTTCTAGAGCAAAATTTTCCTGTGGTTCAGAAGAAGCTCTCTGTTGATTTAAAGGTATAAGCCTCATTTTGATTCTTTACTTTGTTTCTCCGCGAGCAAGAATTAACATACAGAAATTCTGCCCCTAATTTCGATTTTTCGACCATAAGCATAATCTGTTCGTTTTTATATATGTATATCGAGAAGCAGTAGTATCTGAGTTAAGGGTATATTGAAGCAGTAGTCACTTTGGTACAATTGGGTTGCTAAAATATTGCATAATGTAAATGTTATTTTGTTTGATTTCATATTCTCAATAAGTTTTAGTGACATGAATTTCTGGGTCAGTGTCATTTGGCTTATAAGATAGGCTTGTGTGATCTTAGCTGGGGTGACTGCTTCGTGTCCGTAGTGGTTCAGATAAAATGATCACATAATATTAAGTATGAGGTGAGTGAGATGTTTGAGTTCAATTGTGAAAAATTGGAGGGTTGTTTCCGAGTTTTTGAAATGTGTGGCTGTTAATAGTCTTATGCATAATGGGCAACTTTTGTTACTTGAATTTTTGAGTATTTTGATGATCTAGCTTCAAAGTTCTACGTGATTACAAGTGTTAAGTCTGTGACTATATTTTTTCTGTATATGGGGAAAAATCTACAGGGCTTCAACAGATGTGTGTTCTGCTTCATAGTTATCTTTGAATTATGTTTATGCATTTGATTGTACTTGAAAAGATAACTTATGCATGGCAAGCTCATTGTTTCTGCTGCGCATTGTCTGAGAGTGTCTTAAATGGCTCAATGTCTTCCAGTTTGCTCTTTCAGGTGTTTCTTGGTTAACGATAGGTTGAAAAACTTTGAAACACATCCATTGAAGTTTGAAGTATACACTTGACATATTTGAATTTGACATTTCTTCCTTAGTCTGTATTGGAACAACTAATGATCATGTCGGGTCTGTTCTAAGATGCTGTGTCATTAATTTTCTCTTCTGATATCTTAAATTTTGCCTGGCAGGGGAACAAAACAGATATAATCATTTGCAGTTATGATGATCATTTTCTTGTAAGTACGAGGCCTCCACTTTGTTTTGGTGTATGATGTCTGCATGTCTTTGTGACAATATATCTAATGTGTGAAATACTTCTCAGGTCATTGCAACTCAAATAGGAACAATGGGGACGATACTGCATGCCAGGTTTGTAATTTCTTTCCTCAAAAATTGTTGTGTCCAACTTTTTGTATTATTCACTGTTGTTCTTTATGGTCTCAACCAATCTTGTCAAGGGGACACTATATGAGCTATTAGTGGAAAAAATAGAGATTTCTTGTTTGAGTTGTTAAGATTGCGCATTATACATAACATCATAAACCTTACAAAATATAATTTGTGGCCCAAGGTTGTTGACCACTGTTTTCAGTGGAGTATACCTTGTGGTATCTTGTATCAGCTGTAAAGATTCAAGTGTTTAGTTGAGCTCTGTCTCTGTAACAGGTGAGCAAGCATAATTGGTTTATTTCATTGTTGAAACATGAAATTGAGATTATCACGTGGACGGACTCGGCTTTTTATTTTCTGATTTATTTCTCTTCAATATGATTGGTAGTTCGTGCAAAAAATAAAATAAAATAAAATTCTGAAAATACTTTAAATTAAAAGAAAATTTCTTTTATTTGGGGTTACAAATTTCTTAGTTAATGATATTCTTATTTTAATTAATATTATCTTTTCTTCTTGTCTTCTGTTGACCTTAGAATGAATGCATGTTTACTTTTATGCTTTTCTGTGTTTACCGGTTGCACTATCTAGATTGCACAATAATGTCTTTGAAGAATACGCTCTCTCTTATCCATCTGTCTGACCCTGTATCACTGGAAATAACTCTAAATTAAATATTGGTTAAAGAAAATAAGAGAAAGAAAGAAAAGCGTAGCGGGAGTTAAATATTGAGATGGTCACTTCACTTGCAAAAGATGGAGAGAGTTCTGTTAACAATTGCAGAAAGAGGAGGGGAGCATTAGAAACTAAAAGGCAAAATAGTTATTTTATATAGCTTGATTTTTGTTATTGTAATAACTTCTTTAAATGATTTTGGAGTTTTGAGGTACAGATATGTTTCTTCATTGCCAGGAAAGATGCAGATATATCAGTCCATCCAACTTTCAGTGTGTCCGTAATATTTGGAAAACGAGACGAGGTAATCACGCCCACATTGTAATATATTGACTAATCTCGTTTATAATTCTCTTGGTTTTGACTAACTTGCATATGTGTAGCCAATGCTAGTGGCATGTGCTCGTCAGCTGATTGAACACATAAGGTATGTTGAAGCTTCTATATGACATTTTCTGTGTCTTTATCAAAATTTACCTTAAGTATCATTGTGTCATTCTCTTATTAAGGTTTTCCTTTTTGTCAAGAGTAAAGCAGTCTGCTTGTTGATGTTCTTAAAAGGTCACATTAGTTTTCATGCATGTCTTGCAATAGAAATACAAGGATAGATAGTCAATCCATAAACATTAGAAGTTGATGTCAATAATGCTTTCAGATAGCTTATTTCTTAGTAATAGTTACCTAATTACAAACAGTTTACTTGTTTGCAGTAGCTCTGGCACTTCCCAGCCTTTGGTTCTGTCCCTTGGTCTTAAAGACCATTCTGCGGTATTGTCTGAATACACACATGCGCCCACATACACACATACACAGTGTGTGTGTGTGTATATACACACTCATTTTTTCAATAATGTAATGGTAAAATTCATAATTTGTCTTTTTGACAATAGAATTGTAAAATTCATAACTCCATGGGATTATGCAGGAGACACTGAAAGGCATTGTTTCTGCTGTCACTGAGAATCGCCTTTGGTAGCAAAATGTTGCTGTATTTTCAGTTGCAGATGCTTACTCGATCCTTGGACAACTTCCCTCTAATCAGCTACTGAAACTGCTATTTAAATTATGTTTGTCCGAGAGACATGATGAAATATGAACTAACTTGAGGTGCTGCTGCAAATATTGTCAGCCGACAGTGACTGATGGGCCAAATCGGGGTATTAAGAATGAGAACGTTACTTGACGATTTGTACATCCAAATTTTGAGTGTATTTTTTTCCCCCCTAAATGTTTTTCTTTTCAAGCTCCTCTGGTAATAAGCGCGGAATTGCCAATATTTTATTTAATTTTTTGTTTTGAATTTAAAATAACTACTGGAGCTAGAACATTCATGCTGACTCCTAATGAAATCGACTTAGCATAATTAATAAAAGATGGCTCCCCCTAATCTCGACATCTGAATTTGAGAGAGAGAGTAATATAACTATAATATAATGTCAATAAAATTACAACAATGTTACACATAATGAGACTCAACGAATGCATCTCAAAATTTGGGTCTGCCTTAGCACACGTTCAAACATATATTGTACACTAAAAATACAAAGTAAAGCACCCCTCTATACCCAAGAATTACCTATCAGGTTTTCTATGATCTCTTGCCCTGTAGAAACAGTCGAGCGCCCAATATATCAACATCCCCATCAAGCTTCATTTTCTTTTCTCATCTTTCCATCTGTCAAGCACCCAATATATCAACATCACCATCAAGCTTCGTTTACTTTTCTCATCTTTCCTTCTTCACCGACCACTGCATGCAATTGTTTTTCTAACTGCAAACAAAGCAAAAGATAACATACTTGTCTAATTACTAACAAAAGTTTAAAGAAAAACACATTGGCATCTAGGCCATGGTCCTACTTTAAGTGACTAACTTGAATACAATCAACTACACAAATCATGCAGGCCGTGGGATCATCAAATAAAAAGATAGTAAAAACCAAGGAAGTACAAAGTAAGTTTGCAAAGAATAAACAATACATTCAGACAGAAAAAAACAATGGAATTAATTAATTTCTACTTATCCATATTTAACATTTAATACAATGTTGGAACTTGTCCATATTTAACATTTACTACTATGTTGAAACTTGTCACAAGACGCATAGGGTTATACAATGGGATTGTTAGAATTATCTGACAAGTTTCCAGTTCACCTATTTTCGTCTTTCTTCCATCTAAGATGAGCAACAGTTTCAAAACACAGCAAAATTTATGAGAGTTGGAAGCCAAATCCTTCCTCTTTATGTTTTCTTCTCTCCTCCACCCCAAAACCTGAACTCTCATGTTTTGATCAAACTTCAATATGAGTATATCTACCCCACTACATATGTATTGCTAGTTAATGCTTATATAGCATTGGAGAAAATCAACTCATGCAAAATCTCTTCTTTTTGTAGTTTATTTTCTTCCCTTACCCAAAATCCAAACATTCATGTTTGATCAAACTTCAATATCAACTCATTGTGCCAAATCATTTGCAAAATTCTGATGACCAACATCAATTTGAAGTGATAAAGTAAACTGTACAAGATAAGAGAGTTTGCATGCTATTCAGTGCCACTTCCAAGGTGCACAACACAAGAAAGAAATACAAAAGTCCTAGACTTGTCCATCAAGGTACAATAACAAGAAACCAGAAGTGAACAATAAAGCAAACTATGCATAACCAGTTAAAACTAACACTCACCTGAGCATTTTTTATTTTTTGTCTCTGCAATTCTTCAGCAATGCTTGCAATTCTACCATCATAATTAAATCTTAGTCAAAGGTGAATACAGACTGAAAATTGAGCAATAATAATTTTTTCCTTATTCCTATTTTTATCTCATACCTCTGTTGCAAAGTAATCATCTGAGACTGCAGCTCCTTTTCCTTTGTAGAAGCAGGAGTTACCTGCAAGTTGTACAGAGTTAAGAGCACCCAGTGAAAAAGGCAAAATCACATTCCCATAGAAAAACAATAAAATAAAATGAAAAGATCTTTATGAACCACAATGACTCCCAAGAGTTGGCAACATGTTTTTCAGCATTATCCAACACTTAGAGACAACCCAATAAGTCTATTATTACTTCTCCACAGAGTTCTGGTTGCCACAATGCTTGCGCAAGACAATAAAGTGAAGGAGAAAGCAAGTTAGGGTATAAGACAGTCAGACTAAATTTACAATCCAGAGCTCAACATGCTGGTTTTGCACAGGGCTGAAGTTGGTAAGAACAAGGATTTCACGTGTTACCACATAACTCATTTATCAATTGACAGTCTGGAAATGAATACAAGAAATGAAATGAAACAATATCTAAAGAAAAAGATGATAAATATTCATTCATGTAGAAAGTTTCCTGTGGAAAGCTATACACTGCTATTGCATGCAAGGCCATAAGATTGACCAATATGCTAATTGAATCAAATAATCATTTGTCATGTTTTGGCTAGGATAGGCTGCCCCTCAATCCATACTTCAGTGGTAGAAGTCTGACGGTCGAGAGCCATTAAGTTTAGTGATAGTCAAAATATTATAACATGGACCGTGAATAAATAAAAGGATTTTGGAGATTTAGAATAAGACGATTTTTTGGGGGAAAGAGTAAGATTAATACCCTCAATTACTAAGGAATTTCAAGATTCTTCTTTCTTCTTCATTCATCTTAAATTGGGAAGAGGTCTTGGCTTAATTTTGTGAGATCACATGGTCATATAGAGCCTATAGATAATTTGTTCGACATTCAATTAAATAGATTTTTTTGTGATCTTTAGAGTTGCTTATTTGTGTGGACTTCTTGTCCACTTTTCTGTACCTGTCTCTTGTTTTTTCTTTAAATATAAATTTTTGTGTCCTATCAAAAGAGGGGAAAAAATCAAATAACAAAAATAAAAAACGTTGAATAACACCATAATAGTAGTTCCATTATTATGTAACATTGGCTGCAACAAATTTTTCTTTCTACATATTATATAAATATAAAAGAAAATAAAAATTGAAGGAGAGACAATTTTATGTTGTATTCTTTAACCTCATCAACCTAAAACATTACAGTCACATCGTCCCCATCACTAGCTTATTGCAGCCTTTTCCAGCATATGAAAGTGAATAAAATATCTTATTATTTTAAAGTAGAGCAAACAATGAGAGTAATGAGTTATAATGGTTTAGTTAATCAAGTCTCGGAAAGTTCTTGGACCTTTAAACCATCATCAAAATAACTCCTCAGATTTAGGAAGAAAAGAATATATATACCTGCAAGAGGTCATTAGTACCAGCATCAGCCGACTCTGCATGCTTACCTGTATAAAGCAGAGAAAATAGAAGCCAACAAGGTTATTGAATATAAGACTAAAGTTGTGGTGTATGAATGACAACAATGTGACAAGCATTACCAGAGGTTTCTTCCGCATACTTGATCAGTCTAATAATTTCTTCCTGTCCACATTAATTTACAGAAACAAATAGTAAAAAGTGTATCCTGGACATAAAATATATAATAAAGGGCATATGGCAGTTAAAGAGAAACATACTCTTTGCATGGTGTTTTGTTGCAAAATGAATTGCAGGGATGGGAGAAGTGAGGCAGCTGTAAAATTTGGGGTAGTTGGACTCATTGAGCCTCCACTAACTGGGCTAAAGATGCTGTTAATAGGTCCCTGAATGAGAGAAAATCAAGGCGATGGTTACAAAGCGATTGCCTAGAAGAAAAATTGCTAAGTTCCATAATGCTGTTAGTGAAGTCATCTGAAAAATATGCAAATTGAAATAAGAATGGATATTATATGTCACCCTGGCCCATCTCAAAAAGCTAAGTTAATTGGTTATTCAACGAATTACTTCCCTAAAAATAAAATGTTAGTTAAAATAAATATGTATGCAGAGTGTTCATTACAAGAAAAAAAACATCCATAGACGCTGACCAAGAAGCTCATGAAGAGTATTCATTAGAAGACATAAAATATCCATGCCTACTAACCAATAAGCTCTAATGAGGAATATAGTGTGTATAAGAATTGATGAAAAATAAAAAAAACTTGGGAATTCCTAGCAATACTAAGAACAAGAAACAATCAACAGATGGACATGTCAGACACAAGTAAACCATAACATGCAATGTGAAAACAATATAAAATAAACACTCTACTACCTAAAGCCTCCAGTTAACTGGCAATTAAAATAACAATGGACATGCAGCAGCACCAATTGTAAACTAGCAAAATGACAAATAAATTTACAAATTCATGCATTATTCATGATTTCTCAGGTTGACATGTTAGCCACGTGATATGATAGGTGAAACCTAGCTTCCATTTTTCCTTTTATTTTGTTATCATCTTTGTATTGTTGGTTTCAATTTCAAAAGAAGAAAAAAATTTTAACACTCAACTCAAAAACATGATTCATAAATTTGTGGCAATTTAATTATAAGTTACTTCATAGATCAGGACTTATTAACAAGAGATTCCCATTTGATCTCAGAAAATTTTGCAGCCAAAACTGAAGTGCTGACAAAAGAATCTTAGTAGACAATGACTGCTTCATGCAATTTAATATTGACTACTTACATAAATAGATAAGTCAACTAGATAGGTTAATGGCTACAATATAAATCAATCAGTGTTAATGTCCATAAAATAACGTGAACTAGCTACGGTAGAGTCAACATTTGCATATGATAAGTCCTAGTGTTCTTTAGGAAACCACATGATTCCAGTGGATCACCTTCAAGTCGACTGAAGGCTGAGTTGGGTCTGGCTTATACTATAGCATGATATTACAAATATACCTTGGGGCTCAGTTCTGCTGAAGTAACTTTAAAGCGTCCTTTACGTTGGACAACTGCTCCTTCTGATGTATCTTCTGCTGCATTAACAGAAACAACAAAAGAATAGTCATATTATAGGTATAAACAAGAAACAATGGCTCCAATTTAGATTGTTAAAAAAAAAAAAACCAAGAAAATCACAGCAAAAATACCAGATGGAAGGTTATTTGTATCTCTTCTCTGGCGATACAACAGTGGTCCACTATAGTTTCGCTCAGATTGATTTTTTGGCTGCAGAGAATCCCTTCAAAATATTTTCAAGATATCAGAGTTATTGTAATTCTCAATCCGAACTTTTTATTTAAGTAAATGATAGAGAAAACTTGAAAGGCAATCAATAATCAACTTAATACAGTATAGTATAACAGCAGCAGGTTTTTGACAGAAAGGCAGTATTTTGAAAATGATGTATGTCTTACCATCAAAACCAGGCTCATGAAGGTAGAAGACGCGCCAAAAGATATGCCTTTTGACTCGATGAATCTAAGAGTTATATTTTTCCAAGAACAATTGGAATGCAATATGCATTTTAGGTGGTTTTACAACCAGACTGAGAATATACATCTTCAGATTTGGAGTATTATATCTAATTAAGTTTGAAAAAAGATTGCAGACTCATCAAATTTTAATTTTAGTTCAACAACATAAAATTGAGGAAGACAACAAACGTAGAAACATAATATATGTATTCTGCAGGTGAACATAAAAAAAAAAGAAAAAAAAAGCTAAGAATCCTTCATTCAGTTCTCTTCTGACAGCAAGTACAACTCTATAAGGACATAATATAAGTACAAGTACAATAAAGCTTACCTATCAGCTTCACCAACAGCCTTCTTAGAAGAAAATGCATTATCAGGTATTAGTGAACCGCTCAAAAATTTTTTATGCTCAAGAATTACATGACGTGGTAAAGAGCTACTTCGCCCTGAATTCTCACCCTCGTTTCTTCCAGATTCTTGGTCTATGGCTCCCAAAGACCCCTTTGAAAGAAACTGATCAGTATCTAAATGAGCGGTGCCTTTCCAACTAGGACTAGTTGCACCCTCATCGTCCTCACCAACATCGAAACAACCTCTGCAAAAATAAGAGGGGCAAAATACTGAGATGATTCCAAACCGTGACAACTTTCTCATGTCCAATTTTCTAGTGCCAATGCACAGGAACTGTAATCAAAATGATTGCAAGTGTTAAAGTTACTACTTGACCTAAAAGCTTAAGCTAGGGTCAATACTCTCCTCACTTGCACAAGCACATGAACTAAAAACAATCATCACAAACTTAAACCACCCCCCCCCCCCCCCCCCCAAAAAAAAAGATAAAATTTATTATAATCTAAATAATTAACATTAAGGAGATTCAACATATACCACGAGGTCAAACTGATTATGATACCATATTAAGTTCTCACTTGACCTAAAAGATCAAGATTTTAAGTGTCAAGCTCTAGGATAAGGGAAAAAAGAAAGAAGTTTCTTAGTACATCATTTCTTTTATAATCGACTTTATTCACACAGAGTCTCCAAATGAAAACTTTTGGCAAATGCCACCCAATAGCCTTGAAGACACTATGGTCATTATTAACTTATTGGCAGTGAAAATGCCAGGAAAAAAATCATTACTTTAGTGCTTGAAGAGGTTTGATAGGAAATGAGGCAAGCGAACTCTCCAAATCATGAAGATTATTGAAGCCATCCTGATGCAAACAAAAGAAGAGAGAAATTTTATGACAATGTGAGACCAAAAAAAAAATATTCCTGGAAAATACTTTATGCATATGTAATGCTTACGTCCTGACTTGTTGTAGCATTTGAATGATTACCACTCTCTGTGGACAGCCTTTCTGCTGGAACCTCAACATCAGCATGGTTTTGCTTCCCACTACTATTGGGATCTTCTGCATTTGACATACAATCATAATCCTGGATCTGCAGGCAACACAAAGCTTCGGATAATAAGAAACAGAAGTACAAGTTTTAACACCAATGAAAAACATGGGAATAGCTTGTACAGACACCAAGATAAATGAGATCACTTACAAGGGCAGCCTGACTTTTTAAATCCTCAAGGTTGAAATTCCAGGCACTTATTCCTCTTATGTACTCTTGCTGCAAGGTTAACATTGTTCAGACATATAATGACATTAATTACAGATAGGCAGAAGCCAAGAAATATAGAACTGTATCTAAGGAATTAGCCTTCTCTTTAGGACCATGCAAGAGAATACAAGCAACCATATTGGGGGTCATTATAGATGACAACAAGCAAGGCAACAGCAGTTTAAAGAATTACGAACTGATCCTTAAGAAAATAAGCTTAATGGTGGGTAAGACATTAAGATAGGAAAAATGTTAAAATGAAACCATATTTTGGTGTTAAACCATCAATATGATCAGCCGTCTATAGCAGATCTGTTTCAGCCTATAAACTTTTCTAACCAAAAAATAAGTCTTCAACCAAACAATGCTGTGTTCTGCAGGAAGGCAAAAGAATCCCGGCCATAAACTTGATTTCAAGTGTTCAACCTGATAAGACATCTCTTTCTGCTCCTGATCATTAAAAGTATGACAGATACAGAACAAGACAAGCCAATGAACAACTACCTAAATATCCCTCAAAGAACATGGCTAAAATCTTCCTGAAGTTAATGGTAAATTCACAAAGAGATTGAGGTCCAACTAAATCAAAAATCAACAGAAGGTTTTCAGATCCCTGGAACATCTGATAATTGCGAGACGGGGTGCTTTTGCATAAATATCAGGATGCAAACAATGCACAAAATAACGAAATTGTTAAGCATTCCACACAACTTAGGAAGAGTTAAAAAAGAAGGATCTGAGTAACAGAAATTTGTTATGGCTATCTTGCAGAGGTAAGTAATGAATAATATGGCACAACAACGACGTTTAAAGTTACTATGTTATTTCTTTTTGTTTTTTAATCTATTTTATAGGTAGCTTGTTCTTCGTGGCATTTATTTATAAGGAAAATCCTCTTTGCATAACTGCCAAACACACACCACAAATTGTTGAAACCTGTCAACTTAACTCATAAAATATTAGTGCCTCTGTTTTATACTTGAATAATGGAAAGCTGTATTCCTCACCTGTGATAATTGCTCTTTATCCTCATAGAGAGCCTTATTTTGCACAAGTAGATCAGCCTCTTTTGCCTGAGCACGAAAGACATCAAAGGAAGTCCAATGACATTAGGCTCATTTCAGAAGGAATTCTTGTTCTTGAAAAATATAACACATTGGACAAGCAAGAGACCTTCAGCATCCTGAAACGTTCACCTAATGGAGCAAGATTATCGACAATGGAACGAGCCAGAAAATCATTTGAACGTGCGTGTTTGAAAAAATGGTGTTTCATTAGCTTTTCTGCTGTTGGACGTTTTTTAGGATCCTTCACTAGGCAAGCTGTTACCAACTCTTTAAAAGACTGGAAAAATAAAGCATTTTCAGAGGGGTTATTTTGCACTTTCAGAAGACTATTAATAGAAGCTACCAAACAAAAAGTGCTCACATACAGACCTTTGAGAACCTCTTGTCTCTTTCATAATCAAGACCTGGAGGTGCATTTTGTAAGGTCATCAACAAAACCTGCATGAAAAATAAGAGGATAAGATAAAGACATGTACTAACACAATATGAACGTATGACATATTTCAAATAAGAGGTTTACTTTCATTGGTGGATACTTCGAAAAGGGGGCATGCCCATGAGCGAGTTCCAATGCTGTTATTCCAAATGACCAGATATCTGCTCTGTTCATAGAAAGAGATCTTATGAAAACTCAAAGCCAACTCAAAATAACATTAAGACCCTTGAAACAAGAAAGAAAAACTGAAATAAGATGCAGAGAAGAAAGCAACCCACTCACTTAAAGTCATATCCATGCAATTGCTGCATAACTTCAGGAGCCATCCTGAGAAAGAAGAATATAAGTGTAAATTTGTATGTACAGAAATTTAAGCAATTACCCTGTGCAATTCAGCATACCGAAATGACTAGAAGGACAAGTGAGAATAATTACCAGCATGGAGTTCCAACAAAAGTATTTCTGGAACGTTGCCTATCTCCAGCATCAAACATGCATGCTGATACACCAAAGTCTGCTAACTTGATCGCACCATTAGAATCAATTAAAATATTTCCAGCCTGTAGAGGGATACTATAAGTATAAGCAATCGTAGTGCAGAACCATTCTCCAAATTGAACGAGCCAAAAGTGAAACAATTGAAGGATAACAAAACAGTATTCAACAAAATCAAGTGATCAGTACCTTACCTGTCAAAGGAACAACAAGACAGACATCACTGATGAGAAGATATAAAAGAGATGGAATAATGCATATCAGAAAGCATTTGTTTCATTTTTCAGAAATTAAAGACATTGATAATACTTTGATCAGGAAAGTTCTGTACAGTTCTTTGTCAAACCAATTGACTAACCAGGATTGGAAGTAATTCCACTTTATAATATGACATTATTGATACAAGAAATTTTAAGGGTTAAAAAAAAGAAGATTCTAATCTAGTCCGAAACAACTTCCTAGAAAATTTTCATTTCACTCTTTATTTCTCTTTTCCCAACTAGTACAACATCTTTATAAAGGTGAGTCAGTTCTCATCACAATATTGACTTGAGAGTTCTATTTCAAGTAAACCACCAGATCAGTTTTATAAAGAAGGAAAAAAAAAAAAGAGAGAGAGTAAACCACCAGATCAAATTGTTATCATGTACTTACGTAATGTAAGTGAGATTATCAGGAAAAAGTAGGATATTTTCTTTACTACAATTTCTTCTCAAAGAGATTTTCTCATTTAAAATTGAGTAATGGTAGGGATCCTAAGTCCTAACTATTAATACCTTCCTCTTTTTACCCTACAAAAATGTGGCGATTTCTTTCTCGCCACATCACCCACAACAGAGCTAAGACTGCAAACTTATGCTTATACTTTTCTTAGAGACAATCACTCCTAACTTCGGTAATTAACCATAAACAGAGCAGAAATTGAAAAAGGTTTATTAGCCATAAACAGAGCAGTAATTGAAAAAGGTTTTAAGGGAAAGTAGGATACCTTCACATCTCTATGGATATGCCCATGGAAATGGAGATAAACTAGAGCTTTGAGGGTCTCACGCAACAACGTTGCAATAACAGGCTCTTCAAAACCTTCTGGATATGCTGATTTCATTATATGAAGACAGGATCCCCCTGCCATGTATGGCATCACAACCCAAAGGCAATGACCCGTAGTGAAAGAGCAATGGGCCCTTAATACATTAGGATGATTAGTCACTCTCATGGTTTGCACCTCTCGCCTAATACCATCCTGTATCATTTGCAAGGAAAAACTCTTTAATCTGATACAGAATGTATTTTCTAGTGAAACTTAAATGAATACAGTTGGAGTCCTCTTATTGATGTGAAAATGGAATATGGGGGTTACTGACACTCAATGTCGAGACAAATTAAAACAATTAGTGTTAGGCAGAACAATGAAAGAAAACCATTGAACCATGATGTGTCAAATTCATCTTTGATTCCTTTTCCCTGTATTCTGGTAAGCAATGGAACTTTCAAAATAGTGATACATTAAGTAAAAAGAGGAAAAGAACAAATGGCATTTTTTTTCTGTAGAAAGGAAAAAGAAATACAGACACAAATTCAAACCATTTTTTTTTTCTTTTCTTTTTCCCATGCAAGGGCAAAAATAACAGACAAGAGGATGTTGCCCTAAATCTGATGCACACATATGCTAGTACATATATGTGAACAGTGCGCATAAGTAAACAGCATCATATACAAAGAATATAATAGCAAATTAAATAGAATTAACAAATGTGTTTCCGTACACAATATAAATAACCATAAGTCTACTAAACTAATGAAAAGGTAGTGCACTTACTAAGTCATTATTGCACTTTTCCAGATCAAGAACCTTGATAGCTACTATTTCATTAAGTGGAATGCAGAGAGCCCTGTAGACAGTGGCGCTGACTCCTTCACCAACTTCTTCATATAACCTATAGTCTTTTGCATCAACAGGAAACCGTTTCTCCACAACAAGATCCATGGTTTCTTCTTATAGCGCACTATTAACATCTCCTTTACCAACAGATGTACCAGTGGAATTAAATAAAATATATATCGGGCACACGAGAGTCAATTTAATGCGGGGCTTCTTCCAATTGGGAAGCATTTTCCCTATCTTCAGCAGAAAAAAATCTGTGAATCCAGTGAAGTCATCAAGATGATCATTTAATCAATATTCTTTGCCTGTGTGGTCATAAAAACTCCAGAGCCTGGATAATCAGAAAAGCCCTTGAACTATACTATCAATATATAAGTGTAGATCCAAGTATTCATCCGACAAAGCAAATACTTTGTATCCAATCTCAAGTATTTTCAACTGAACTACCTCATCAAGTAGTGAAAATTCAAACAAGACATAGGCCTGAAAGGAAACACATTTGAGTACTATCAGAAAAGAGTTTTACAAAGGCAACAAATAGAAATAGGGCTAGAAACTGTCGTTTGTTTATCTCCTGTATCATTAAAAATTCTGCAGACGACAAAAATGCTCCAAATCTATCTAAGTCATCCTCATGAGATGATCCAATATGCGCAAGAAAAATAAGTTGTCTGTCGTATTCCTACAAAACCAAAATGCCAGAAGTTTGGTTATTCTGTAACCAATAGCAAAAAGAATGCATCTATCACTTTTTCTTTTTTAAAGTAGTTTTCTACAACATATTTTAAAGTAATAAATTAACAAAACTCACAGATAAATTTAAATGAAAAAGAATTCGCAATAAAATTAATGCCCTATTCACATCCAAGTCTGATAAGCTTAGCAACCACCACTGGTTTGTCCTATGTTGAAACAAGACCACGTAACAAAACTATAAACCCACAGCCGGCTATGGCTAGCACATCATGCCCCTTGATGAGCTGATTAATCTTATCTGTTTCTACTCTGTTCCTCTAAGAAGTAAGAAGCGTGTGTGTGAAAATGCATGCTGGGACATGTATGCATAAATTTGGCACGTACTCCAAGAAGCAATAGACACGATCGCTTTGCTCGAAAACAGACACATATCAGAGTCAGACTAATCTCCAAGTTTAAACAACTGAGATTTTCATGTCTGAAAACCATTACCAGAAGCGAAACCAATTAAGGAACATCAAAAACACATTTCCTTCTTTTTGTTTCAGGTTCTTACTGAGCCCACTTTTCAGAGAAGTGAAAATCACAGAACAAATTTTGCACAAAATACCCATTATCTCAACTTCCATAATACCACCAAACAAGCCACTAGTCACATGCATTATACCAATGCACACACAACTTCTATGCTATCAATCAAAATCCAAAGCAACATCAACGTAAACAAATGAGTTCAAACTTTAAAAAATTCCTTAATCAAATAAAGTCATTTGCACAAACAATTTCAATCAACTTAGAGCTAGAAAAAATTTAATTACGATTAAAAATGGAAACTTAAGATTTAGAGCACCAGCACAAATCCTAGGGTTTCGATGGTCCTTTTGAAGTAGAAAAGAGCTTGTAAGAAGCGCAAAGAGAAAGTTGTAGAAATGAATCTGACCTGCTTTAGATTAAGTACAAAACGATGTCGGATTCAGCTTTATAGTACGGTCAATCAGTTTCAGTTTTCTGTTCGACAAACACGATGACGAATTAACGATGATGATGAGACTCTCAGATTTCTCTCTTCTGTCTCCAACTGTCGAGCCTTTGAAGGTCCAGAGATCGAATCTTTCACCATTTACAGGAGAAACAATACTTAACAAGTGACTCCCTTCTTAATTTATCTCCTACACTTTTTTATTTTATTTTATTTTTGTTTTCTATTTATTTAGTATTAATTTTTTTAAACTTTTTTTTTCCTATTCGCAATTGTAATTTTTGTTTTACCCGTATAATTATTATAAAAATTAGATTTTTCTGTGATATTCTGTGATTTTTCACATGGGTTGTTTTAAATCTTTAGATTTAAATATTAACTCTATCCTTTTCAAAAAAAAAAAATATTAACTTTATCATTAGTTAAGTAATAGTTCATATTTAAAATTAAATTAATCAATTTACATTAAATAGAGTTGCTTATAAATTTAATGTGAAAAAAAAGTTGTGATTCATCATAACTTTTTTCTACTTTTATTTTATAAATAATTTTTTTAACCAGTTTGAGTTTGTTAATTAGTATAATATTTTTAAAGAATTTATAACTTATATAAATATTTTTTATTGTTGATTAAAATCTAAACATGTATATTTAAAAAAAAAAACCAGATATGTAAGCGAAAATTAACTGGAAAAAAATAATTTTTTGAGAGAGCGGGGGGGCAAGGCAAGGCTGCAAGGCAGCTGTTGAGGCAAATTCTACTGGGGCCCGCCAAGGAGATTTTAAGACTTAAGTTGCGGGGTTTCAGACTTTCAGTAGGTGAAAAAATCGCGATAAGGCGTTGTATTGATCGTATCGGCATTTTATCGGGGAAAATCGTTAGATCGAGATGAGAGATCCCAACACCTGTATTTGGCTCGACTCTGAACTCTGAAGCATGATTGGCTGGAATACTACAAGTTCATTATTCTTTTTTTTTTTCCAAAAAAATTATTATTATTTTGTTGGGTATATTCAAAATCAGGATATATATTTCATTCCAACTTGACATAAAATTATTATTTTCCAATTTGAGCTTTATTAAAACTTCCAAAATCCTCAATAATTTATCACATGTAAATTACAAATTGAAGTACATAAGTTCCCATGCATTTATAAATAAAATCTTAAGAGTTCCGTTAATATAAGTTGGTAATATTGCTTATTTGAAATTGCTCAGTGGTGGCATAATTTTTTTTTCAATTACTTTATAATTAAAAGACCATCAGGACCTCCTAAAATAAAAATCAACTCTAAATATTGAAGAAAATGAGAAAATTGCACTGGATATGACTTAATACTTGCAAAAATGTCAAGACAATGACCCAATTATTTACATGCCAAGACTATGACCCAATAACAAGTGAAAGTACACAAATACTCTTATAAGTAACTAGGTTAAAAAAATTAAAGAAAACTTGAGTTAGGAAGTTTAGGAAGGCATTGAACTTGTATTCATTAATTTGATTAATCCATTTACCGTTATATAAGACAATAACACGTACCATATCTATTTACTTAAAAATTATGTGATGACAGAATAAAAATATTAACAAAAATAAGTTGTTAAAAGTTATTCTAGACTTCTGTACTTCAGTTCTAGACTTCTAGATTTATAGACTTATCTGCAGGTCCATAAGTCTAGAAGTAAAGAAGTCACGAAAACGATAAGCATGATAAACAAACTCAATTCGGCAGCAAATTTGACGTGTAAAATTTGTGTTGAAGAAATTTTTGGAATATGTTTGAATTTGTTAAGGGAATGTGATGATTTTAGTAAGTGTTTGATAACAATTTAGAATGCTGGGCGCATTATAAGCTGGGTGCATGCTTTTGTTGGAGATGTTAAGGGCATTTTAGACTAGGGATCACCAAAATGTCATACAAATTTAATTGATTAAAAGTTGTCATATTTATGTAAACCGTACATGATTTTGTCATATACAAATAAAAAACCGGAAGAAAATCAACTTCGATGCATCCTGAGGACAGTTGAGAAAAATATCTCGTACCAGTCGAGAGTAGTCGGTGAACTAATAATGTAAAAACTAACTTTTGAGTCGAATAAAAATAAGAAATCATTTTAAACAATGATGGATAAAGAGAAAGTTTTTTTTTTAAAAATAAAAATAAAAAAAAAGAAAAGAAAGAAAAAGAGAGGTAGATTTACACAGTAATCATGTGATTAGATGCCCTGAAAAGGGTAAAAGCTGAGGCTCACATGAGACATAGAGCACTACTAACTAAATTAGTCCTGTGATGCCTGCTGCCCTATGAAATTGGAGTATGACAGCTATGAACACATTGAACCCCTTCCCCTGTTTGCTGCTGCTCCACCAATTTTGCTCCTATTATTCTGCCCAAGACCCAACTATAAAGGCTAAAGGTTAAAGGTTTTTCTATTATGGCATGAATGGTTTGCAATTTCAACATAGATTCTTCCTTGCCTTTTCTCTTCAACTTAAGTGATTGAATAATCCCATATGCCATTCACTTTCTTTTTTTTTATGAAGAGTTCATTTTAATTAGTTACTCGTATTTTTATCATGATTATTGATTATATGATCGAGATATCTTTTTTTTTTATTATTATTGTAAATACTTAATCCACTTACCTGAGCAGAGTTCAAATTTCACTTTTTGTTTTCGACTTAAAAAATTTTATGATTACTAAACTAGGTGATACCGGCTTTATTAGTACAGATCACCTAATTAGTTTTGGTAAAATTGTTACGATATAGTAGCTCTTGCAAGAAAATGGTGAGTGCATTAAATAAAAATATATTCAGCTTGAGGACTAACATATTCGGTAGAGATAACATGTTAAATCAATACCACGTTGTTCTAGTTTGGTAGTATTCTCCACAAATTAATTTATATTTAAAAGTAAATACTCAAAAATAATAAAAGCAATAAACTAAACTTAATTTCCAACCTCAGCTATATCCTTTTAGCTTGTCTAAATCATAGATAATTTTGTTTTATTTTTGGTGTGCTCTGATTACACATAAAAATTATATCATAAGATATATGGAAATCAATGCATAAACATAAATTAAATTAAAAAAGAAAAAAATTGGCGTGAGGATAGTCGGTCTACTTTCATGACAAGTAACAAACCTAGATATTCCATAACAAGTTATCAGTAATATTCCTAACTTGTCTATAATGAAACAAGTCAAAAAATAGTATCTCTAGCTTGATTTGACTCTGATGAAAAAGAAAAAGCAGATCAAAATTGTCCTGACAATTTTAGTGGGCTATGACGAGACCCAAAATAGAAGGCAGCCCAGACTGAGCTTAGGGTCAAATGGTACTTTGCCATTTGGGTTTGTCTCTTGTCAGAAGCCCACGAATATAAAAAAAATTATGAGAACCAGATTCTATCTCACGATCAACGAGCACCCCAATCATAAAATGACACATTCTTGCAATAGTTGCACGAGAGATTTATCATTTTCCCTCTCAATAGGTACCATTTATCTTCAAACTAGCTTTATAATTCCCAAAAATTTCTATGGCACAAAAAAATTAAGAGAAAAGATGGGTTAAAACATCATTTACTTAATATTTTATTTTCTAAATATAAAATAATATTTATTACAAAAAATATTTAAAAAGAATAAATAAAAATCTTTTGTTAATATTTTATTCACATTGAAACTTATATTTCTTATTTTTAATATTTAAATATTTTAATTTTAATTTAATTTATAATCAATATGAAAAAAATATATTTAAAAATAAGGTTAATATTGTAAAATTACAGTGTCATGAAAATTATTGAAGATTATAAAAACAGTAGAGGAATGAATAATGTTGATTTTAGTAGTGAGAAACGGGCAATCTCCTAAAACAAATAAAAGTGATAAAGTGCCTAAATTCAAAAGTGTTTATAACGATTATATTAATTGCGAACATATAGGCAGATCATGGTGAAAGATTATATCGGAATAATCTACACTGGAGTTGATTATGGTGTTAACATGATTAAACGTGCCTTAGTTTGCTGGAATGGAAAAAAAAAATGAAGATTTATCAATAAACTAGTTTTTATCTTACTTCGAGGATGAAAAAAAACAACAAAACACTAATAGTTGTAAAAAGTTAGTCAACCTTTTTGCCTGAACACAACTATCAATTATATCCAAACAACATAAATTGTTTGGCTAGACGAAAGTGTAATGTATGAAAATAATATTTGTATTATTAATTTTATTTATAAATTTACTTTTTTAAGAAAAAAAGTAGTGGAATGGACTAAGGGCTTATTTGGAATTGCATTTGGGAGACTTAAAAATGATTTTGAGAATTTAAAAGCTAATTTTAGTAATTGGTTAAAAAATAAATTCAAAATCAGTTCTTCCTACAGCAGATTTTGAAAAGTAAGAAGAGAGCAACTTTTCAAAATCTGATTTTAAAAAGCAGTTTTATCTTTTAATACAGTTTCATAAATATCTTTATAATTATTACCTAAACCCAAAACTATCCTTATTCAAATTAAAGATAAAATCATTATTTTAGTGAATTTTATTATGATTCACGCATTCTTTCATCTATCGTATTTTTTCTTCGTATTTTACATTCTATCAAAAGTTATCAGATTACGGCATCGAGGCAAAGGTCATCAATTTGTGTTTCATTACTTTTTAACTAAATTCAAGTATATTTGGTGAAAATTTTATTATAATATTTGTTGTTTATTTTGATTGGGTTTGTTTTTTCTTTTTTTGGTTTGTTTACTTTGATTATACAATAATGAAAATTGTGGTTATTTTTTTAATTATCAATTGTTTTAAGACAACAAAATAAAAGAAATAAAATCAATATAATATAAATTTTATTTAGTTAAAATTATTATGAAAAACAGTAAAAAAACGAAGGAATGAAAGAAGGACGATAGAAACGGCAGCTAATGCTGCCGTTTCGCACGCGTTCCTTTTTCTTTCTTGTAGGACCCACAACAGTTAATAAAATAAGTTTTTTAAATGGGAAAAAATAATGAAATATCTTTTTATATTAAATCTGATCTACTCGTTCCCCAACACTCTCTTCGTAATGGGAAAGAGAAAGTTACCAATTATCCGACTACAATTTCATCAACGTTGTTGGCCTAGTCTTTGACGCCAAATTCAAATCTCCGAATGCAGATCTCCAGGATAACGGCCGCTGGTTTTATTTCATTTTTCTTTTGTTAATGTAAATGCAGATTTGAGTTTGTCGGGTTTGGGTGATAATGACGCTTTTTGCCTTTTATCGTTACTTTCTTATTTTATTGTTTCCTTTTAATTAATTCTATATTTCATTTTCATTATTTTAATTTTTTAAACGAAAAAAGAACAAAAGTTGGACCCACGTTGCCGTTTCTGTCATCCTCCTTTCGTTCCTTTGTTTTTTTAGTATTACTGTTATTATAAATTGTATGCACATCTTTTTACATGAAAAGTAATTATAATTCTATTTATATTTATTTTAGTCATTTGTTTTCTTACATTATATTAACCGTAAGATTTATTAAAAATTGATAACTATTTTCCAACTCATAAAATACTTTTAAAAACAAAATTTACCAAAATACTTAACCGATTCTCTTTACAGCGAATTATTTATACAGTATTATTAACAACAATTATTTACCAAACTGGCAAAGGCTCTATGTCAAACCATAACAGTAAACTTAAAAGCACGATCAATTAAATCTAATTCAAGTATTTCATTTTAGAGATCATATTCATTTTTCTATTTCGCTCAAGTGATTTCACGACTCGCAGAATTAACTTTCTCATAGTATTTATTAGCTTAATGATACGTGCTGGTGTGCATGGGGATTGCATGCATGCCTTCAGACCATCAGACCACGTATGGAAATGCATAGGACGTATGAAAATGCATGGGATTGCATGCACGTCTTCAACTTTAAAGCGGGAGGAGAGTGAGTGGAAGATTTGGTCATCATCAAGACTCGGTCAAGTTTGTTAGACCTTAGTGGTTCCGTTGAATAATCTCGAGTGCTGATTTTGCGGCACCAGTTAGTTATTTTCCAGATTATCTGCTACTGTTATTCTATTTTCTAGCGTAAGTGTTTAGTTCAGAGACTATATATATGTGTAGCTCATGGAATAAAGGGATAATAAGTTTAAGCTTTTGACATCACTTCCTCTCGTCTTTCTTTCTCAACTCTAGCTTATTTGTTAACTACAAATTAAACATATCAGTGGTATCAGAGCCAGGTTAGATCATGGATACTCGCGGCAAAACTAATGTTGAATTCCGCAATGAAGTTAGTGAAATTATAGCCCGCCATGAGTCAAGCTTTGATCAAGTTAATGCCACCTTGCAAACGGTCTTGACAGAGCTTCAAGCCCTTCGAGTATCACGTAGCTCAAACACTGTCAATGCTGAAACCAATTCCTTTGCCCCTGCAGAATCCTCACAAAACCGAAACCAACCAAGCCCTTCTCTCCATGGTCCAACTACTGACAGGACCCATCACCATATAAATTTGTCGTTTCCAAAGTTTAACGGTGAAGACCCAAGTGGCTGGATCTACAGAGCAGAACAATACTTTGACTTCAAAGATATTGCCCCTGATCAACAAGTTCAACTAGCCTCTTTCCATTTAGAGGGAATTGCCTTACAATGGCAGAGATGGTTGATGAAGTTTCGTGGACCTTTAAGTTGGGAGGAGTTCACCAAGGCAGTCCTGCTCCGTTTCGGCCCGACCGACTACGAGGACCCGTCTGAAGCTTTGTCTCGCCTCAAACAGACTACAACAGTAGCAGCCTACCAAGAAGCCTTCGAAAAGCTCTCCCATCAGATCGATGGCTTACCTCAACATTTTCTCGTTGGCTGTTTTGTTGCAGGACTTCGAGATGATGTTCGCTTAGACGTTAAGATCAAACAACCTCGAACCTTGGTAGACGCCATAGGAGTCGCTCGGCTAGTTGAGGAACGGAACTTATTGCAAAGAAAGGCTCGCACGTCCTATCCTTTCCAAACAACCACAGTGATGCCTAGGACGATGCCAAATACAACAGCTAGCGTGCTAGGACCTCCGCCCACCCAAAAAAATCAGAACTCTAGTAATACACCAATCTCCTTTCGACGAATCACCAACCAAGAGGCACGCGAACGCAGAGAGAAGGGATTATGCTACTACTGTGATGAAAAATTCGTGCCAGGACATCGTTGTGAGCGGCCACAACTATTTATGATAGAAGACTCTCCCCAATTTAACTGTACTAATGATGAAGACGCTCAACATGTACCAGAGCATTATGAAGTTATACCAGAAGTCTCTTTTCATGCTATTGCAGGTACGACACATCCTCAAACCATTCGTGTCCAAGGCAAACTGAAGAATAAGGATGTTACGGTTTTAATAGATGGGGGAAGTACTCATAATTTCATTGATCAAGCTATTGTCTCCAAGTTTGGGCTACCCGTGGTTTGTGACAAGAAGCTTCAGGTCATGGTTGCAAACCGAGAACAAATAGAGTGTGCAGGACAGTGCCAGGGACTCACTCTCACAGTTCAAGGTCATTCTATCACCGCAGATTATTTCATCCTACCAGTTGCAGCATGTCAATTAGTATTGGGTGTTCAATGGCTTGAAACTCTTGGGCCTATCGAAACGGACTACAAGAAATTGACAATGACCTTTAGAAAGGGAGAAGGCATCCATACCTTCCGAGGAATGGAACGAGCGGGCATGGAGGCTCTCACTGGTAAAGAATTTCTCAATTTACAAGGCACTGGTTTTTTCTTTCAAATTATTCCTGCTAACAACAATAAAAAATTGAATGAATATCCACCTGACCTCATATGCCTCCTAAATGAATTTTGTCATGTATTTCAACCACCTTCTGGCTTACCACCAAAACGGACACATGATCATCAAATTCCCTTAGAGCCAAATACAAAACCAGTGAGTGTAAGGCCATACCGATATCCCTACTACCAAAAAAATGAAATCGAAAAAATGGTTAAAGAGCTCCTACAAGCAGGATTGGTTCGACCTAGCAGCAGTCCTTTTTCATCTCCAGTTCTATTAGTTAAGAAGGCAAATGGGTCTTGGCGATTTTGCGTGGATTACAGAGCACTTAACACTATCACAGTCAAAGATAAATATCCAATCCCAGTCATAGATGAACTCTTAGATGAACTCCACGGCGCCAAATTCTTCTCAAAGTTAGATTTACGAGCAGGTTACCACCAAATCCGTGTGAAGGAGGAGGATGTTTCAAAGACAGCCTTTCGTACACACGAGGGACATTACGAGTTTCTTGTGATGCCATTTGGACTTACCAATGCTCCTGCAACCTTTCAGAGTCTCATGAACGATCTTTTTCGTCCATATCTTCGGAGGTTCATACTTGTTTTTTTTTACGACATATTGGTGTATTCTAGAACTTGGGAAGATCACCTCTCGCATCTTCATCAAGTTTTAGATATTTTATCAACTAACAGCTTGTTTGCCAAAGAGTCAAAGTGTCAATTTGGAGTTTTGCAGGTTGAGTATTTGGGTCATATCATCTCCGAAAAAGGTGTGGCTGTTGATCCTGTTAAAATACAAACAGTCATTGATTGGCCTATGCCAACGATGACGAAGGGGGTTCGTGGATTTCTTGGGTTGGCTGGATATTACCGGAAGTTTATTCGCAATTTTGGGTGTATAGCAGCTCCTTTGACCAGGCTCTTAACTAAAGAGGGCTTCCATTGGAATAAGGATGCAGTAGCGGCTTTTGATCAATTAAAAACAGCATTGACTTCTCCACCTGTTTTGCGTCTACCGAATTTTTCCCAACGTTTTGTGATCGAGTGTGATGCAAGTGGGATCGGAATTGGAGCCATCCTCTCTCAACAAAACAGACCAGTAGCTTATTTTAGTGAGGCCTTAAAAGGTTCTGCTTTGGCGTTGTCCACATATGAAAAAGAGATGCTTGCTATCGTTAAATCAATCCGTAAATGGCGACCGTATTTACTCGGGAAACCATTTACCATTCGTAACTAACCAAAAAAGTCTCAAATATCTGTTGGAACAGCGGATCACAACACCAGCACAAACTCGATGGCTACCTAAGATCCTTGGGTATGATTACGAAATTGAATATAAAAAGGGGGCTGAGAATCAGGGTGCAGATTCATTATCTCGACTGGTGGAGTTTTTAGCAATTTCGTTACCCCATGCAAATTGGTGGCCAGTTCTTCAACGGGAGGTACAACAGGACACGTTTTATGAAGGCCTATCTCGGAGGAGCTCGTCTCAGTCTAACCAGTTGTTACAGAGAGATGGAGTTTGGTTCAAACGTGATAGAGTTTACTTGAGTTCCACTTCCTCACTGATTCCTCAGATAATCTCCGACTGTCATGCATCTCCTGTAGGTGGGCATTTTGGTTACCATAAAACTCTTGCTCGTATCAAGCGTAGTTTTTTATGGCCCAACATGAGGCGGACGGTGAAAGAATTCTTGCAACATTGTGACATCTGCCAAAGATATAAAGTAGACAATATGAGGCCCGCCGGACTATTACAACCGCTACCCATTCCGCAACAAATGTGGACTGACGTTTCCATGGATTTCATAGAAGGGTTACCTTCTTCTAATGGGTACACCGTCATCATGGTGGTCGTGGATCGATTAACGAAGTATGCCCATTTTGTGCCCTTAAAGCACCCTTTTACTGCTATAATTATAGCCAAGGCATTTGTTAGCAATGTGGTTCGTCTACACGGTATTCCCACTTCGATTGTTAGTGATCGAGATAAGGTATTTATCAGTTCGTTTTGGCGTAATCTGTTTCAACTGCAAGGGACCAAGTTATGCATGAGTTCTAGTTATCACCCACAATCTGATGGCCAAACCGAGGTGGTCAATCGCACCTTGGAACAGTATCTACGCTGTTTTACAGGCGATCAGCCACGCAAGTGGCTGGAATGGATCCCATGGGCTGAGTTCAGCTATAATACATCCATTCATTCTTCCACCAAACTATCGCCCTTTGAAGCTGTCTATGGCATTCCGCCCCCAAGCTTATTAGCATATGTACCGAGTACTTCGCGGGTCCAAGCAGTGGATGAATACTTGCGAGACAGGGATTCTATTTTGCGTGAGTTACGGCAGAACCTTTTCCGGGCTCGGGACCGTATGAAATCTCAAGCGGACCAGCATCGACGAGAAGTAAACTTCCACGTGGGGGATTATGTGTATTTAAAGTTACAGCCGTATCGGCAGACATCAGTGGCCTTTCGTGGCTCCATGAAGCTTGCTGCACGTTATTTTGGTCCATATCAAATCATTGAAAAGGTGGGCTCGGTTGCTTATAAGTTGGCTCTTCCGCTTAGTTCTCAAATCCATAATGTTTTTCATGTTAGTCTACTACGTAAGCATTTGGGATCAATACCACTTGCTTCTCCCCGACTTCCTCCAGTGTCAGAAACTTCAACACTTCTTCCACAGCCTGAGGCTATCTTGGATCGGCGTGTGATACGTAAAGGTAATTATCGCCCAAAACCTCAGATATTGGTTAAATGGGCTGGTGCGCCAGTGGAGGATGCCACCTGGGAAACTGAGTGGCGTTTTGCCAAGACATACCTTGATTTCATCCTTGAGGACAAGGATATTGTGAGTGGGGGGGAATGATACGTGCTGGTGTGCATGGGGATTGCATGCATGTCTTCAGACCATCAGACCACGTATGGAAATGCATGGGACGTATGAAAATGCATGGGATTGCATGCACGTCTTCAACTTTAAAGCGGGAGGAGAGTGAGTGGAAGATTTGGTCATCATCAAGACTCGGTCAAGTTTGTTAGACCTTAGTGGTTCCGTTGAATAATCTCGAGTGCTGATTTTGCGGCACCAGTTAGTTATTTTCCAGATTATCTGCTACTGTTATTCTATTTTCTAGCGTAAGTGTTTAGTTCAGAGACTATATATATGTGTAGCTCATGGAATAAAGGGATAATAAGTTTAAGCTTTTGACATCACTTCCTCTCGTCTTTCTTTCTCAACTCTAGCTTATTTGTTAACTACAAATTAAACATATCACTTAACTATTTCTGGATTATTTGCTCTCTTTTTGTAATGCTTTTCAAACTTTACGCTACTTGAAACCATTCATAAGGGATGAGATAAAAAAAAAATATGAACTTTGTTCATTTGATATAAACTAATTTTAATTAATAATCACTTGAAAAAAAGAAAAAGGAGTGAGTTGTCATTATTTCTTATCATGTAGAAAGAAAAAAAAAGTGCAATAAAAAGACCATTTTTGGGACAAAAGTTGTTTTGAGTAAAAGTTCAATTTTTAAAATTTATTAAATGGGTGTTATGAGTAAAAGGTAGGATTTGTAATTGATTGGGATTAGTTGAGATTTGTTAATCCCAGTTAGGGGCGGGTACTGTTCGATTCCATTTCGAATTGAATTAAACCGGTTGATTTTTTTTTTCTCAAGTTATAATCTAAACCGTGGTTCAGTTTTCGTTTGGTTCAATATTCAATCATAAATTCTTTAATATTTTTTAATTTTTTTTGGTTTTCAATTTTTTTCATATAAACCAACTAGTTTTTCTAATTTTTTTGAAACTGAACCGTACCTAACCAAACAATTTTTTCGATGACAACAATTTTTCTGCCCACCTTAATCCCAGTTAGGTTTCATGAATATAATTGGGACAATGTAACATTCCATTGTTTTAGACTAAAAAATTGTCCTGTTCCTACGATGTTAAGTATCTCGTTCCATACTATTTTTCCAAATAATCCCTCATTTAAATGAATTTTGACGATTTTTTTTTGGGGTCAATAATTCAGTCTAGTAAAAATATTGAATAATTACAATGTAGAATAATAATATGATAAAACGTGTAAGAGGAAATGCAGACAACAATTTGATAACAAAATAGTCAATATTTATGAGATATCAAAAACTAGTAAAAAAAATTTATGGCTCAAACTTACCACATGTTGGCTGGCGGAGGCGTGGTGGGCTAGTGGTCGAATGCTGTTTGATTGTTTGTAGGTGCCATGGCCTAGAGGCAGCAAACTGCGCTAAGTGTCCAAATAATTTTTTTTTTTATTAAAATAAATAAATAAATAAATTATATTCAATCTATTATAGAGAGAGTAACACTGTAATGAAATCTCTAGAAACTTCCGATAATAACTAAGAGTAAAAACTCATTTTAATTTCAGGATTTTGGGGTCTGAGTAAACCACACCCAAGATAATAGGAATAAGGAATCACATGGGTACGAAATAAATAAGGTAGGTCCAAAATAAATATATTTATTTCCCTACGAACAAATTCACTTCCACGTGTGCGGTAATAGTGGTTGGCACGTGTCATCAAGGAGAGAGACCAAGATAAAACCCTAGACCCATATCACTCATAAGCTATAAATAGGGATCACCTCTCCAAGAAATGAGAGATTCCTCTTGATAAAAAAAAAGAGAGAATATTGTTCATCCCTCTACAAAAAAACTCTAATCTTATTTATTATTCTTATTTCTATTAAATCTTAAATAAAACAATGATTGGGTGTCGTAGTGCTTCTTTTAGGTACCCACCTCGCCGGATTCAAGTTCAACAAGCGTCACAAGATTTTCACAAACAAGTGTCACAAGTTTTTCACAAATCAAAAATATGTGTGAAAGAAAATTACTGCTTCCTTCACTGTTGATGGTGGTTAATTCGGTGGCTACCATGGAAAGTTTAAACTAAATTGATTTGTATTTTCACTTCAGAAAAAAAAATTGTATTTTAGGCAAAAAAAGGAGAACAAGAAAAGGGTTATCGCGGGTATTATTAGTTTTAGGGCTTTTAGTTATCAGTAAGCAAGGTGACGATTGATTAAAATAAAGAGTTTTTAGAGGCTGAAAATATATAGGTCAATTTAAAATTGCAAAATTATAAAATAGCTTCAATGTTTGAAAATATAAGCAGCTAAATTCTTGACAGGATGAGATTTTTCTTTCATGCTTCCGTTCTACAAAAATTATTATTATTATTATTATTATTTTATCGTACTCCTTAATTTTATCGTTTTCTTATTGTACTTTCTTAATTTTATCTTTATTTTTATCTCCTATTAAAACTTAAATTTTTTTGGTATATATACTCCAATAAACAAAAGTTCTGTTTATTATTCTATTTCTACGCATTTTCTAGGAATAGACTCACTATATTTGTCTTGACAATGTATTAACCTTTTCTTTTAATTAATTAAACTCTCCATTTCGTTCAGATTACCAAAAAAAAAAAATATTAAAGGAAAAAATAGTATTTTATTTAATATAAAATTAAAAATTCTAACAATACATGCAACTTTAAAAAAAAGAAAAAAGAAAGGAGCATGATGAGATATATTTTAACAAATATAGATATTGCATCATAAGACTTTTAAATAAAATGCAGAGACTAACTGAGTAATTAGCTCAAATTATAAGAATTATAAAGAAGAATTTACCTAAACTCATAAACTCTTTCGGCTCTTGCTAAACAAAATAATCAATCTGCAGATCCACATAATGTTAACCTTTAGCCTTGCTTCCGGCGTCAGGTTGGCTAACAGCAGTATCCGGCCGGCCTGTTGGTGGTATATTGAGTTGAAGCATAAACTGTGGTGGCCAAGAAAAGAACAAGAAGAGGTTTGTGCCTTGTCGCGGTCCAAGCTTTACGGAAATGGCTAAAATGTAAAAACCCTAGATGTGATGTGATTGAAGAAGTTTGTCACTGTAAATACAGCATTAGATATAAGCCTGTTATGCGGGATGCCTTGTGTAGTGAAGCATCCAAGGCAATAAAAGCAGCACCGGACGGCAACTACAATGATTTGATAAATGGGTTGATAAAATGGAATTAATCAAGCAAGCGAGAAGCGACCGGGTTGCTAATACCAGGCATATATAGCACGAAAGATCAACACATCTTAAGAAATTTTCCATGCAGAAGGATTGCAGAGCTCGTAATCAAGGCTGTTAATGTAGTTGGGATAGTCTGTTTTATGAGGTTAATAGATACCAATGGAATAAATATTTTGGACTTAGAGTTTGTAGAGGGAATGAAGAATGATAAAGTCTGGGACACTGCGTCCTCTTACTTCATCAATAAAATGAAGAAATTGGTTATGGAAGGTAATGGCGTTTTGAAAAATCCACTCAATTTCACCCTCTAGTGTTGGGCTTTCAATATTCATAATAAACTAAATTTTTTTTGAAAAAAAAAAAAAAAACTAAGCTTTAATGTAATTTAATGTATCAATTTAATAACTATTAATTGATTATTGTAAATTATACTTAAATTTGTTGAAACCGGGTAAAAAGTATGATCGGTCGCATCATTCATTATTTCAGTAAACGATTGGACATCCATCAACCAAACTCACAGACGACATGACGTCCTTATTAATTTTAGAACCAAATCAAGTGTAAATATTATGCGTTGGCGCAATATATAGATAGCGAGTCATTTATCTTTTATTTTAACATGCATGTAAGTCCACTATTTAATCACAAGATGATTTGTCGTCTACATCAATTCTAGAACCGTCCATGCATTGGCGCATCTACCGGACGACGTGCTGTTTATTATGTGTTTTGTCGTCCAAATCCATATCGACTTACCTTTAATTTTATTTTATTTTAAAATTTTCATAATAATTGTGTAGTTATAAGTGATAATAAATTTTATTCATAATATATTAGTGTTATTTACCATATATTTAAAAATCTTAAAATTTCAAGGTTAGTTTTATAAATTTAAATGATAATAAGACAAAAGTAATTAAGGGAAAAGTAAAATTAGGGCAACTGACCCTAATTTTTTTTTTTTTAAATTTTGGCTCAAGATGCTGATACAAATTTTTGTAATTGAATTCTTTATTTTATATTAACTAAACTTTTTTGTTTAATTAATTAAACTTTTATTTAATTCTTATGCTCATAATCAAATTCATGTTTTTCAACACAAGCTAGATTGACATATACAGGAGATGTTTACGTGGATGAGGTAAAATTAACAATGTTATTCATGTATTTATTTATATATAATCATAATAAAAATAATAAAGCATTCAATATAAATCATATTTAACTCATATGTCATTATTTAATATTGTCGGAATAATGATGGGTGTACCGTGAATATCAAGATGATAAAGAAGACATTAAAATATTACATTATTTTTCTCCTGTAATTACTTTTGATAGATATTTTATAATCTTTCTTATTTATTTGTTATAGTGTAAAAGCATAAGATACAATATTTATTAGATTTTTTAGACAAATTATACAATTTAACTGTTATCAATACATTTTAATTTTTAATATTCTTTTAAAAAATTATTACTTTTTTATTGTTGAGTTTTAAAATTTATGACATGATCTAGAGTAGATTTAGATTTTAGCCTTTTTTTGGTATTTGGAGTAGGTATAAATCTTTATTTTTTATTTTTGAATATAGGAATGGAGAAAAAATATAGATTCATAATGAATCTAAGTAGATACAAATCTTAATTTTTACTATGAATTTAAATTTAGAGCAGAATAGATATATAACCCACATGCACCTTATTGCAATCCCTTAGGGAATTCCAAGTAAAAAATTGGCTGCCGACAACTGAAATTGGCCAAGAGGCTACGGTAAATGCCCGGCATTTATTGAAACTGTTAAGCGAAAAGTAAAGTAGTACGTTCTTAATTTAATGCCCCCACATTTTTGTCTTCCTTCTGCAAAGGATTATATGCCTAGTTTGGAAAAACTTTGATTTATCTCTATTTAGAATGGTAAATTTTAATTTATCGCTAAAAATATGAAAACAACAATTTATTTTTATTTATTGTTAAGAAGATAAAAAAAAATTAATATGCTCCCATTTATCATTATTTTCTTGAATAAAAATTAAATATTTTCATATTTTTAAAAAGTAAATTAAAGATTTCCATAGTATCTAGGGTGAATTAGAGCTTATACCCATAAATTTTTTTGGACAATCTGAATCCAATTCTATAAAGTTGCGTAAGGTTGCCCACTATATATAGAGATTAGATAAAAGAGTTTGTGTGTTTTCTGCTTTTCAAAAATAAAAAGAAAATGAAACTTTTTCAACAATTGTTTAGATTCTTAAAAAAAAAAAAAAACTATCATTGTCATTTTCTTTTTCCCCTCCGCAAAAGTAGAAAACCATACAAATGTGTTCTACACTTTTTGTTTCTAAAATTTAAAACAGGTTTTCTAAATCGTGAAAACCGTGTGGCTCCGCCCCTGTTTACCAAACCCGACCCGCTGTAAGTCCTACAGCTGATAGAAGCCACCAAAAAGAAAGCAATGGTTTTCCAGTATGGGTCACCAACCGATAATTAATTTAAGGGAAATTATCATTTATATACCCTATATTTGCTCTGTTATCAAAAATACTACAACACTTTCAGGGTGTATCAATCGTCCACCCTTAGTTGACAAAATGTATCAGCCAACCACCAAACCGTTAGTTGCCGTTTGAAAGTTAACGGAGTTACAGTGAATTGACGATTTTACCCTTGAAAATTATCACTTGTATACCCTTAAATTCTCTTTTTATTACTTGTATACCCTTAAATTATCACTTGTATCATATGAAAAGACCAAATTACCCTTCTGACATCATCATACTTAAACGGCAACTAACGGTTTGGTGGTCAGCTGATACATTTTGTTAACTTAGGGTGGACGATTGATACACCCTCAAAGTATTGTAGTATTTTTGATAATGGAGTAAACTAAGGGTATACAAATGATAATTTCCCTTAATTTAATGTGGACATTCTTTGACGTTGATGAGATGGTGACACCAACTAAGTTTTTTAGACGATGACAAAAATCAGCAAAGACTTTAATGGGAGACTGACTCGTGACTACTCACAGTCCGCCACTTGCTGCCTATAATTCTACGTAACTCCAATTGTGACCAATTGATGCGGATTTCACTAGAATTAAACTGAATTAGTGTCACTGAATGCCGAAAATTAGGAGCAAGAAGAGCATTTTCTAGTTTGTCATTATCTCAATATCAGCTCAGCTGTACAAGAAGCAACTTCTCGACGAAGTCATCAATAGCGGGTTTGAAAGAGAAGACTTAGATGTCATATATTTTTTTTTATAAGGGCCTAGTTACGTTGTAATCGCTCTAAGGTAGAGGTAAAAATATATTATTAAAAGACAATGAAAAACACCTCAAAATAACATTTGTGTATAGCTTGATTTTCGGGCAAATATTTAACTGATTTCTAAGTTTTACGATAAATTGTATATGTCTAGAGCTTTATCAGATTTCAAGGTTATGACTGTTGACTATAGTATCCTACCTCACAATCGAAGCATTGTTCAATTGTTAAAATTTATTAATTTTCTAATTATTCAATAGTTCATATATAATGAGGTACAATATTTCCGTATCCATGAGACCCATCTTTTTAATTGTAATATATAAATAGTAATAATTTACAAAAAGGAGAAAGAAGAGAAAATGACACTTACATCCTCAACATTTAGCGAAATAATTTTGTAAACCCTCTAAATTTTTAATAAAAAGACACCAAGTTTTCAATAAATGCTCTATTAACTTAAATAAATTACTTTAATATTTTATAATAAGTAGAAATATAATATTAAAATAAATGTAACAATATATATATATATATATAATTTCAATATTTAAAAATATTTTAATGCTTTAAAATCTCATAATATATTAAAATAAATTTTATAATAAATAGAAATGTAATATTAAAATAAATATTTAAAAAATTAAATTATTTTCAATATTATACAAAATAATTTTATTATTATTAATATATGAGATATATTTTATTAATTGTAAAATTTATTTAACCTAAAGTTTTATGAGATATATTTTATTAATTGTAAAATTTATTTAATCTAAAGTTTTATTTAAAATTTTTATAATAATTAAAAATATGTTATTGAGATAAATATAAAAAATTTCATTTAAAAGTTATTTATATATTAGAAACATTATACTTATTAGATAAATTATATTTATGTTTATTATAAAATTATAAAATTAACTCTTTTAATTACTATCTATAAAAGATACTACATTTAAAAAGAAAATCTTATCAAAAGTCTACATTATTATTTTCTTAAATCTTAAGACTTTAAATCTACTTTTTCCAAAAATATTATAAAGAAAAAAAAAAGCCATTAAAAGAAAGAAGCAGCAGTCCAGCGCCCACGCAAGCCTAGAAGAAATAGAGATTGTAGGTTAGAATTTCGATGATAATTGCATGCGTGGCATCACTATCGGTCGGGTGTTTTGTTCTTTCCAATTTTTTCTACACTGTGGGGCCCGGCCAAAGCTCTACATCAAATCAAGCTTGATTGCACGTGGCATAGTTGCGATGAATCGTAGTCCTTTATCATCTGATGGACCCACTCACCGTGCTTCACTCGCTTTACTGTCGGTCCAGTGAACGACTTGGGTCTACAGCAGTCAATATAGATTTTCCATTTACACACTTTCCAACTCATAGTTTGTTTCACCCACATGCCTCTTTTTTAATGCTTTAGATGTTTTAGATAAGAACGAGAAATCCAGAAGTTAAGATTTGAATTTAATAATATCATCTAAATTACTAATTAAATTTTGTATACTTTTATATAGTTAATGTACATAATTTGTATTAATAAATTATTTTGAGTGGTATTAAAAGTTTGGAGTTCAAATCTAGCTCGCATAATCATATTGGGAAGAAATTAAAAAAAAAGTGTTATTTAAAATCCAACAATAATATGTTAATTTTGTTACAATTGTTAATAAGTGACACATGACACACGTTAGTACTGTTTTGTAAAATTAGACGGCTCATATTTTAGTAAAATAAATTTCTTATTTGACCATGGTATTTTTTTTAAATAATCTATAGAATCTCAAGAGAGATATATTATGAACTTAAAATTATTCAAATTGATAAAATTAGAGTCTAGTGAAGGTTTAGGATTTCGAAAAGAATTTTATCATGAGTTTAAAAATAATTTAATTTAAAGATAATAGAGATAAGTAAAAGTTTCTTTATAAAAAAATAAATTTGGTTTTCGTAATATTCATCGACTAAGAAATAACAAGTTACGACATAAGATTAAACAAATGACATTTCATTGCTACTTGTTAATAAATAATAAGTGATACACTAGTACTGTTTTGTAAATCTTTTTTTAATAGAAAATTAGTTGATTTGTATTTATGTAAAATAAATTATTTATTTTTGTTATCTGATTGATTTTTTAAAAATAATTTATAGAATCTCAAGAGAGATATATTATGAATTCAAAATTATTCAAATTTATAAACTAAGGTGACGTTTGTTTTTTAACTTAATGACTTAAAGTGACTTAACTTAATTAATTAAGTTAATTAGAGGTGTTTGTTTTTATAACTTAATGAGACTTTTTAGATAATTTTGACTTAATAAAATAAGCCTATTTTTTTGGCTTTTTACTTAATAGAGAAATCTAAATTAAGTCAATTACTTGCTAATGTCAAAAATATCCTTGCTTTATAATTTATTTTTCATGTTTATCCCAAACTCACCCATAGACATTTACCCCACATAAAAATATCCATGTTTTTTCTTATATTATATACGATAAAATTTAAAATTTATGGTATTTTATATATTAAAATTTCAAAATAATTATGTATTCACTTGAATATAGTTTTACTTATAAATATTAAAATATTGTGGTATTTAATATATTATTTATTTGACATTCAAATTTAATAAGGATACAAGTATAAAAGTACATATTTTTAACTTTTTAAGTTGAAAAAAATAAACAACTTAATACTTATTTTCTGAGATTCAGACAAAAAAAAAAAACATATTATTCAGATTCAGATATTCAAATCTATTCAGAATTCAGATTAATTCAGGTCTATTCAGATTTCAGACAAAAAAACAAACGCGACCTAAGAGTTAAACAAAAGTTACAATACTGGATCAAAACAAATGACATCTTATTGCCACACTTGTTAATAAATAACAGTGATACGTTGGTATTGATTTATATACTATTTTAAAAAAAATATTCGACTTGTATTTTGGAAAAAGAAATTTTCTTTTTAGACCAATGTTTTCTTTAATAATTTATAAAATCTCAAGAGAAATATATATTATGAATTTATAAATTATTTTAAATTTATAAATTAAGAGTTTAATAAAAGTTTAGGATTTTAAAGAGAATTTTATCACGAGTTCTAAAATAATTCAATTTAAAAATAATTCAGATAAATTAAAAATTTCTCATAAAAGAAGAAACTTGGTTTTTGTAAGTTGTAGCATTAGGGGACCGATAATTGCTAAGCTACGACACAGGATCAAACAAAGAGTCATTACGATTGTGACTGTCGTTATCGGGAGTACAATAAGACACGTGTAACGCAGTGATGTGACATAATACAGAAACAGCATCCCGAGAAGTTAGTACGGCAATAATCCCCTGCTTCGCTCCTATTATTGTTTTATGTGTTCTACTTTCCCCTCGTTGCTTTTAGAAGCGGCAAAGCTAACTAACCCTTTCACTAACTTTTTAACACACACACTCTCTCTCTCTCAAAAAAACTCAGCTGAAACTACAAGCAAGAGATCTCTCTCCAGCTTCAAAACGAAAGTAAGGAATTATTCCTGAACGACACACAAAAATCTAGGGTTCTGAGAATCTTTTTTTGGGGCCTAATTTGCAAATTAGTTATAATTAATTGCGAAATTGAGGCATTTTTTTTTTTTTTGGGGGAGATAAATTAGAACTATAAGTTTTATATATTTGTTAGATTAAATGAAGCTTAATGTTGGCGTTTAGGCGCCCACACGCTTTCCATATGTGGTGTTAACAAAGCATATGCATTCAATTCAAAGATCATGTGCTTAATCGTCAGGGTTTTTAGACTTTAGTTTTTTGTTTTTGTTATTATTATTTGAGCCATATGCCCATATCAATTGCGTGCTTGTGGGTTGTGGCTTTGTGTTTTCTGAATTTAGAGACATTTTAAATATTAAGTTGAAGGAGTGGGTTCTGAGTTTGTTTGGTTTCTTGATGGTTGAGAATTTCCTGACATTTTCATTTCCCGAGAAAAGAAAGATACCTTTTGGGGGATACAGTGTGTGAGGATGCCAGGGGAGAGGAAGAGGAAGATTCTTTTTAGCAAAATTTATTCGTTTGCATGTTGGAAGCCTCCATTTAGTGATGATCATGCTCAAATTGGGCAAAGAGGTTTCGCAAGAGTAGTTTATTGTAATGATCCTGATAACCCAGAAGTAGTGCAGCTGAATTATAGGGGGAATTATGTATCCACCACCAAGTATTACGGCAGCTAACTTTAGTCCGGAAGTCTTTGTTGAGCAGTTTAGAAGAGTTGCAAATATATATTTCTCGTAGTGGCTTTTGTTTCATTTAGTCCGTTAGCGCCCTATTCAGCACCCAGTGTCCTGGCACCTCTAATTGTGGTCATTGGAGCCACTATGGCCAAGGAAGGCGTAGAAGATTGGAGGCGAAGAAAGCAGGTAACATATGAATTTTTTAAGCTTGTTTTAGGATTTTTGCAGTGGGGATTATGCTAATAATGCTTCTGACTATAAAATATACGTTCGCTTCCATGTTTGAATAATGTCTGAAGAATTATGTTTAGTAAATGCTTTAAATCAGATATATCTTTGTTGCTTGTGTATAAATCTTATAAAATACAATGACATATTAGCTCAACCTGCCTCAGATGAAGTGACTCTCAAGTTTTATGTCCAGAGTCAGTTCAGTGTCATTGTGTATCTCCATTCTAACAATGACTGTAATTAATACTGTTGTCTAACGGTTATGGTAAATGCAGTTTGTTTTTTGTGCACTTGTAGCGATGGGTTCATGCCCATCCTTAAATTCAGAAATTAGTCCCGTATCCGAATACGTGAAACATGTTTTGAAAAAACTATGTTAATTGAATATAACTTTGCTTTCTATCTGTGGTGACTATAGAAATGGGGTTGATAGAATGCATGTTCAAAGGCACATTACAACGTAAACTCATCAGAATAATCTCTAGAATTATTCCTTTACCCTCATTTGGGTGATTTTAGTTGAATAATCAGCTTAAGTGAAGATTTTCAGTTATGAATCCCTAGGTTAAAACATTGATACTGTGGGATTGGGTTTACGACTGATACTTTTTTCTTTCATCTGGCCTGGTCATCATGGAGGATTTTGGAAGTGCACAGTTTACCAATGTGTTTGGGAAATGAGCCATTATTCAATCAACTAGATGAGTTACTACAATATTATCCTTCGAGATACTAGGCTTAGTGCTTTGGTGATGTCATGTACATTACAGAATGCATACCATGTTTCGCGTTATCATAGATATCTTGATTGTCCATTATTTAGCAATACAAATACTCATAGTTTCTTATCAAAAATAGATATCTTGATTGTCCATTATTTAGCAATACAAATACTCATAGTTTCTTATCAAAAATAGATATCTTGATTGCTAATGTTGTATAGTTCCTTGACCATTTTTCTTTAAGATGGGCAATTGAAATGAAACGTTGAATAATGTTTTAACTTAACCACTACCTAGACATTTGAACTAACGAACCCTTCCAATTTTGTGATATATCTGTACCACTGTAATATTACCTTGCCGCATCATTATCGAGACTACATAGAAAAGTAGGAGATTGAGCACTTGCTTTTAAGGATTTTGTTGCTAATTACGTCATCAGTTAGTGATGCAACCTTAGAAGCCTTATCTTTTTGTGCTGGTTAGGTTGTAAATTCTTCAGGTTCCTGACATGCATATGATATATTAATAGTCATTGGTCTGTCAGTTGTCATTTTAGATGTCTCTGTCACTTCAGATGATTTTAAAAGTAATAAGCGATCTCTTCAACTTTTACCTTCATGTTTTGTTTCTTCCACAATCTTCACACATGGTTGGTGGTTGTGTCATAGAAGCTGTTTTCCTTATCTTCCACCTCTTCTGCTCACCTACCATTTCTTATTATTCATATTTGATGTATTGAGGAACTTTGAAATGGTTTCAGGATATAGAAGCAAACAATCGAAAGGTCAAAGTATATGGTCAAGATCATACTTTTGTTGAGACCAAATGGAAGAATCTCCGAGTAGGAGACCTTGTTAAGGTTCATAAAGATGAATATTTTCCTGCTGATCTTCTTCTGCTTTCATCAATCTATGAGGATGGTATATGCTATGTTGAAACAATGAACCTTGACGGAGAGACCAATTTGAAACTGAAGCGCTCCTTGGAGGCGACAAACCACTTACGTGACGAAGAATCCTTTCAGAAGTTCACAGCAGTTATCAAGTGTGAGGACCCAAATGAACGTCTTTATTCTTTTGTTGGGACACTACAGTATGAAGGCAAACAATATCCGCTTTCCCCACAGCAGATTCTTTTGAGGGATTCCAAGCTTAAAAATACTGATTATGTCTATGGTGTGGTTGTTTTTACTGGACATGACACAAAAGTGATGCAGAATGCAACAGATCCTCCTTCCAAGAGGAGTAAGATTGAGAGGAAAATGGATAAGATTGTGTATCTCCTTTTTAGCACTCTAATTTTGATATCGTCAACTGGATCTGTGTTTTTTGGAATTGAAACTAAAAGAGACATTGATGGTGGAAAGATTAGAAGATGGTATCTTCAACCAGATGATGCGACTGTGTTCTATGACCCCAGAAGAGCACCACTTGCTGCATTTCTTCATTTCCTGACAGGCCTTATGTTGTATGGATATTTAATACCAATATCATTATACATTTCCATTGAGATTGTCAAGGTTCTACAAAGCGTTTTCATCAACCATGATCGGGATATGTACTATGAGGATACAGACAAGCCAGCACGTGCTCGAACATCTAATTTGAATGAGGAACTTGGTCAGGTTGACACTATACTATCTGACAAAACAGGTACTTTGACATGTAACTCCATGGAATTTGTCAAATGTTCAGTAGCAGGTGTTGCTTATGGCCGTGTCATGACAGAAGTAGAGAGGACGTTGGCCAAGAGAAAAGGTGAAAGGACATTCGAAGTTGACGATTCTCAAACTGATGCGCCAGGACTAAATGGTAATATTGTTGAGTCAGGAAAATCAGTTAAGGGTTTTAACTTCAGAGATGAACGTATAATGAATGGACAGTGGGTTAATGAATCCCACTCAGATGTTATACAGAAGTTCTTTCGGGTGTTAGCAATTTGCCATACTGCAATACCTGATGTAAATGAAGAAACAGGTGAAATTTCTTACGAAGCTGAGTCACCAGATGAGGCAGCCTTTGTCATTGCCGCAAGGGAGGTTGGCTTTCAGTTCTTTGGAAGCTCACAAACGAGCATCTCATTGCATGAATTAGATCCTGTGAGTGGTCAAAAGGTTAATAGGTGAGTTTTTGGAGCCTTGTCATTTATTGTTTACTAAGCCCTTGCTTCATTTAAGAAAATAGTTGGCGATGCATATTTGCAATCCACTAGCTTTTAAATCTTACTGGGGTTTTCTGATAACTGTTTCTGCATTGCAGTTTCTGTGCAAGAGTATAGGTCTATTATGCGCACATAGATAGCTTAAACAGTTTGTTTGAACCTTTGTGTTGTTTTTGTTTTCCTATCTTTTTTTTCCTCTGTTTTTAATTTTTTTCTACTTCATGGGTACGTGATCTACAGTTGTAATTCTTCCTTTTGTTTTATATGTATGGCTTCATTTTTTTTTTTTGTTGGCAAATTCTTATAGAAATAAATAAATTGATAAAAAAGGATTTCAAGTTAAGATTGAGAGTAGTTAAGTTGTTTTTCTTGAAGATATATTTACTGTAGAGTTAGATAGCTGTTAGAGACCCTTTTTAAATTTTTGATGCTCATATATGCATATCAAATTTGTACTCTTTTTACTTTTTAATTGGTATGCATAGGACTTGCCGCTTACCCCTTGCAGATTCTTAACTGGGATACAGCTCTCAGGGGACAGTTGTTTACATTTCCACGTGTTGTTACATTGTGATGATTGCTCAAATCTCTGTTTTATCATAACCTGAAAATTAAAAAAAAAAAAAAAATGGAGTTCAAAGAAACATTACCTTGGAGAATTGGGAATGGTAATTTGCATTATTGGGTTGCACATAATTTTGCTACATCAGGAGTTCCTTTTTTCTTTAATGTGAAGGATGCTTTTCTTTGGAAAAATTTCCCTTCCTATTTCTGCTGTCCTGCTTTCACTACAAAACTTAAGGCTGCTGCAGTTAAAGTACTAGCATCAAAGCTGTGGGATGATATAGTAACTGTAATTAGGTGTCATAATATCTGCTTGAATATTTGCATTTTTATTTTTATTTTTTGTCCGTCATTCACATTTCATATAACTAACTCCCCCCCCCCCCCCCCCCCAACAGGGTATATGAGCTTCTTCATGTCTTGGAGTTCACAAGTTCTCGCAAAAGAATGTCTGTAATGGTGAGGAATCCGGAGAATCAGTTGCTACTTCTCTGCAAGGGCGCAGACAGGTTAGAATCTTGCACACAGGAACCATCTGAATTGGCTCAATAGATACCATCTGATTGATTTCTGTGTTTGTAGTGTGATGTTTGAAAGGCTATCAAAACATGGACGGCAGTTTGAGGCTGAGACCAGACGTCACATCAACAGATATGCTGAGGCTGGTTTAAGAACCTTGGTAATTGCATATCGGGAACTTGGTGAAGATGAGTACAGAATATGGGAAAAGGAGTTTCTGAAGGCCAAAACTTCTGTAACCGCAGACCGAGAAGCATTAGTGGCTTCAGCTGCGGAGAAGATTGAAAGGGATTTAATTCTTCTTGGTGCTACTGCCGTTGAAGACAAGCTACAAAAAGGGGTTGGTATTAAACTTGAAAATTCCTTCGAAATACATCAGGATGTGTAGCAACTATTATTGTCAGTATTTGGTAGCTATTACTAGAAACTTGAATGTAGCGTAGCACCACCTCTTCAACAACCTACTATTAATATAATTTTTTTCTTCATAATATTTAAAGAAACTATGAACTCCTTACCGCATATTGAAAAACTTACTGTAAGGAGGGGGGAAAAAGGGATACTAAAATTTAGAAGTCCTTTTAAAGTTATATTACAAATGTTCAATTTAGTTCCCTCTGTTCCTTTTTTCTATAGGTTCCGGAGTGCATTGACAAGCTCGCTCAGGCTGGAATTAAAGTATGGGTATTAACTGGTGACAAAATGGAAACTGCAATAAATATTGGGTATGAAACCAGGGTAAACTTTCTCTTTCTTTTTCTCCTTTTGAAATTTACATATACGAAATATGAGATATTATATTTTTTACAGGTATGCATGTAGTCTACTGAGACAAGAAATGAAACAAATCGTGATCACGCTAGATTCACCAGATATGGAGGCTTTGGAGAAGCAAGGGGATAAGGAGAACATCACGAAGGTACAGATTTCTAGAATTGGTGTCATAATAATACTATTTGTAGGAGTCTGAAAATGTATATTGTTTTAGGTTTCACTTGAAAGTGTGACCAAGCAAATAAGAGAAGGGATATCTCAAGTTAATTCGGCTAAAGAAAGTAAAGTTACATTTGGTTTGGTTATTGATGGCAAGTCGTTGGACTTTGCTCTGGACAAGAAGCTTGAGAAGATGTTCTTGGATCTTGCAATTGATTGTGCTTCAGTTATATGCTGTCGTTCTTCACCCAAACAAAAAGCTCTTGTAAGTCTCATGGTTGGGGTTGATTGGATTGGTAAAACAGTCACTGAAATTGTCAGTATCTTTTGTTATTGGCATCAAAATAATCTGATAGAATTTTAGGAGATTTGCAGGTTACAAGACTGGTGAAAGGAACAGGTAAAACAACCCTAGCAATTGGGGATGGGGCAAATGATGTTGGCATGCTTCAAGAGGCTGATATTGGAGTTGGCATTAGTGGTGTTGAAGGGATGCAGGTAAATATGTGATTGTGTGTGTCTAATTTTTTTTTTTTACCTCTCCTTTTCTTTTTCCTTCCCTGCTAAGAGTGTGTGTCTGCAGCTCTTTGTGTATACTTTGAGGGGAAGAGGTGTGCTTTGTCATAGTCAATATAATATCTGTCATTGAGCCATGTCTACCAGCATCTTGTATCTTCATCCACACTTGGTCTTTGATGTGATTTCTTGTTGGTGGCACACGTTTTTAACGCATGAAAACTTCAGGAACGTGCATTTCTTTGTCTCATTTCATATTGACTCGAGAGTTTTGTGCAATTTTCTGCTTGACAGATACGTATTTGCATCATATATTCTGGTGGAAAAGGGTTTTATTCCATTGGTTTAGAAATCTCTACTAGTTAATGTGAAGAAGTGGTAGCTCATCCATTATAAATGAAATTAACTGTTTTAAGATTAAAACCATATTGCCCCTATGGAACATGCTGTAGCTGGATCAGCACTTGTGCAATGGCCTTGCCCATCTAACCCTTCTAATGATCTCACTAGCAGGACCAGCATCTGATTTAAGTGCACCTCTTCCATTCACTGCTGCTTCTTGCATCTTTGTTTGATGAGTTCTGCTATATGCTATGTTCTGAATTAGTTTGCTTTATCAGAATGGTCGAATCACTTGATAATGAGTGATTTTCTTGGGTTTCCCTGTTTGATGTGAGGATTGAACTTAAGATTTTACTGCAATCTTTAAGACAGGAGATGGGAGTCATTTTGAGATTCCGCACAATCATCAATGTGCTAGGCAATTTATACATTCAATGCCCTTAAAAAGGGGTTTTGGGTGGTATAACTCTCCTTTTGTGGTTCTATTCCTGATATTGTACTTTCCTCTCCCTCTGCTTTTGCACTTTGTCGATAAGCCATTTAGCATATCATTTTTCTGTTGCTACTTTCATAAAATAATTGTGTCATATATTTTCTCTTAGGATGCATGGTGTTTTTTAAAAAGGGACTGTTTTGGGTATTGATGCACCCTATTTTCCATCCCTCTCTGATATTCGACTTCTCCCCCAATCCCGTTATGTTTATTCGCTTTCGGAATTCAAACTAAATGATTGTGAATATCTGGTTTCTAAGTTTTAGTTATATATCTCAACGCAGGCTGTCATGTCGAGTGATTACGCGATAGCTCAATTTCGTTTTCTAGAACGTCTGTTGCTGGTGCATGGACATTGGTGTTACAGGCGAATATCAATGATGGTAAAACTGCCTTAATGTATTCTATGGCTAGCATCTAAAAAAAAGTAGCATAAGCTCCATTAATGATATATGAGAAATAGGAATCCTTGTTTCCTGTGTAGTGGCTTTCACTATTTTATCTTGTAATGTATGAAGAGAGAGAGGGAGAGAGAAAAATGTCAGTGCATGTGTTGGATTGTGCGAACCTATAGCCCTTCAAGCGCTAAACATGTACGCGACTCCATTAAATAATCTTCAAGACTTTACTCATACTTCAGTACATCGTTCAAATCCTCTAATACAGCTAGTGGGCAAGTTTCTCTCAATAAGGTGGGTGGCATCGCCCACTAGACGTGTATGCATATGCATTTATATCTTATATTCTTTTACTTATTTTCACCCGTATTTTCACCCGTCTTTTCCTTGATATCAACTGCAATGTAACATGAGGGCATTTATATGGCCTGTCATCTTAAGTTCATTGCTTTTATTATTCATGTTCAGAGAATCAAATCCTTTTCAGAATAGACATTGCTCTCTCACATCTGTGTGATAATATTTCAGGCAACAATAAACTAAGTGCTTCATCTTATTTTAATTTCCCCCCCCCCCCCCTTTTGGATGGATGCAGATATGCTATTTCTTTTACAAGAATTTAACGTTTGGGTTCACTTTATTTTGGTATGAGGCGTATGCTTCATTTTCCGGTCGTCCTGCTTACAACGATTGGTACATGTCATGCTATAATGTCTTCTTCACTTCGCTTCCTGTTATCGCTCTTGGTGTTTTTGATCAGGATGTTTCTGCACGACTTTGCCTGAAGGTACACTATTGTTCTTCGTATGATATTATTACTTAAAAGTATAAACATTTGAAAGAGTGAAGCGACTTTGATAACACTTGTTTGAAAATAAAAAGATGGCTGTTATCTAAAGGAGAAATAATTGGAACAATTCTAACTCTAATGCATTTTTGGTATGAAATACTGACATTTCAGTGGTGCTATGCATTGTATGTAACTGTTACAAGAAGTTCTATATTTTCAGTTATATTTGTGTTGTGTTAATCAAAACCATGCAGGGAAGAGAACATTTCTCATGAACCTGTTTCACTTTCTGTTGCCGTATTAGAAACTTTCAGTTCTTGGTTTCTCTTTCTCAAAAGTGAATGTGCCTTGTTTTAGTTCAGGTTACTTCCCCCACCCCACACTGAAGTAAGCTTTTTCCTTGAGTACCAAATGTGAACAAACTGGTGACATTTTGGGAATGAGCATCAGTTTTCCTGCTTTCTCTTAAGCAAAACAAAAAGCAGAAAACCCTAGACTATGTTGCTGCTTCTAGAAATAGTAGACTATTGTGCAAAGGTATTGCAGACTATCACTTCAAAGCTCTTGTATGTTGTAAGGTCAAAATTACTTGGAATATATCTTAGCAACAGTCTTTTTCAAACTCCGCTCACGTATACTCAGGACATGTGGCTATGTTATAGCATTCTTACATCAGTTTGTATGGATAGAAATTGCACAAGAGTTTGCATCCTGAGTATTATAGCATGAAGTATAGCTTTTTCCAACCTGGTACTTTATGCCATTTATTGATCATACTATGTCTGTTTTGCAGTATCCTTTGTTGTATCAAGAGGGAGTACAAAACATCCTCTTCAGCTGGCCTCGCATTCTTGGATGGATGTCTAATGGAGTTCTTAGTGCCATAATTATCTTCTTCTTCACCACGAACTCCATTTTTAACCAAGCATTCCGAAAAGATGGTCATGCAGTTGATTATGAAGTGCTTGGAGTCGCAATGTACTCCAGCGTAGTGTGGGCTGTAAATTGCCAAATGGCTCTCTCCATCAACTACTTCACTTGGATCCAGCACTTCTTCATCTGGGGAAGCATTGCCTTGTGGTACATATTTCTGGTGGTTTACGGCTCTCTCCCGCCAACATTTTCTACGACGGCATACAAGGTTCTTGTAGAAGCCTGCGCTCCTAGTATACTCTATTGGCTCACTACCCTTCTGGTCGTGGTTTCGACACTTCTGCCATACTTTCTCTACAGGGCTTTTCAGACACGGTTTCGACCAATGTACCATGATCTAATACAAAGGCAACGATTGGAAGGTTCAGAGACTGAAATTTCTAGCCAGACTGAAGTTTCTAGCGAGTTGCCGGCCCAGGTTGAAATCAAAATGCAACATCTGAAGGCAAATCTGCGGCAGAGGAACCAATGAAACTGGTACGTGTCTGACCATTTTACACAAGCTTCTTGGTTTTTGTAAATGTTAACAGGATCAGTTTAATTAAACATAGGATGGGGGGGATTAGCATTAAGGACAACTCGTATACCATTGTTTACATTACATATGTAAAGCTGATGTTTCGACATTTAAATGATTTTTTTTCCATATCAGAATATGTAATTATCTTATGGTAGCATGTTTAAATTTTCAGTTCTAAATGAAGATGCTGCATTTTTCTGGACAGCCCAGTTGGTTTGCAGTTGATAGTACTTGTTGAGCTTTTGTGGACTAATAATATCTTTATATGGTGTTAATATCTCAATAAAATCGTTACATGAATCACACCTCAAGCTTGTTGATTAATGATAACATCCGGTCTCACTTGTAAGGAGAATAAAGAGTTCAATTATTTTAGTTTGTCATTTAATGTCAAGTTTTTTTCCTCTTGTTGTATGGGGGAACTGCTAACAGGAATTTGATGTTGAAAGCCAGAAAGATTTTTATTTTATTTTTTTTGGCTTGGAGTGGATTGGATTGATAGCTTTTTGTATTTAATATTATAATTACCGATATTATATAAAATTTAACGGTTGATGATTATCAAAGACGATACTAGAAAATGACATGCAGTGTCACATTAATTTGTTTTGTATCAAAAATTCAAAGATGAAGTTTTATAAGTGCAACATTACCCACCCCCACGGGTCCAATTCTAACTCAAATTGTTTTAACGTCGATTTTACGGGGTTACATTAACTCCTCCAATTTTCTGCGCTGCATGAAATAAAAATTGACTTGTGCGGGTATCAATAAATTATTTATTGCAACCATTTGTTGAACCGAACTGTTGTCACCATCTACGTTTATCAAATAAACATCAATTGATGGCAGCTGCCAGACAAACGGACTTTTCATGGTTTATATTTTTTAATAGAAATTAGAAAGTGAGAATGGATTTTTGCTAATTGTATTCGATATTAATCATTTGAATACCTACTAGCTTATAGTTGTAGGTCATCATGGCGGTCCGTAACAGATTATTTTAGAAACGTCTTATAGAATATACAACTTTCGGAAAAAGTTGTATAATATGACAATTTTTTTCAGGGTGTTTTAGCTAAAAGCCACGCAATTTTTGTCTATTGTAATAATCTCATATCACCTTATTAATTATACCATCGAACTAACAATTCATGAGGGAATCCGTATACTATTTACATTAATTTTCTTATTATTTTTTAATAGTTTATGACTTTTTTTTCTTTTCTTTTATAGTTTAGGATAATTACGAGTAGTATAAATAGTCTCCTCTTATAGTCTTTGATGGCAAATCTAAATTTATTAATATCTTCAATTTTTAATGTTTTGTATGAGTTTTTTAAGTTTAATTAACTACGGGCATTTTGCAGAATCAATGAGTCTTAATTCTTGTTAATCCCTCACATTAATTTCTATAAAACTAGAATAAGCCGAGTATCAAGCGTCAAAGTTAGCAAGTTCTAGACCAAATCAAATTAACACATATGTGATCCAAATATGAAATTTCTAGACGTGAAACATGAAATTTCCAATAGAAAATAGTATAAAGATGATATTTCTTTTAAGTTGCATTTTTTTTAATGCATATTTGTTTAAAAGGGTATCAAGTGGTGCGCAAAATCCAAATCAATTTTCTAATCTTCTACCCTTCTTAAGATTTGAACTCAAGTGATTATCAACTAAATAAACCTGCTTGAAAATGACTTGGCTAGCGCGGAAGGAGCAAGTTGCATGATATTTATATAATATATCTTTAGCAAGTTACAAGATATTTATATAAACTAATATATATTTCAAAATATCAATAATCATAGCAGTATATGTTTTTGTATCATATATATAGACACACACACACACATAACAAATCTCTTTGTACTTGTTGAAGTATATATAACCGACTAATTAACTCTCGTGAAGAGAGAAAACCTACAATCATATTTTATATTGGCTGTTGAAGGAAACAACCAAGACAAGGGAACTGGTTAAGAGGGGGAAAAAAAAAAGGATCTGAAGTCAAGGAAACAATCAATCTCCAAAAATCCGAAATGAATCTAAATGATGCTTTACATTTACATTTTATCATCTTATATTCACCTTGTGAACTCATATTTTTGGAGAAGGTGTCTCGCATAAGTTGATCAAATCTTTTTGTCGCTGTCGAGAATTGCTCGACAATAAACTTCGCACCCGCAGCCATCTAGAAAGAAAAAAGCACTAATATTTTAATATTTTAGTAATTATTAAATTGCTCGTACACATGCAATTCAACTCACCTCGTGGCAACTTGGACCTGAATTTAAGCTCAAATTTCTTTGAACGTTTTAGTGTTAAAAATCATTTTTTAATGGGATCTTAAACTCTTCTTTAGAAGTCATTGGCATACTAGGTCAATGATACTACTATACACATGCATACATATGCAATGACTATAATTTGCGGGATAATAATAATAATAATAATAATGTTGTTTACCGAGTTGGGCAAGAAACCATCTAGACACTAGACTTTGGATTGAATTTTTGCTTGAATTAAGGAGGTGATCTTTTAATTAATTAGGTATCTAAGAGTTTCACGAAATTTATTTATTCTAATAATATACGAAAGCACGGCTTGATAAGAAACTTTACACGCATAGAATTTTGTAGCAATATTAAAAAAAACATATTAATTTGATCGTTAAAACATAAAAATTAGTCTCTTAATTCTTTAAATCCAATTCAAGTCCGGTCTCTATTAGGTCTAAGGAGCTCCCTCCCCCCCCCCCCCA
>NW_006262688.1:9201040-9228645 GCF_000493195.1 Citrus x clementina | reverse complement strand
TTGCTCAAGATGAGCAATTCGCCGAATCATATGCATTATGTTAATAGATTCATTGCTTTCCAAAATAAACAGCATGCTCCATTAAGGGCCAGTCTAGGCTCTTTTTTTTTTTAAAGACAAAAGGGTAGAAAAATTAAGTCAGAATTGATTTATTAACTCCTGCATTCTCGAAGATTTAAATTTGAGTGACCAACTAAATAAATTTACTTTAAAACTTCTCGAAAAAAATCCGTAGGATCAAAGAACATACTAGGTAATCTAGTCTCATGCAAGAAGAAAAAGTGTTATTTTTTCAAAGAACAAAAAAATTTACAATGACAATAAAAGTCAGATTGTGTATATATATGTATAAATATATGTATTTATAACCTAGAAGGCTTATGTACGCGTGCATGTGTAATCAGAATTGATTTATTAACTCATGCATTCTCGAAGATTCAAATTTGAGTGACCAACTAAATAAATTTACTTTAAAACTTCTTGAAAAAAATCCGTAGGATCAAAGAACATACTAGGTAATCTAGTCTCATGCAAGAAGAAAAAGCATTATTTTTCAAAGAACAAAAAAATTTACAATGACAATAAAAGTCAGATTGTGTATATATGTATATGTATATGTATTTATAATCTAGAAGGCTTATGTACGCGTGCATGTGTACACATGGGCATATGGTAGTAATTGCAAAATCAGAGTAATAATTTAATGGGGTCGTTGGGGAAATTCGGTAGTGAGCAAAAAATAAATAAACTTGGCACATTCTAGATTGTTGACATAATAGACCAAAAAATTCAAATCAAACGACCCATACTCCTATCCTATATGCTGTTGCTAAGCTTTGGCATTTGGTTTGTTGTCCCCCATAGGCCCATATATATATATATCTATAAATGTTTACATGTGACACTACTAGAAACAAAAGTCTCCGCCTCCACGTATACCCTCAAAGATAAAACAAACATTTATGTTGCGGTTTGGTTGTGCATTAAATTGATAGTAACAACTGAAAAATCTTTAAAAGTATTGAAGGAACCAATGAGATCCCTCTTTAGTTAAACAAATTGCTCCTGAAGCATACTTTAATTTTAGACCTATACGTGATGATATTTTAGTAGCATGATTTGAGGCGGCCAGCGGCTGTATCTGTGGAAGATTTCAAAGAGAATCCCAAGATTCTTGAGCAAGTTGCTTTAATTTTTCCTCTCTGCTTGCATTGCATTTTGCCAATTTCTATGCTTCGGCCCCAAACCGATTGCGGTGCTGTCATTCTTTTTACCATTCTAGAAAGTCTACTCTACGCTCTACAAAGGCTGGCATCATTTCTAGAAACCCATACCGTATTACAAATATAAACAACGAATCTTGATTTTTTAATCTCTTTAGGGTTTGGCCTACTTGGACTTCTAACGAGGTCATGCATTGTGTATGCGTTGTTTGCATCGTATTAAAAATTTATTAATCATGTTCGCGACATAAAATAAATGATAAAATTATACAAGTAATGATCTAACATGTGACATTATAGTGTTGTTCTCGTTGTGGTGCGCGACGCTGTCATGTGGTGCTATCTCTTTAACTTACGTCTTTTAATTTTATTCTAAAAAATACACATAATCGTGTTGCGTGCGCAGTTCGTTATTAGAAGATAATTGTCATTCTCCTACTAAATTATATTTTTAAATATGTAATTTGTTGTGATTTCGCAACCGATGACGTAGCTTGGTTTATCTACGGATTATCATTTTCTTTAGGTTGTACGAGAGAGACAAAAAACAAATATCTAAAACAATTTTTATTTTTTTTAGTAATTGGACCTATATGGTAAACCACTTCCCATAAGTACATGTGTGAGATTTTTTTTTTTTAATCTTCTAAATGTTTGAAAGCACATATCTCTCGTAATCCTGAGTCCATGCATGTACTTAAGTGTTCGAATCCACACAAGTCTAAAACTTTCTAAACAGAGTGCTAACAAAATTTTGGTTGTGAATTAACTATTAATTCCTTAAACCTATTATATTTTTTGAATTAAAAAAAGTTTCATTTTAGGAATGAGATGTTAATTTATAACCCAAACTTAAAAATAAGAGTTTCAAAACGCTCTCAACACAAATTTAAAAGGAAATGTGATGTTAATTTAATGCCAAAGCGATCAACATTCAAGCATATGCATTGAATAGATAAATTTGTTCCGTTCGGACAAGCTCGTTAGTTCGATTTAGGTCGACGAATCTCAAATTAATTTGGTTAGAAATCAATCAAATTGCATTTCTCATTTAATTAATGCTCGATCCCTCCAATTCGCCAATTTCAATAAAAATCAAAATTAGTAGCAGCGTTTGGTGTTAGTATTTTAGTAACCAGCACCACCCACCAAAGGCACGGTGCAAAAATAGAAAGCGACGAATTATTGGGGGGGGCTGGGACACGTGCGAAGAATTAATTAGATTGGGACACGCGTGAAGCGAGTGCGAGAGAAGCGTGTGGACTGTTAAGGTAAATAAAGAAAAGAAGTATCGAAGAAGCTCAAAATGTGACAACGCAATATTCTATTATCTCACTCTCTTTTAGTTTTCACCTTCCCACGTTTCTTTGTTTTTGTGTGTGTGTGTGTGTGTGTGTGTGGGTATATATATACGCACGCATAAACAAAAATCCATAACTCAAACTTCTCAAGGGAAAAGAAAAGGAAAAAAAAAAGTCATCAAGATGCAACAGCAACAAGACGGGAGCTTGAGTATGAGCTCCGCTGCGGTGTCGTTTTGCCCCAGTTTCAACAGCTACGCTTCCGAAAGAATAGTGAACATCGCCGCCAAAGTTAGCGAAGAGTTTCGAGATGAAGAATCGAAATCCGAATCAAAAGTTCTATTAGAAGAAGAAGAAGAAGAAGAAGAATATGTAGATGAAGATGATGAATTCGAGTTTGTTTCTACGATCGCAGATCTCGATTCCAGGTTGTTTCTCGACGGCGAGATCCGTCAGGTTTTTCCAGTGTTCAATCGCAGTCTTTTATTAAACGAAGTTTGCGACGATCATGATCGAGGAAACGAAGGGGGACACGCGGCGGCGGCGTTGAAGAAGTTGTTTATTGATGATCACGATGATGATGATGATGATGCTGGCAGGCAAGCGTCGTCGTCGTCGTCGTCGTCTTCATCGGACGAAGACGAACCGGAACCGGAACCGAATATGAACGTAACTTTCTGCATTTGGTCGCCAAAGAGAAATAACAATCCAACATCGTCGGCGTCGCCGTTGCAGTCGCCGAGTCGATGCAAGAAGAGCAACTCAACTGGATCGTCGTCGTCGTCAACGCCGTCGAAGAAATGGTTTAAACTCCGCGATTTGCTGAGGAGAAGCAACAGCGACGGCAAAGACTCGTTTGTGTTTTTGAATAAACCGAAGAATAATAATAACAACAACAATAAAAACAGCAGCAGCAACAACAGCCACGCTGATTCTTCGAAAGAGAAAAAAGTCAAATCCGGCAAATCAAAAGCAAAAGCCAAAACAAAGGCACAAGCAGCCGCCGTGTCAGCGCACGAAGCCTTTTATGTGAAGAACAGAGCGATTAAACAAGGTGACAAGAAGAAATCTTATTTACCTTATCGGCAAGATTTACTTGGAGTTTTTGCCAATTACAATGGATTAGCCAAAACTTTGCCACCGTCCTTTTGATTGTATTTATGTCTTAAAAAAAGAAAAAAAAAATTACCAAAAATACACAACTTTTTCATTTTTTTTTATAATATATAATCTCGATTTTTTATTTTGTAATTTGTAAAACTTTTTGTAGATAGTTTATGTAATAATTTAATATATATATATATATATATTCTTGGTTGGCCAAAATGAATACAAATGCAATTAATGAATGAAGAAGTTATTCATAAAGCATCATTTATTTATTTGTTCATTGCGGTTAAGTTGTATGCGATGCATTTGATTGTTGGTTACTGGTTTTATTTAATGGGAGATCACTGAATACGATTTGTTGTCGAATGGTTATTGGTTTCATTTTTCTTTTTTTCATTTGATAGAGTTTTCTCTTTTGATACGTGAAAATGATTGAAGGTGCAAGACTTAATTGCTAAGGCGCTTTAGAATAATAAAACAAAAGATTACGGGGAATTGAGTGTGTTCATAGTGGGATTTGAGGATCATTTTATGAACGGATAGATTTTAGATCGTAATCATCAGAATATTAATGTGATTGATTTTGTGTTAAGAGTGAATTTGATTCATAGTAAATAAAAACTCTCTCTTTTTCATTAAAATATTTGTGGAGTTGTATTAAAAAAAAAACATTTTATTCATATATTTTCGAGATTGATGATGAAATTTTTTTTATATGGAAACTCTTTTTTATTTCTCCTCGTTGATAGAATGCGCAAGCATTTGGCTATATCCATATCCGGTAAACTTACGCATCAGGAGAGTTGCACCTAAGTGGTCCTGCGAATTAAATCAAGTGGAAAAAGTAGAATTTCTTGTTTTCGAAATATTTGTGAGATTTTATCGCCAAAAAAAAAAAATATTAACAAGGACCATAGAAATACGTACGTAGAAATATTACTCAATAAAAAAAAGCCTTTTTTATTTTTTTTAAGCTTATAGAAATATTCAATCAAAAACTTATAAATTTCTATGAAGTATTTTTACTTGCTCAAATAAAAAAAGACTTCTCAAACCAAATTCCCTAAAATTTTTTTTAAAAAAGAAGAAAAATCTAACGAGTTTTCTATTGAGGTACTAAATAACAGAATATTTAGGACAAAAAAAGTATGACTTTTCGAGAGATTCGATGAGATATATTAATACCTTTTTTAGAGTTTCGAAACGATATATTCTCAAACCTGATATTGTTTGTCTTATTTAACCATTGTCAAAAGATGTCCTACATCATAATATTAAATTGAACTTTAAAGGAAAATGATTATTTTTATTTTATTTCTGAGATTCTCCAATGCCATTAACAGAAAAGTAGAAAATTAATCAATTTTGTAGACCTCAAGTGAATTAATGGACAAATTATTCAAACTTTTAGAACTTTTTTTAAAAAAAAATTTTGATGAAACTTTGTGTGAATCATCGATAATTTTCCTCATTTTATTAATGTATCATGACTTTGGGCATTCTAATGCATCATAGCTGGCTAGAGCAAATGAATATTATAAATTTTTAAAAAGCCCGAGCGGTAAAAAAGAAATAAACAATTGGAAAATATAAAAATATCAGTCTCTCGAAGATATATTGACAAGTAACTTTCAGGTCAATTTCTATAACGTCATGAGATTGGGAACCAAATAAAATGTGAGAGATAGATAAAACCCAAAAAAAAAAAGAAAAAAAATGTTATAAGAGTGTTATTATGCGGGATCAGGCTACGGTGCAACTGTGGCACCGTGCCACAGTTGCATCTAGCCGTTGGATGCAGTTAGAGTGATGGGGTCCACTGACATCCAACGGCTAGGTGCAACTGTGGCACGGTGCCACAGTTGCACCTAAGGTTCCCCCTATTATGCGTACCAAATACACAAATATGCATCATATGGAAAAAATAATAATAATAAATAAATAAATTGCACCATCCAACTGCGTCATTAGTTCTGGTGATACTTTACAATCCAAACCTCGAGTCATTCTAGCTTTTCTAATTCTTCCATTTCTAAGCCAAAACGCTGTAGTTTCGAGATTGGATGATAAGAGAGAAGAACTTTTAAGTTCAATTGATTTGATACCACAAAATCCAGGTTTAAGAATCTCTTTCATTCTTGTATCGCTTGCATGATCGTGAATAGAGTGGCATTAAAACCAACCCACCCAAAAAAAAAAAAGATAATAAATAAATAAATTTTTTTTTGGGAGTCAATAATGACAAAATAATGATTAATGTTATGATCATGTGAAGAGTGTGAGATTATGGCACGCCGTGGATGCGTTTGGTCACGCAGATTTGTGTTGACCGAATATTTAATGAGATATTAATTCAATAATAGCGGGATTCACATTACTTTGGATTCGTTTAATTTTTTTTGCAATTTGAATCCATTTTCTTATGGTATGGCTTTTCTCTACATGTCGCAGCAAGAAACGTAGAAGGATGCGTTATCACTTGTAAAAATTTACAACAAAACCACCCAATTAATAATCAATTATTTACGTTGTAAAAAATGGCCTCATTAGATGAATGTTTTATTTGATATTGATATGCTGTAACTTCAAAGTCACAGTTGTTATAGAAAAAAAAATTGTAATTATAAAATAAATTTAATAATATGTAATAAATATGACTTTTAAATAAAATTTTTAATAAAAATAATAAACATATTATGAATTTTCATCATATAACTATGAGATCAAATTAATCATCTTAACTTTCAAGTCACAACAACAATTATTTACTAAATATTTTAATTGTACAATCTCGATACTAAATTCCTAATTTAACTTTTCAACATATTCGATGTGATTACTCTGAAATAATCAAATGTTTGGTAATAATAATAAAAAAGAGAGAGAGACATGTAACAGTGTATTTGAATTGCTCTTCAACTACACTATGGTTTTTAGGTGAAATGTGAAGAATAAAGAGAGTTGAAGAAAAAAATGGGAAGAAAGTTAAAAGAGGTGTCTCAAAATTCATGCGTCTATATCAGAACTCAATTATTTCACTGCCCATGAAATCAAAAGTCAAAAGCCTTGTGTATTAAACGCACTTGCTTCCTTAACCCTTGTTCGAGTTTATCTATGTTTAGACGGAAGAAATTTTAAAATACATTAGAAGAATTATGTCAGCTATACAATAAGAAACTAATATTATACCATATATTTATTTATTTTAAAAAACTAAAATATAAATAATAATTATAATAAATTTAATTACATACGCCAAACATATAATAATTTATTGTAACATCAACTTTCTTCTTAGACTGTTAGTAGATGTTGATTATTATAATTATTATTACTTAATCGAAAAAACCAAAACACAACTTCATTGAGTTCTCCATTTATGATCATACAATGCACTGTTGACATCCATTTGTTTGATGTCACAACCAAAAGTGACTAGCTACCAAGCTACTACGCAACACATTTTATAGCTTTTTGCTTTGAAAAAAGTCGTTTTTTCTTATGTAACAAAGGTTTAGAAAGCAGATATATATTGACATTTAATACCGAAAGTGCCCTTGCATAACAGCTTATTTTAATACGCCCATCTGCTGTGTGTGAAGAGAAAGGGGAAATTAGTAGGAAGCGTGAAGTCATTTATCACGTTTGAATTGTTGCTTCCAAACACAGCTTTAGCAGTCTAGCATGCACATGTTTTATGTTTACACAAACCGGTTTAAATCCAGAAAGTCAGGATCATGATCATGATTGCTTTAAAGGAAGCTTGAGTTGCACGATTGCAATTTGGTTAAAATGCCTTTCTTTAATTTGATTAGTTTTTGCATTACATTTACATGCACGATAGTCCTAATTAAGGCTGTGACTATGTTGGAGCTGATTTATGATGGAACACGAATTTTAATTACTCACGTAAAATGATAAATAGTTAAAAAAATTATTATAAATTTAATCATGTGGTTATGAATGGGTGCTCTAACTTAGAACGGTTCCAATATAGTCAGACTCTCTAATTAATTCCACTTTGAGTAACCAGAGATCGAAAAATCCGACTAATGCTAATTGGCATGGTCTATAATCTAGGGGGCTCTTTAATGTTTCATGCGTTCTTTTAATAATGATATATTTACAATTATAAGTCAACTGATATGTACGAATCAAAAATTTGTTGAGACTAATTTAAATTAATTTTATCGTGACATAGTTAAAATTTCTGTTCTATTACTATTTAGGGAACATTTCTATTATCTAACCATAATACTACGACTCTTTGCAATCAACTAAATTTTTAATTTTTAAAATTAAATTTGCTGCTCATATATACTATCTTTTACCCACAATTACTACATCTCTTTGCAATCAAATAAATTTTAATATTTAACATTAAAGTTTGGTCGTCAAAATTTCTTAATTTAGGGGTTACCTTAAGTAACTAAATTTATATAGAAATATAGCGAATATTGTTAATATTTAAAATATCCCTCACTCCAATCAGAGTCTGAATCGTTCCAGTGAAAGACTGAATGACTGATACTTATTTTAACTTTTCCGGAATCAACGGGCGCTGCCGAGTCACTTTTTGATTGGTGTACACTCCGTCAAGTAATCAGCTCAGAGCACATTAGCATACGTTCAGTGTGAGATATTTATTTACTTATAAGATTTTTCCACGTGGCAATTAGGCGCAAGAACGTGTAAAGCATCGGCATGCAAAGTCGGGCCCCACATTGAGCCACGTGGGCCACGGTATTCTTACCTCTACTCTGCGGTCTTCTCTTCCTCAATCATCCACAAAACTCTCGTAAAAACCCAGCTCTAAACGAATCTCTTACTATATATACGTATACACACTCACATATAATGTTCACTTCATTTGCTAATTATTCTCTTACTGAACAATGTCGAATCCGCAACTTTCTAGCCGCAGAACGACGTCGTTTCCGTCGTCGTCTTCGTTTTTGGAGAAAAATCTTTTCTCCATCAATGGAGTACCTAAGCAGCTCAGCTTTGGAAGGGACAGGGTCAAGGTTCGATTTAGCAAGAAAATCGTTAGGGTTCATGCACTGTCGAGTAATAGTAATTCATATCTTAAGATGAACTTGAACGAGTATATGGTCACTTTAGAGAAACCTCTCGGCATTCGCTTTGCGTTAACTGTTGATGGCAAAATCTTCGTTCACGCTCTCAGAAAAGGAGTAATTCACCGTTAATTATATATATATATATATATTCGAATCATATTTAACCTTGCAATTTTTATTTTGAAATAATATTGAACTTATTGTTTTGTTACTTTGTAGAGTAACGCTGAGAGGTCGAGAATCGTAATGGTAGGTGACACGTTGAAGAAGGCGAGTGATTCATCAGGCGGAAGGTTTACTGAGATAAAGAACTTCAGTGATGCACGGTAAGAACTTTTTTATGTTTATTAGCTGTCAATGTTAGCGACTTAAGTCAGTATAATGATTGATGTTTGTGATAGATAGACGCGGCTTGTTGAGATTTTCATTGATATTGTAGTGCTGCATGATTCAATTTTGTTCATTGTATTATTAGATCTTAGATCTATGTGGTTGTGCAGTAATACAGATTATTCGAGTTTGTAGATTGAATTATTCTTTTATTCTAGAAGACAGGATGCTGCAAAATAATTGATTATCATTGATGTTTCCCATGTGGACTTTGAAGAATTTAGATAGCTGTTAGCTCTGGAGAGATGGTATTACATGCATATAAGTGACTTGATGCTGAAAAGCAGATTGAGTTCCTGCTCTATTTATTTAATCAATCAATTTAATGTCTTTGCAGTTGCAAGTTGCTATTTTGTATGTTTTGTTGTCAAGGTTTTAGCTCTTGACAATAAGTTCTGTTCATCAATATCATTTTATTTTTTCCGGTTTTTGGTTTATTCAGGAAGATGCTGGCAGACAAGACAGGGGCTTTTAGCCTAGTCCTTGAGAGACCTTCTGCTCCTTTCCCTATCCAACCAATGCATCAGTTAAGCGACCTTGATGTTTTATTTAATAGAGGTCGTACGGCTGTTGCCACTTGGAATAAAACGATATTGGCATCAAATTTGGAAATGTCTTCTGAAGGTAGTTCAAACACTGGTTTTGCCATGTTCTCCACAAAGTATCTGGCACCTCAAGGGCGGAAGCTTTTGGATTGTCAAAATGGACACACTCAATTACATTCTCGCAAGAATGTTCTTTCTCAACCCATGAACCACCTTGTTTGTGTTTTTTCTGAGGAAGAGTCTGGGGATGGAGAATGGGCTCATGGTAGCTTCCCATTGGAGGAATATCTTAAGGCTCTGGATCGGTCTAAAGGCGAGCTATACTATAATCACTCTCTTGGTATGCGTTACAGTAAGGTGTGACTCTCAAGTTCTTAATAATCCATATTCTATTGCCTTGGTAATTAAGATGCTGGGTAGAATACTTTCTCTCTCACTCACTTTCAGTAGTGCTCGTTTTGTTAGATTACGGAGCAAATATATGTGGGGTCATGTATACAAAAAGAAGCAGATGTTGAGACTTTGTCTAAAGCGGTGAGTGCCTTGTTCGTATAATTTGAGTAAGATTACATTTTCCTAAATGTTGTTTACTTTGAGATTATCTGACGGGTGTCTGGTGCACTTTATATTTGTACAATTTCATAATGACAGTATAGGAAATAAACTATGATAATGTTCAGTATGCAAAACAACATTAGCATAATAATAAATGTGACAATTGACAGTGTGATCTGAAATTTCAATGGTTATTTGGCAACACCTCAAAGGAAATGGTTCAAAAGGACCATTTATATTTTCAGAGAAAAGATGTACCAAGCACAATTATTTTTCTCCAATTTCAGCCTTAAGATGGAGGAGTTGACCTTTAAATAGAAAACACCAGAAGTCATGAGCAGTGTCAACAGCATAAAAAAGAATGTCCTGCACCGTCATGTTGATATTCAAATCTAGCTCCCATATTGTTGCCATTTGTGAATTACTGCGATATCTTTCTTCCCTTTAGTGCCTTCCTTTTTTTTTAATTGGGTTAAGACAATTTCTGACTGGGTAATTGGAATGTTATTGATTTGTTTCTTTCTGGTTGTTTGACTTGCATTGAGTATGTCCTAGTCATTTCTCAGTCCATTATTTTCTTTTTAACTGCTAGAATATTACTGTATCAGGGAATCACGGCGGTACTGAATTTCCAGAGTGGAACTGAAGCAGAAAATTGGGGAATTGATTACAAGTCAATCAACGAGTCTTGTCAAAAATTCAATATACTTATGATCAACTATCCAATAAGGTAAGCAAAAGGCTTTATATCATGTCTTAATTGACTGAGAAGAAAATCTAGCTATTGATGCCAGTTCTATTCTTTAGATTGTTCATTTCTCACACAAGATTTGTTTGTACGTGTGAATTCTATAATTAATTTTTTCACTATCTTTTTGGTTTTTGTTTTCTATTTCTTTCAATATTCTGATACTTGCTTAGGAAATTTTGTTGGCATTATGCTTGAGTTGCTGAGAAATACAAATATCTGTCTCTTTGCCTTTTTTTTCAGATTGGATGTACTTTTACCCCAAAAATTGATCAACTCTCTTAAGAACATTGAATATTGAAAGAAATCGTGAATGGAACAGAGTGTACTGTTTCTTTTAGGTAGTTAAAACTGCTGCCTGGCTTTGGCACATTAATTTTCTTATATTTTCTGTTGCAGGGATTCAGATTCCTTTGACATGCGGAAGAAACTGCCTTTTTGTGTGGGACTGCTATTGCGCTTGTTAAAAAAGAATCATCGTGTTTTTGTCACTTGTACAACTGGTCTTAATCGGTCCCCTGCTAGTGTGATTGCATACCTTCATTGGATGACTGATACTTCCCTACATGCAGCTTATAATTTTGTTACTGGATTGCATTTATGCAGACCTGACAGGTTCTTTTTACTAACCCTGCTCATAGCTATGCATATTAGTGCTAACTATTTGAGGAGCTTATAATTATATAGATGTTCCAAGCTTTGTGGTGATAACCCTTGTATGATCACATATAAGTTATTCCTTTATAGGACATGTTTGACTGGTTGCGTGGGCACTGGTTCTTCTTTATTTTTCATCAATTTCAAATATCTCATGAATATAAACCCAATTTAACTGGTTGCATGGGCACCGGTTCTTCTTTATCTTTGATCAATGTCAAATATCTCACGAATATAAACCCCATTTAACTGGTTGCACGGGCACTGGTTCTTCTTTATCTTTGATCAATTTCCTATATTTCATGAATACAAACCCACTTACTTGATTGCTAAGAGATGACTGTAGCTTCAACAATTGTTTTCTTACCACCATTTTGCTCTTCTTGAATGCAGGCTGTTGGTTCACTTTCTTTGTAATTTAAAAAAAACAAAAAAAAAAAAGAAAGAAAAGAGAACTTTAATAATGACTGGACGTTCCGTGAATCCTCAGTTTTAATGTAAATGAAATGTTGGGAACCTAATACTCCGACATCTCTTTCTCTCTCTGTTTATATAATTAAGCGTAAATCATACGCAGATCCTGTATATTGGCCTTAAAATACATTTTAGGTCGCAATATTTTCCAAATTGATTACATAGGTCCCATATATCTTTTTTCTGCTATGATCTGTTTGTTCCTAACAAACTTGTGTGATGAATTTAGAAGTGTTTGACACTTAGGTCTACTAGGGCAAGCAGGCGGAATCTGCCTAAAATTTTCTCTATTATGAATAAAGTATAAACACCAAAAAGAGATGTTGTTTGTTATGGATCCTGAAATGCTATTGAACCAAGTTTTAGATAATAACTGCGAAATGTACCGTTCTGCTGAAAAGAAAAGAAGTGTGTGCTAAATCATTGGTGCTCATCTTGAACATAAAGTAATTTATTTTATATGATTTTCTTTTTCTACACTATGACTTTGGCAAAGTACTTATCTAACTGCAGACCAGCAGTTGCTTGGGCGACAAGGGATCTTATAGCTATGGTGGAAAATGGCAAACATGATGGACCACCAACACATGCTGTGACCTTTGTATGGAATGGACAGGAGGTAATTGACATTTTTGAGGTGTAAATCCACTTTATTTGTTTCCAATATGTGATCAGTTTTAGAACTTGAAGAAACAGTACTATGATTGTCCCACTTGAAGTGAAATTGGGCTTGGGCTACTTGTAGGAAGGAGTTTGAACCATTTAGACCTTTACCATTGTGTCCAGACTTACTTCATTAAAAGATTATTGGTTTTGATAGTTTGTCTTAAAAATGAACTTTTATTACAGGGCGAAGATGTATTGTTGGTTGGAGATTTTACTGGAAACTGGAAAGATCCAATTAAAAGCGACTCACAAGGGTGGATCAAGATATGAGGTTGAAATTCGACTGACTCAAGGAAAGTAAGTGTTATGCATTCTCCAAATGGAGTTTCAAATTTTCTATAATACACTTTCCACTGAATCTGGAGCAATTCATCTTGGTTGCCTTTGGTATTTATATATTTATGTTTGAAAAGCATGTGATTTAATTTCAGCATATTTTAACAGAAATAAATATCTGAGGATGAAACCAATTTTATATGGTTGACTGAGTCTCAGTTTCAAAATTTCTTTCTCAAATATGATTACATATACTGCCTTCAGATATTACTATAAGTATATTGTCAATGGGCAATGGCGGCATTCAACAATTTCGCCGACAGAAAGGGATGACAAGGGCAATGTCAACAATATAATCATTGTTGGTGATACTGCCAGTGTGAGGCCTTCTATTCAACAGCCTATGAAGGTTGGTTTCTGCTCCTCCTTTGAAGAATGATACAAAATAGATAGACAAAAAGACGCTGATAGTGTGAAACTATAAGTTGTTTGGAAAATTGTCAGATTGTTTCAAACATTATATTTCATTTCTGGTAATCTTTTAATTCTCATGTTTCAGGATGCCAATGTTGTGAAGGTTATCGAGAGGCCGTTGACAGAAAATGAGCGCTTTATGCTAGCAAAAGCTGCTCGTTGTATCGCATTCTCTGTCTGTCCAATCAGATTATGTCCCAAGTAGTTTGGTAATGCCGTTACCCTGAAATGGCTGTTTAATTTCATGCTAGCTCAGCGGTGAATTTCGAGCACATGTTTTGTCACAGCTAAAATCATCACCATGTTTATGAGCATGAAGATAGTCTCAATGAGACCAGAAATTATCTTTTGCCAGTTTCAGAAAACAGGAAAGAAATTATCTTCTTGTAACCTAATAGTGATTGTCTTTCCCTGGCCTGTATAATAGTTGATGACGAACTCTACACCATGCGCTTAGGCAATTACCTGTTATACGTCCAGATGGACTCCAGAGCCATTCATTGTGTTTCTGCTATCTTGCTGGGTAATGTTTGCTCAACAATTGGCAATTACCTGATACCTGTTATATTCCCTCAATAATTTAGGTTGCATTATAGCGATTGTCTTTCCTTGGCCTGTATAATAGTTGAAGATGAAGTCGACACCATGCTTTTTGGTGTTTGGCAATTACCTGTTATACATCCGTATGGACTTCTGAGCCATTCATTGTGTTTCTGCTGTCTTGCTGGGTTATGTTCCCTCAACAATTGGCTTTTTGGAGGACCTATGGGTGGGCTTTTCTTTTTCTTCTTTAAATTTTGTATGACGATTTACACGTTTCATGGGATCCCACATTTGCTGCTTGGGTAATCTCATTTGGTTCTTTCTTTTGGATCTTTCTCATATTTATTAAGTCCAGTATGGTACATGTTTCAATGTGATTTTATGTCCACTTAAGAAATGAAAAATGATGTGCAATGTAACCAATGTTATGTTATGGGAAAAATATTTGAGATGTAAATCATATATATGTTGTGAAGAAGTGTCATTACGCAAGTCGTTTTTAATCACCACCCAGGTTTGGCCATCTTTGCTTACAATTAACATGTTGACAGTTGCTGCTGGACGGTAAGTAATAGGATTAATGCTAAATATGTTAGTCGATGGCTCTATTCTGTCCAATGAAATATTGATCAGCTTCGCCTATGAACTTATGGTCCGCGAACCATAAGTGACACTAGAACGACAACACTATTCTTAAGATGACGGCGGTATAAATTTAACAGAAAGCATCAATCGAACTAGTAAAGGGATAAGCATGAACGACGACTCTATCAATGGAATGATGCTGATGCCAAAATTAGGTTCCTCCTCAACAGATAAGTCGCTATTTCGGTACCTTTTGCGCGTCTTACTCTTTGACCCAAGCGAGTATTCCTAACCCGACCCAAAAACCGGTCACAAAGATTTGTTGACTGGTTTAACCGTCCGAGGCTCATATTAGGCTTCTAAGTTATAAATATTGTGAAAAAATTATAGCTGTAAAATAATAATTTATGGTTGTCATGAAAATAATTCTTAAATAATAATTTTGGTAAAGTTATAGACTTTTCATCATGTAAATTTATGGTAAAATTAGTTTAGTTTCTAAATTACTGTTGTAAATACTTATTTTCATGCTATGGTCACAGTTGTCCAATAATAAAGGGGTCTTACAAGTTATAATTCAAGGAAAGGGGATTATTATTATTATTAAGGAATAAAAGTCGAATGGGGGCACAATCCTAATACTACAAGGCATACAGCAACGATCATTATGCAATACCTTCAGAATCACACTAGGTGGCGCATACCACAAAGTTAACACCAAACACTCCAAGCTCAAATTGGCTAAGGACACCATGGACCATCAGTATTAACCTTCATCTAGTGCTGCTGTGTAAAATAATGTGCAACAGTAACCCTGGATAAATTTTAAATTTGAAAGTACACTTATTGTAGAATTGTGTGGTGGGTTCTACTAAATTAAAATTAAGATTTATATATCAGTGATAAATACAGGTCTGAATTTTCATTTTAATCAAAAGGTAATTGATCGAGTTCACAATTTCAGGATGAGTTTTTCTCCGTTTTCGATCGACATTCAACTTAATTACGTAATAATCTGTGTCTAAATTAGAAATCGACCGATACTTGGCTGGTTGATCATATTCCGCGTCCAAAATCCGGATACGGAATCGGGTAAACCAAACCCAGACCCATCACCCATGTTGTTACCTATCATTAGTTTTGTGAATTATTTCATTTAACGTTAAATTTTGCCACTTGGTTCTGCCTTCACCAACTACATGTCGAAAAAAAATGACAAAACTATGTTGACATAATGTTCTCAGTGCTCTCAACTCGGTCATCTGAACAACAAGAAATAATGTGTGTGTATATATATAGAACCTGAATTGCTTATCAATAGAGGATTCAGCCATCTTAATTCTCGAGGACAAATTGTTCCAACGAGTAATTAAAAGGATGACCAAGAAGCATATCTCCAATGGGAGATGGTTATCTGATTTCAGTGCTGATTTTGTTGACAAATTTCTGGTTTGTGTAGATACCACCTTTCTTCTCAATTTCCCCTCTTCCTTATACTCTTATTATTCGCATCCTTTTATTTCACCAATTCCAAAGACGCATTTTTTTCACTTTCCAGTTTTCAAACTCAAGAAATGAACCTTTTTTTTTTTTGGTCATATGATGCAGTTGTAGCGTAATGCATATGTTGTGATTTCTGTGTTATGGGTTTAAATTTTTCACTTGAGGAGCATGTTTTATTTTTTGGGAGTGTTGACTTAAGTTATGTTTTCTTTACGGGTCCGATTTATTAACTAATAATTAAGCAATACAGTTTATTTAGGATCGAATAGTCTACTAGTATAAATTGGATATCCATTATTCATATTTTATTAAAACTTCAACTATAAATTTATATTGAATTGAATTGAATTTAATATTCAACAACAACTCTCTCCGCATGAGAGTTGTCTATTTTTATTCAAAGATGATATAATGTATCGAAATTTTGTTAAACTAAATCGACCGAATTTATTTTTAGTCTAGGCGATGGATAAGTTCTTTTTATTTATTTATTTAAAGGTAAGGGTATTTCAACTTAAAATTTTGATATAAATTTTAAGTCATTAATTTCAAGCAATTTAATAAAATATTTCGAAAGTTAAAAGTAACTATTCATCCGCCCTTAGATTTTTTATTCAATGACTCAGTATTTGCATCAAAATTTTTGTAAGTGAATTTTGGGTTCCCATCAATTGAACCAGCTATCAACTATTTGTATGTGCGTGTTTTCTGAACATACAAAGATGAACAGCAGGGCTGTTGCTATTTTGAAATTTGAGGTGTCAGTGTTAGTGCAGTGTATGTCCTGGTGATGGATATTTCTTTTGCAAGGATGAACAAATGGTTCACAAAATTGTTTCAATTGGAGAGGTCCTCAGCTGACATAGTTTATATCCATCATTAGAAATTCTGACCAAATCTGTCAAAATCTACAGGTAATTGACATAATAACAGATTGAGGGATCCAAAAGCTTTAGAACCGCAGCGCCACCATAGCCTTGTCTTTGAGATAGCACCTTATCTCTAATCTCTATTCTCCATCACACCCACCATTGATCACCATTTTTTTACCATTGATTCCAGTCGAGGATATCCCCCATCTCCATTCTTTCAACATCATCTTCTTGTTCTCTTACACGTGTCGCCGCTCTAAACTCACAAAAAAAAATTAATTAAAAAAAAATCTTTTTTTATCTTACAAAATGATGTGATCACATAAAAAATGTGTAGGTGATAAATTCAATTGATGATGGGACCAACATTTTCGTTGCATCTCCAACGTTCAAACCTAATCTACAACAAGAGAAGCTCTCATTCACCAAGCTTTCGCTTTTATGTTATCTAGTGTGTGTCATTTCGATGTTTGCTATATGCATGCATGTGCATGTAGTATTATTATTATTATTGAAACGTTACTATAAAGCTGTCAAATTCTAAAGTCCCTTGGCACAATGTCGACAGCTTCGATCAATAACTGGTGCCTTACTTCTGTTTCTCAAGCTCAATCCTCTCTCATCAAAAGCTCCACATTACGTCCCTCCATCGTTGCAAGGCTCAACTCTCCTGCTTCTCCTCCTAGCCTCATCCGAAACGAGCCCGTTTTTGCTGCACCAGCTCCTATCATCAACCCTAACTGGGTAGATACTTATCTATTCAATCTTCTTCATGATCTCTTTCACATGTTTCCTATGTCTTCATGCATTTCATGCATCTTTTTTCAGTCCGATGCATGGGTTGAGAGAATCTTGTCCATTTAACGCCAGCAAACTTTACTCTTTATTATAATTATTCGAAACTCAAGTAGTGATTACAGCCACTAAACAAATGCATCACCAGTACTAGAGCTACGCATGCAGGAGCATGCACTTGAAGCAAATTCAATTTCTTTTGGCCATTTGGCGATTTGCCATACATTGTTGCACTGCATTTACTTGAAGCAAAGTTTGGCCATTTGCCATTCATTATTATCTCTCAATTTCACAACCACTACCCGTCTCGATAGTGAAAGGTTATATCGATGTGGCATTAAGTCAATGGCTAGTGCCGATTCAGTCATGTCTTTTGCTGATGCATGTGCCCTCACCACCTGGGAATTAAAATTGATATGTTTAATGCTTGGAGACTTCGAGTGACAATTGTGTGTCATTGATTATATTTAGTAAATTTAACCATCCACATAGTTTCGCCGTATCACATGATCCACAGTCCACACACCGCAACGTTAATTAATTAAAATCTTTTTTGTTTTTTAAAAGAGCAAATATATTCATATCTGAACTACCAATTAATCGCATACAACAATATGATAATTTTGATAATTTTAAACTTTGCATCTTATCCTTTCAGGATTTGAACTCGAAAAGATTGGAGGTCGAAAAAATTTAAATAAATTTTTTAACCTCTTATTTTTTTAAAATTTAAATTATGGTGGTTAATTAAATAAAACTACTTAAAAACCGTTATGACATATAATTGGAGTCGATATTTCAATAATATAATAATTGCATAATTGAAATATATGATTTTAATTGTAGATAGACAATATTTATACTCAAGACATTTTCGTCATTTCCTCTGCACAACAATAACATTGAACCTCTTGGTTTCCTTACTCATCCTACTCCTTAACTGCACCCCAAATCTCTCTCGGTCCCGGACAATGCGTTGTTCGTTTAATATTTTCTCTATTCTTCATCGACTAATTTGAAAGCCTAAGCTAAAGATTGAAAAAAAAAAAGAAGAAGAAAAAAAAATTATTCTAATTAATGTACGTGCAGCCAATTAATTACATTTTTCTAATTTAATTCTTGTTTGTTTGAGTTAAAACTTATTAAAGGAATCATTAACTTTGAATACGTTTTTCGTTTCTAATACTTTTGTTTTGTCGGGTAATTTACAGAGGGAAGACATGGCAAATCAGTCGTACGAGGAAGCCATTGAAGCTCTCAAGAAACTTCTCAAGTAAATTAACTAAACCTTTGTCTTTCATCTAAATTCTATTCATATTTTCATACTCACAAATTGCACACGTGGACTCCCTGGTCATGAGAGAGTGGTACCAGCATTTATTGTTAATTTTCAACTCACTCCAACATGTAATGAGAAGTGCTTAAAACGTAAGACTGATGATATTCAGGCAAGCAAAATTGATATAATGCTGATTCTGACATGCTGTTGGTTGGCGTAATTGCAGGGAGAAGGAAGACTTGAAACCTGTTGCTGCTGCAAAAGTAGAGCAGATTACTGCGCAGCTACAGACTCCATCTGACACCAAAGCATTTGATTCCGTGGAGAGGATCAAAGAGGGCTTCATTCACTTCAAGAGAGAAAAATACGAGTAATTTATTTAGTTAATTGATTCTCTTCGGAGATAATTATTTTTTTAATACGGTTAAATAGTAATTATTTTAAAAGATACAACATTATCGAACTGGGACCGACCTAATGCATTAATTTATCTAATTGTTTCCACAGGAAAAATCCAGCTCTGTACTCTGAGCTAGCCAAAGGCCAAAGCCCGAAGGTATAAAATGTCGTAACGTTTTTACCACATGGCTTATAATTTTCTAATTACTTTTTTCTTATAATCTTTGCAGTATATGGTATTTGCCTGCTCAGACTCCAGGGTTTGCCCGTCCCATGTGTTGGATTTTCAACCTGGGGAAGCTTTCGTGGTTCGCAATGTTGCTAACATTGTTCCACCCTATGATCAGGTCACCATTTTTTAGCCCATTTCATTTATATTTTGCTTGAATTTATTTCATTTTGAAATATATATATATATATATATTTTTTTGGGGATTCTCTGCTTTCACAGACTAAATATGCTGGAGTTGGAGCTGCTGTCGAGTATGCAGTTTTGCATCTCAAGGTGATTAAATTGAATTGATAATATATATAGTTTTAATCTCAGCATATATTGGAGTCTATTAATTTATCTGAGTGTCGATTAATTTTGCTACAGGTTTCAAACATTGTGGTCATTGGGCACAGCGCCTGTGGTGGCATCAAAGGACTCATGTCTTTCACATTTGATGGAAACAACTCCACGTATGGCCTCATCTGTAAACTAATCATTCATACATGTTTGAATCAAAATACAGTGATTAACAAATAATAATTTTTGCCAATCGGTTGAAACTTGAAACATGTAGCGATTTCATTGAAGACTGGGTGAAAATTGGCATCCCTGCCAAGTCTAAGGTGTTAACAGAGCATGGTGACAAGCCTTTTGGAGACCAATGCACATACTGTGAAAAGGTTATTAATTAACTTACTATTAGCAGCTACCTTATTTATTTCTCCATCTACACTGCTGCTCTGTTGAAATTTCGATTTTTTCTGAAGCAAATAAAAATGTAAACTGCAATATGCAGGAGGCGGTGAATGTGTCCCTCAGTAATCTGCTAACGTATCCATTTGTGAGAGAAGGCTTGGTGAACAAAACTCTGGCACTCAAGGGTGGTTACTATGATTTCGTTAATGGATCATTCGAGCTCTGGGGTCTCGACTTTAGCCTTTCTCCTCCACTCTCCGTATGAACATCAACCGATATATGATATCAGTGACCTCATCTTTGTTCTCTTTATTACCATGTGATCTACTTTTATCTCCCTTTCTTCCCATGTGTACTCTTGTATGTTTTATTGAGCTGCAATTTACAATAAACTTACGATGAACATCGGCTTCTACTTCTTTTAACAATAAATGGACAGTGAAATTTCCTTTTTCATTTTTCCGAGAAATTCGTAGACATAATACACTACAATTGGAATTATTCATGGCTGCATTTTTCTTCTTTGTTTGTTCTGTTAGGTTAAGGATGTGGCCACGATCCTACATTGGAAGCTCCATTGATATGCATAGAGGTCATCACTGCAAATGTCAACTGAGGTTCTCTGGATCAGTCTGTGTTTATGAAAAAATGAAGTGGGTTGTATAGACAGAGTCCTGTTGGGGAATCCTGCAACTGAATTATTCCTATTCAGTCTTAAAGTTACTTAACATGCTTCTAGCTTATAATTTCACTAGTCAGTTGATTCAATTATGGTATTAGAAGTAACCTAGAAGTAAATTAAAAGTAATATTAGAAGTGGAGAAACCTGGAAATTAACATCATTAGCATTATAAGTATAGCCTCACAGGTCAATTGATCAAAACATATACAAACAATGCCTTGTAAAGAAAAGAAGACCAACATTATGCGATTAACTTTTAACAGCCATATGTTCATTAAAAGATACACAGTTATGTATCACCGTCTGATCTTGATACTTTAGCATGTGAGTCATAAAGTTTATAGATACCATATTCAGTATAGGCTTAGTTGATCTTCTTTGATCATGGGGTCTGATTTCTTAAGAAGGAAAATGTGGGCCTGTTTGATATTGCAATATTAATCCCAGTCTTTGCTCTGCGACTCTACGAGTCTGTTTAAAAGTTGATCATATTAATTTTGAGCATGGAAATGTTAAGACAGTGTCATGAATTGATTTGATGCACTGGCTGCAGCTTGCCCTCGTTGTGGCCACTGCATTTAGTGTGTTTGAGTACTAGATTTTAATGAATTGACTTTGCATGTAAGAGTGTGCGCACTACGGCAGAAACCTGAAAGAGAAGACAGCTGAACTTGAAATTAGCAAAGTGAATGGCCAGAGCTGCATGAGTCCATTATTAATCCTTTCCAGAGCTGCACGTGTAATGTTTCACTCACTCACGTTTATATAGCTTCTTCTGAGAAAAATACACGTGGCGCAAGATATAAGTAAATCATTCTCTGTCTGAACTCATTTGTATAAAGATAACTCATTCTCAACCATACATATTATTAATAGCTATCACTGATTGACACATCATACAAGGTCTTAAAATGCTCTGATGTGAGAATCCCAATTCATTATTCAAGCTTTGAAATCAGCAACAAAAACACAGAATAAATACTATTAACTTCAGAAATGATGTATGTATGATATATATATATATATATTGATTATTTCTTCTGAATCATCAACTGGATAGGATATAGATCTGAAGTCTAGTAACTGGTCCTCAGAACAGCTAATTAAGTTATAAACAATGTCAACAAGCAGACATCAAATCAATGAGTACCCATCCACGAACCCCTTCATCGTAAAAAAGGTACCTAAATCCAAATCATCATCACAAGAATTCCATAAAGAGTTGATAAAACTTTCATCCGTGGTATTTGATTCTTGTGTGCCTGATCCTGAGACGTTAACAGCTTTCTGGGTTCCATTATCTATCGAATAACTTTTAGTATTTTCATCACAAGGATCTATAATTGCATTGGCATTTTGATCAGTAATCGGTTGTATTTTCTGAGATTGAGTTAGGCTAGGAGAATCACCAACTCCGCGAGTTTGGTCTTTGATCCCCAGCTTCTTGCTTAAATGAGAATTCCAGTAATTCTTCACTTGATTGTCAGTTCTTCCAGGCACTCGTTTTGCAATTAAGGCCCACCTAATATGAATGAAATAAATGTTAAAGGACATTAACTGATAAGTACATCAAGATAAAATTAGCAGTAACTTAAATCAACAAAAGAGTTGTTCTAAACAAGTTAAATTTAGTTGTCAAATATTTTTGAGTTGTTGGAGAAAACTCTTAGATTGATGCAAGTCACATTATTGTATAACTTAGCCACACCCAGATAAGGTTTCTAGTGCACTATTTGATACTTAATAATGCACCTGCCATGATTCAGTATTTGTCACAGAGCTAGGATTCAAAATGATGAAGAAATAATAGAATCAAAGTTGAATGGACAAATGAGCAACAAAATCCAGAAGGGAGCCAGGATTAACTAGTATGTAAGCATCTATTAATTACACTATAGTTATTTCATCCAAAAATGAATATCAGAAAAAATCAAACACTGTGCCTTTACTGAGAAAAGGTATCAAACTCCCTCTTTATCTAGTAACTTAAACAGGTATCAAGTCTAGGAAGTTCATCCTGAAAAGCAAATATACTATTGCTGCAATATGGTTAAATGAAAGAAAAAAAGAAAAAGTCAGAAAATTGACATTAAAGAACCTGTTTCCAAGGAGCTTATGGAGTCTAATGATGAGATCATCTTCTTCCTCAGTGAAGTTGCCTCGGTTCACATTTGGGCTCAGGTAGTTCATCCACCTTAACCTACAACTCTTCCCACATCTCTTCAAACCTACATCCAATTAATAAATATCACATATAAAATAAATAAATAAATAAAGAAGAACAAATTAAACAAAGCTTATAATAATAATAATAATGCCTGTTATCTTGGCAATACGATTCCATTGTCCTTTGCCATGAACCTTCACGTAATCAACCAGTAGCTTGTCTTCTTCCACCGTCCATAAGCCTTTCTTGTAATATTGATCATCATGTTTCTCTTCTTGCCCTTCTTTTGCTTTTGTTTTTGTCATTGTCACTGCTGCGAGAGAATTAATTGCCAGTTATCTGTTGCGTAGCTTTTTTGCACTCGACACTTCTACGAAATGACGACCTTCTATTTATTTATATATACACTCTGCTTCCTGACTAACTGATGATGATGGAATATTAGTAACATTATATTATATAATATTATTAAAAAAAAAACTTTAAATAATTCTGATTTTTGGATGAGTTACTACTCCCCAGAGTTGGCATGGCACACATCTTGATACATTTGACGTTCGTGGATTCATCAATGATTCTTTAATTTATTACAACATTGATACCAGCAATGCTTTTTTTTTTTTTTAATTTATTTTTCTTGCTCTTTTTCGATATTCATTTCTCTTTACATAAGGGTTTGCTTTTCTTTTTCTTTTTATTTTTTTTAAGGTAATACTAAATTATTTCTATTCAAACTAATGTAGCATCACTATAAATAATATTATTTAGAAATTTTGTATTGTGTCATTAATAGGAGAAAAACTTAGATGAGACAAAAATCACCACTATAATACTACTATTACATGCGCTAGAGTAGTAGGTTCTAAAGGAAAACCATTAGTGGATTCATTATAGGACCATACGGTAGTAGTAAGCTTGTCTAATGCTGTTTTGTCATGGGGTAGCATTGTAAATCTAAAAGTAGACCACTAATGAATTCTACTGTAGAATTCATAGAATTTTTATATGGAAAAGTTAATAGAACTCATGTCTGCCAAAACATCATTGGACATACTTATATCAAAGTGGTGAGTCTATCTCATCCAAGTTTCTATGTGTCAATTTTCTTTCATTAAAAACTGTTCTAGTTTTGGCCACCCCGTTGCCACCCCGTTCTTGCCAGTTAAACGAAATCGGATAGGACCATTTGTTTCTGCACCATGGTTCTGTATAAGTTTTAATTGGGTAATTACTGCCGGCTGCATTTTAATGGTCAAGCAGAAATCTGTGCAAAATTGGCTATTTCCTTATTTGATATCACTTTTCATTTGCACTTGAATTATCAACAAAATCTTATCATTATTAGTAGGAGTTTGCTACCTTACACCTGCTGCAAGGTGCAGCTCTCTCACAAACTTGGCCATGAATCTCACTTGAGCTCACGGCGGGTACTGTTTGCGTGAGAAGACTACACCCATTTACTTGTTTACGGTAGCCGTAAAGCAGTCCTCGTGTTATTATTATTATTAATTTTGAGTGAAAAGTAAAACCACCAAAATAGTTAAATTTAAAAAAAATCCCCTAGTAAAATACTCAAGAGTTAGGTTCTTTTGAAGTTCTGAAAGGTTTCTTAAAAATTTCTAAGATTTTATACCGTGTATGTATTTAAAATCGCGTGTGATCAAAACTTACATTTTACTTCAGAAAAAACTTGCTCAAATCATGAGAGAACTCCAATCCCACTCACTCCTATTTAATAGCTTTAGGCATGTAAAATAAACCCTAAAATTACTTGGCTCGTAGAATTTGTCAAGCTTTGGATACCATCATACAAATTAGGCCTAAGTGAGGAGAAAATAATTGAGCGACATTGCAGCTTGGGCAGCGTGTTACCCTTCATCAATATCATTTACAGCCTTTCACTTGAACACCACCCACTTATATCGGGCGGTGAAGCCATGAGAATATAAAAAGTTATATGAACAATGAATGAATCATTTAATCATTATATGCACCTAATAATCAATGGGCAGACTGACCATGTTGACTTGCCAAAGACAATCAAGATCCTCTACCAATTTTAAATAGTTGGTCTTTGTTAAGAAATGAGGAACTCTAATCGGAAAATTTCATGTAATCTGTATTTTGTCTTTTCTAAAAGTAGGATGAAAAATGAGATGACAATTTAGTGGAATCTTGATATTACAATTGCTGAAATATGTACAAGAAAAGACCAGTTTTGGTAAAACAATTGATGCACAACTACAATGGCATTTTTATGGTATATGTGCTACACTTAAATATACAAACCCAACCTTTTGGCATATTAAGTCTCATCTGGTTTTGGTTCAAGTTTTACCGGAATCTTCTCCTTCTGATCTCCGCGCAATACCTCAACAATCACCTGATATCAAACAATTCATAGTGTTATACACGGACGAATAAACAAATTAGCAATAATATTACAGAATATTAAGACCCATCTTTCACTCTTGATACTAATGTATATATCATTCCTGAAGCAGCTTAGATATTAGACTATAACAGTACAGTTAAAAACTTTATTACAGTAGCTTCTGTCCACCATAACTTCAAGGGAAACAGTTCTCTGAGGCATAACCACAGAGCATCTGTCTAACAGGTCTTTCTTCCGACCACAATAGCCTAAGATTGCCACTCAGCACTGGTGGTTGCTTTATACCTTGTAACAATAACTACAAGAAAGTTAAGTAAAGAGGCAAGAAGAATAGAATCAGAGGTTGAATTAATTTTTCTTTTACCAGTGTTAGTATGGTCCAGTGCCTCTCACATCCCATAAAATATAGAATCATCCATCAAAACTATGATAAAAAAATAAAAAAGGAAAAAATAAAACAACTTGTAGACCTTCAAATTTAGGAGAATTTTTTTTCCACTTTCTTAAATTTTATCACTTGACAAAGCACATTAGACTCACCAATCTCATTCTTATTGAAATCGAAAATCCCTTTATGAAAACTAGAAATTATCTGAGACTGCTCCCAAGTTCTCCACCAAGAAGAAAGGTAACATGAGTAAGTCAAAGAAATGTAAAACAAGATACCTCATCTCCAACTTTACATTGGTCAAGAATTCTGTACAAGTCGCTGCCATTGGAGACCTTTTTTCCATTCACAGATGTTATGATGTCACCCAAAATAAGTCTGCCATAGGCATCGCGTTTGGTTGATAGCAAGCCCTATAGATAAAGATTGATCAGTTGTACTTGTGTGAAACCTTTAACTAATCTGAAAATCAGGTGAAAAGAAATATCTAGCCTAGTATTTTATCTAATAGAATATTAGTTTATTTATACAGGAGGAAAAAAGGAAAAAAATAGGCCAATAAAAAAAGGAAAAAAGAAAGAAATTAGGCATACTGCTTTGCCAGCAGGACCGTTTGGAGGGGCATCTAAGACGAGCACTCCACTTACACCTAACTGCTCCACAGATTGATCAGGTGCGAACTTAATCCCTAAAATAGGTCGTGTGACCTTACCAAACTTAACTAGTTGATCGACAATGCCATTTACCTGGATAAATAAGAATATAGATCACTAAACTTCTCTCAGGCATTAAAAGAAATATAAGTTTGTTTCTCAAGTTTACAATTAGAATAGATACAAAGTTCTCTCCAACAAAACCAAAACCAAGTTCACGATGATAACTCACAGTGTCAACTGGAATCGAAAATCCAACACCAGAGGATGCACCAGATGGAGAGTATATAGCTGTATTTATTCCAATTAGGCTTCCTGAACTATCTAAAAGTGGTCCTCCACTATTACCAGGATTAATGGCCGCATCAGTTTGTATAACATCCTGAATTGGACGGCCAGTGGCTGCAGAACTGATTTCCCTACGAAGCCCACTACAGTGAAGATAAAGAATACATTAGCAAATGACATAGTTTAATGCATAGGCCAATACACATTCATATCTTGAATTTATTGTTACATTATAGATTGATGATGGATAAATGAGGTGACACAACCAATATATAGAAAAGAAAGTGGAGAACAAAATCCGGCTCTATCAAGCTAAAATGATCCTACTAAATAAACCTAACTCGTCCCAGATCATAAGGTATTAATTTGACTTATATGCTTCCTAAAAAATTATTGGTACATATATGAAGAAGAGAATTGCTTAATTGCTAATTTGTATGGAACTTCTTCTCTACCTACATATATAAACTTCTAATCTTGTTAGTAACATATGCAGTTCTTTTTCGAAGCCTTCCAATCAATATATATAGAGCCCAATTAGTAAGTCTGGCAGAGGATCCTAGTCCATCTCAGTTTTTTGTACTTTTTGATAGAAATATAAATTACATACTATTTTCCTTTATTTATTTTCTTTTTGGTTTGTGGGGGG
>NW_006262688.1:9148745-9200940 GCF_000493195.1 Citrus x clementina | reverse complement strand
TCAACTTATATGCCATGATCAGGATATTATGGCAAAGTATCAATCAAAAGCTTCTATGTCAAGTTAAAAGTGGGAACCAAATTTATATGGAAATCAAATCTTCAGACTGTGTAGAAAACAACAATGACAGTCAATGCCTTTAGAAAACTATCAGAATTCAGACATTACGAAATAATCCTGATAAATGAAAAAGCACTATACTGATCTTCTAGGCCATCTTCTTGAAAACAATTTTGGCCTTAAAGTGGAGAGAGAGAGAGAGCATTCAAATACTGCTTTATTTCAAAATAACTCCTCAAACATCTTAATTGAAACATCCACATTTTCAAAGGTAACTAATTGTCTTCCCAGTAGATAAAAACTTGATGATATTTTTTATAATTCTGCATGCCACTTAGTTTGATCTGGGGATCACTACTGATCATCTCCAACGCTTATGTAAAAAGAAAGACGTTATCCAACTTTGCCATTGTATATAATATTCAGCAAGTAAATGGAAGACCATACTTACGGGGTTGCCAATAGCATATACTTTCTGACCAACAAGCAAGTCTGCAGAGACACCAATAGGAATAGGTCTTAATTTATCTTTCGGTGCATCAATACGCAACACAGCAACATCCTTGTCTTGGTCAAATCCAACAATTTTCGCATCATAAGCTGATTGATCAGCAAAAGTGACCCTGTAAATCACTAGCGCAATTAATCACGAAAACCAAAAGTAACGACATCCCAGAATCTACTGCAAAACATTACTTTAACTCAACATGTATTACCACAAAGAAACTCATGCATCAAGGAAGCACGGTCATTCAGCTTAAAGACTAAATATAGGGATGGCAAAATGTCGGGCTCGAGGCTTGGCAAAGCCGGAGTCCAGTCCAAGCATGTCCTTTATTGGGCCAAGCATAAAGCCCAAATCTTATATTTTGCAATTTTTTTTAAAAAAAATGCACTATTACATAATTATAGATTATAATTTTTTTTTATTAGATTAAGCTTTAAAATTTGGGCTTAAAGTATTTTAAACTTTAAATACAAGTTATGAATTGGTTAAATAAACATTAAAATATTATTTTAATTAAAATAAAATATTGTTTAATTTTAATGTATTTATCCGGCTTTTGGGCAGCCTGGCCCGACTATTAAGAAAACATGCCCTAGTCAGGCAAATCCTGATCTGAAACACCTGAGCCGAGCATTTTTGCCATCTCTAACTAATTACATTGAAATTCACTTTGCACAAAACACAAAGTCATGCTACGCCATAGAAAATAAAAAGAAACAGGTTATTATCAAGTATTATTCCCAACAGGATCTAAGAAGGATGTCCTCGCCCTTAAACATGTAGATTTTAGATCCAGACTTAGACACCATTACACCAAGGCAATGGCTTCTTAATCATCCTGCTACATGTAATCAATATTATTATAATGAGCTAATAACTAGTGAGAAAAGTTGTGTGATATCACAGCACTGCTTGCAGGGCCAGCATTTACAAAGCTGATTTAATTCATTTTTAAATAGAATCATCATTTGCCCTCGTGCCTCGTAGTGTGAAGGATTATGGAGGTACTACTTCAATGTCCATAACAGCATCCAATGTCAGGCCACCAAATTTATTTGTTTTAACAAGAAACTAAGATATATGTAAATTAAGGAAACTTTAATCCACATACTCTATGTTTCCAAACCAAGGGGAAAATGACAGTTGCACAGAAATAAAAAACAATAAAAAAAAAAATGAAAGAAAGAAAACCAACCTGATATCAGAAGCACCACGAATCACATGATAATTGGTGACAACGTGACCTTTGGAATCCCAGACAAAACCCGAACCGGATCCTTGTGGGACCTCCAACACATCCAGTGTAAATGCATCCTGCCTACAACATTATTAATAATTTGATCAGCAAACCAAATTTCAACTTAAAATTCTTGAAAGAACTACATTTTAAATTAAGTTAAATTTAATAATAATAATACCTGGCAGCAAGATTGGTGATATTAACAACAGAAGGAGTGTTCTCTTGAAAGAGACGAACGGTAGCGAGTTCGTCGGTTTGAAGCTTACGTTGCGGAGTGACGACGAAAGCCGACGCGGAATCAACGTTGGAGAAGAGGAGAGTGAAAGATAGAACCACAGAACCGCAGAATACGAAGAGTGATTCAAAAGCCGAAGAGGCGGAGGATGACGGCTTAGTGAACAGTAACAGCTTTGAGACAATTGAGCGAGTGGCGGATGTTGTTGGAGAGTTGCTGCAGCAAATGATAGTAGCAGCAGTGGCACGTGCCCGTGATGGTCTGAGAGGGAAATTGTGTTTATTGAGCGGAGCTAGCGTCGTGTTTGGGGAGCGAGAGAGTAAGAACGTACTGGAAGAAATGAGTGAATAAGCCATCTTCTGGCTTTCGACCCAAGGGATTAACGATTATGGTTGATAATCCTTCTACCGTTGTCTATCTGGGCCCCATACTGCCCCCTGGTGGGCAATCTTTGATGATCACGCTTTCATCTCATTGGATAGCCACATTTTTTTTTTTTGGCCAATGGAAAAAATAAAATAAAATAACAGACAGATTTAATATTATTAATTTTAAAATTATTTTTTTAAAATGAATTAATCATATAATTTTTAAGAGCGGAAGAATGATCTACAGATCAAAAGACAATTTCCTCTAACGGTGTCGTGCTGCAAAATTTTCTTTCTTAGAGAAGGGATAAAGAATAGCAATTTACAAAATTTTTCCCAATGGCCTTAATTCCTTGGGTAATCCTTCAAAATGTCCGGCATTTACATCTGATTGTAGCATGGGTCTCCTGCCTGTTTTCCATACCATACCCTCTGCCAGGTGCTCTTTGCTCGGTGTCAGCATTACAAAATTTGGATCGGCTCTTTGATAACTGCAAGATACAGAGCTCCGTTACATGTCAGAATAAACAACATTGACCCGGAGATGCTGAAGATTATATATGTGATTGAGAGATGCTGAAGATTATATATGTGATTGAGAGATGACAATAAACAGACTAATATACCTTGCTTCTCGAAGATTTTCAACTCGTATGCCAAATCCATATGATGTCTTTCCAACAACTCGGTCTTTAGTAGCTGCAACATAATAGGTGTTTATAGATATTCAATGTCTTTCATCGTATTTGTCATTTTTATTATTCACAAACAAGTTTCTAAGTCACAACAGGTACACATGAAAATGACTACAAGTTTAAACAAGAAACAAATTTCCTACTGAGCTTAATTTGAGACCAGCAAGAAGAAAATGAAAATCTTTGAGAAGCTCCTTGATAAAAACCTAAGTCAGCAACAGAGTTTAGATAATTTTATTTCTCCAACCATCATGTACAAAGTATGCTCAAGTGACATAATCACAGACAGAATGAAAACCGTGGGAATGCCTGCATTGGGGGTTTCCATGGAATATTTGAGAATTCACAGGAAAACCTAAAGGTTTTGTAAGAAAATACTACTGATGGAATGTTGAATACAGTAAAGATAGAATCCCATAATTGCTTGCAGGTTAGGTTCATGAATCCCATTGACATGACCAATTAAAAGGAAACCTTGAAATGGAAGAATGAAATTATACACCAGCTAGAGATACCTGAAATGCTGAAAGTGAAAGAAGGTTTCCACCATGACTTAAATGCCATCGCTACTGATGAGCTGAGAGGTCCGACCTTTCCCTGCATAGAAAAAATGTGGATATTTCATTGGAGCTGAGGTAGTGATGTGATCCATACTTCAAGCACAAGATTATTAATACAACCTTCAGCAAGAAGTTTTTATTGGCCTGCCAGGATGCAGCCACCTGAAAGGAGGATTCCGGGATGTTGTTTGCTGTTTTGGCATCATCAATCCTTTAAAACATGATTGTATTAATATCGGGTGTCAAGAAATTGATTATAAATTATTTATTTACTGGAAATACCTTGTCTGCAACTCAAAGCCAAAGTCAATATAATTTGTAATTCCAACTATTTCATCTTCTTCAAGAGGATTCTTCACCTGTTTAGTTTTGAAGCAGTTCAAAGATTTGTCAGTACCGAATTGCAAAACTAGACAACAAAAAACCACCATCAAGGATACTAATGGAAAAAGATAGCAAGAATCATAATTATACTGCAACAAAACAGAAATTATCTTCTACTGGCATGACATCACATGGACCAGCTTCCTAGAAGTAGGCCAAATAGTTTAAGCAAATCATTAAAATTGTGAGAATTTAGCTTCAAATTGCATAACCATACAATGAGTTTCAAGTACATTACTCTAAATCCTTGATTCCCAGTATCTTAGAATAAGGTGCATGTGCATAAATCTCTCCTCAAATTATATAATATTTTAATGTAGCAAATTTCACATTGAAAAGAGACTTGGTAGATGATTTGACATATTTCTATTCCTTCTTCTACATAAATCAAACATATTGCAAGTGAGCATTCCAAAATTATGTTAGCAGATAATTCAATGAAAACGAGTATTTCAAATGAATTTAGGTTGATATCTACTCTTGCAATGTGCAAAAAAAAGGAACCATATGTTGCCCCCAAAAAAAAAAAAAAAAAATTACACACACACGCATCACGTCAATGCAGATACAGAAATGAGAATAAAGACTCGAAAGACAAAAGATGACATGAGGAATCATACCCGTCTTTGGACAACCACGTGTTGATAGAATGAGGCAATGAACTGCAGTTGAAACTTAGTATAAATTTTCACTCAAAAGTAACAAATAAACATTTTGAAACATTTGATGAGTAGTAACAGAAAACTTTTAGGAATGATAAACAAACTTGCCGGGAGAAAATGCAGATCTAGAAATAAATTAAGAAGCACTGAGAAGACTAACCACCGAACTGTTAGCAAGTTCAAGGCCAAAATTGAACGAAGGGCTCAATGGACTGCCTGATCCAACTCCATATCCAATAGCATAACTCCAATTCATTAAGTTTTTATATTTTGCATCTTCTTTGCCTCCATCTAACAACGAAGTGAACAATAGAAGTGAGTCCTATTGAAATTTTTCACTACCAGCTAAAGAGATCCCTCCAGCTTATCATCTAAGCATACCGCATGAAACATTTTTTCATGAAGTACTTGTAGCGAGAACTCAATTAGAAATATGAATTGAGAAATTTCAAGCACGAACTCCAAACCTAATGATTATACTAGTAGCATTACTCTCAATGAGAAATTTCTAGTATGAACATATTTATTTTCAGAAATGAAAGGGGAAGAAACAAAGGTTAACAAATTTTTACTTATTTGTTCAGATATACAAAACACAGGAGTATAGCTGAATTTTACTCAAGACTGAACAGACAATTGTTCAACTTGAAGAAGTTAATCATAAATTTAACTAACAAATGTAACAAACAGAGCAACTTATAACTTGCAAAATATGAACAGCAAGAACTCAAAACCTAATGATTACATCTTAGCATTACATTCAGTGAGAAATTTCAAGCATGTATACTTCAGAAAAGGACAGGGAAAGACACAAACACAGGACAACAAAATTTATTCAATACTGAAGAGACAATTCTTCAACTTCAAGAAATGAATCAGAAATTTATCAAACAAATGTAATGGACTAAGCTTGAAGTTCTCTACGAAAAGAAGCTAATCAGTGAGGAACTTACACTGTGGCTCATACTGCATCCCCACAGTAAGCCTTCCCATCTTGCTTACCAGCCATGCATTCTTAGGCAACTCATCTTTCACTGCAAAGGAAAGCAATGTTCATCTTGTCAGTAAAATTAAAAAAAAAAAAAAAAAAAAACCCCTAAAATCTCACAACAAGAGCTGAAGCAAAATAGACAGGAACAAGGGTAAATGAATTTGCATTTGATTGGGAAAAGTGAAATGGGACAGGGGGCGAAGGACTGAAAGTAAATTAGTTTTATATCCATTTTTGTAATACATTTGAATTTTGTACAGCTGGACATAAGTTTTGAAGGAAACCTTGCAAATAAAAGAGAACCATTTAAAAATTTGCCAGACCTGCCGACAACAAACTTCTACACAATGCATGCATAATAATACCAGGATTGATTTATGAGTAGTGCTATAATACAAATGAAGCTGAGCATTAATCAACAAAAAATTGATATAATTTAAATGGAACAGAAAAATGCATAACTTGTTGAAAATGAATTTGTTCTAAACAAAAGGGTAGAGGTACATGCAAAGTCATATATACTACTCTAAAAATTCCTTAGAGCCCAACAACAGCAATGATTGCACAATAACTATAACCTACGGAACCAAGACTTCAATAGCCAAACGTTCAAGAGACAGAGATTCAATTACATAAATTCTGGTCACATACTTGCAAAGGGCATAAGCATGGCCCCAAAAGACAAATTTCCAGTTCCATATCTCAATCCCATGACACCATAATCTTCAGAAGATATTCTGCAAAACACATTAAGCTTGTCAGCGAGCATTCATCTTGTAAGTCACAAGTATTTGTACAAACAAGATGAGGAATCCAAATAAGATTGTTTGACTGATTAAAAATGCACCTTTTCTTCATCAGTAATGGAATAGTGCCAAATGCTCCAAAGCCCCATTTTGGATAGTAAGTACTAGACCTTATCCGTAAAACACTACAACAACAGCACAACAAGCAACATTTAAACAATTTCGTCTCTGGAAGCAAGCAACCAATAAAATAAATCGATTAAACACTTTTACTTCAAACTAAACAGTTCCTTACGGGTCAGAGTTTGATACGAAAAGGTCCATGAACGTATGAGGATCATCCAACTCCCTGTTCATAGAATCAAAGCATTAAAATGTACAGGTTAATAGCATTTTCATAGCCTTCATTACACAACCTTGCAAAGCAAAGCCAAATTAAGAAAAATGGAACACCTTTGCCATCGAAACAGAGCATTTCCCACAATATTCTCCTCAGGTTTATGATCAAGTGGACCAGAAACCTGCCGCATAAAATATAAATAAATAATTTTTTAATTAATTAAAAGAATATTTCAATGGTGTTAAAAAAAAAAGAGGAATTACAGTTGCAATCATATCGACATGAGGATCATCAATAGGCTTCAACATAATTCTGGTGCTAAAATGCCTTGCTTCTTCAAAATAATCGTCAAAGAGACACTTCAAAGCTAGCTTCGCAAACAACATATTATATGACGACTCCAACATCCTGTCTCAACTCAATGCGTTAACTTTTTTTTTTTTTTCAAATTTGTTTGTCACCTAAAATTTATTGGTCAAAAGAATTGAGCTGAAACCTTACCTGGTACGGGCTGCGAGAGGAGGAAAATCGAAGAGTGGCGGCACCAGTACCATCGGCGGTGGAGGCTCTTTGTTCATCCAATTACCCATATTCTTTTGTAATTTTGTTTAATTTTTTTTTCTGTCTCTGAATTGAACAACGAGGAGGAGAAGGAAAGGTTGTGATAGCTAAAGGTTATGGCTTAAGCGGTAACTGAAAGTTCGCTCACGCTTGTACGACGGTTTCAACTCTCCCGACAACAGCGACACTACTTCAGTGACGTGGCACTATCCGATGATGAAACAATAGTGATATGGCAGTTTGTTAATACAAGGAAAATGCTATTTTCCCCGGGTCAAACCCCGAATTATTTTAAAACGGCGTCGTTTTGGCTTCTTTTTTTTTACCCTTTTGGTTGCATGAAACGTGGTCGTTTCATCTAGTAAAGAGAAAACAAACTAAAGCATTTTCCTAAGGCAGAGAAACGAAGACACTATGCAGAGAAACAACTACGAAGACGCTGTGCAGAGAAACAACTCTTCCTCTTCGATTTTTCAGTCACCAGTGTTGAAGCTCTTCCTCTTCCTTTTCTCATTGTTGCGGTTTTTCTCATTTTAACTTCTTGCAGATGCAAGTTCTTGAATTTTGCAAAGAATACAAGATGTCGGCAATGCAAAGAGAACCCACCAAAGCGACAACTCAATCCGGGGGAATGGGAATGTAAATCGTGAGTATTTTTTCACGTCTAATGTTTATAACTTTCTAAAAATCAATATGTAGAGAGTTTCTCAGTCAAAAATATGTTACAACGAAAAGTTTATTATTTTTTATAGGTGCAACTTCATCAATTTCAGAAGAAACATGGTATGTTTGAAATGTAATCATAAACGACCAAAGGCATTGAACCCTTCTTACACATCTGCTCAGCCAGAACACAGACATAGAGGCAATTTTAATCACAGTAGATTGAAGCTTATGGCCAAAAAAGGAGCAAACTATTGTGAACCTGTGGGGCTGGATAGACAGAGTAAAAACAGAGACGCAGATATGTGGAGATTTGCGGAGGAAGGGAGTGAGGACGATAATTATCAATTAACTTCATGGGATGAAGTTCCTGAATCCAATTATTTTCCCAGTTCAAGAGATGAGGGTGATACGTCTCAGAGTTTTCTAGAAAAAGAACAATAGTTAAACTCACGATATAAAAAAGGAACTAAGAATACGGTGACGATAAGAGATTATGTTGACTTATTTAAATCTACCGCTAATGAAGAACGAACCGGTGATTTGGGCACAGATATAAAATCGAAAACCGATAAAAGAACAAGAATCTGTGCCCAAGATTTTTTATTATTTCTAAAGCTGTAGGTGGTTCCAGATTTGGCAGAAACTTCCAGATTTGGGTGGAAAAAGGAAGACGAGAAAACGAAGAGGGGAAGAAGAAAACGAAGAGGAGGGGAAGACGAAAACGAAGAAGACAAAACGAATGGCAAATTTCCCTGGTGAAACGAAAAGGACAAAACAAAGAGGGGAAGATGAAAACGAAGAGGAGAAGACGAAAACGAAGAACGAAGAGGGGAAAACGAAGAGGAGAGCTTTTGCTAGGGTGAAACGGTAGCGTTTCAAATAGAAAAGAAAACGGCGTCGTTTTGCTTTAGTTTTCGGGGTTTGACCCGGGATTTGACCCGGGGCAAATAGCAGAACTCTTAATACAATGGTTAAAATTATGAGTTACCATATCCATATGAAAACACATAAATTTTATAAATTACACGTAAGATTAATAAAAGTAAGATTAATAAATAGAAGAAAAAGTAAATAAATTTATATAAGATTATTAATTATAAAAAAAATTAACATGATTTATTCATAATTTTAGTAAAGAAATATTTTATTCATTTACTTTAATTAGGCAAAGAAAAAAAATTATTCATTAATTGAAATAAATATTATTAAGCAAGTTAATTAAGTGAAATATTTATTTGATGTGGATCAAATCTATCTATCTATATATATATATTAGTATAAATTAAATTTGATTTTGAGTATATTGTGTAGTTTAGAGATCATTTGGGGGTTATCGTTGAGATGTAAAATTATGTCATCTTATAACAGTTTTGAAAAATATTAAAATAATAGTTTTTTAAAATTTAATTTTAAGAATAAGTTTTATCCTTAATAAAAACATCACATATATTACAGAAATGCAAAACTAAGATTATTCAATTTAAATACAAAATCAGTAAATATATAAGATAATCAATCTTATAATGAGCTTTTATTTTACATTTGTAAATTTTTCAGTATCTCTTATATTAATTTACTCATAAATGCAAAACTAACATTATTAAATTTGAATACAAAATCAGTCAATACATAAGACAATCAATCTTATAATGTGCTTTTATTTTACATTTGTAAATTTTTTTTCAATATCTCTTATATTAATTTACTTATTTTTACCTTATATTCATATGTTTGACGTGTAATCTGCAAATAGATTATGGTACATGTAAATCATTTTAAATGTATTAACTTGTCCCAATTTTTTGGTTCAATTATTTGGTTCAATAGCGTGAATCGAAAATCAAACCAGTTTTTCAATCAATCTATCTATCTATATCTATATCTATCTATATATTTATATAAAGCTGGGACTACAAAAGGTGATGTGGCATCTCAATTTCTCATCTTTGTATATTCTCTATTATCTAATAAATAGAGAAATTTTCTTTCAAATTTGACTTTTCATATTCTCATAATTAATTTGACTGTTATTACACAATCAATATGTAACAGTTCATCAAAATACCCACTATCTTTTCTAATTGAAACCTTTTTGATCATAAATTAAGTAATAATTTTTAAATATTTTTAATCACTCTTCTCCTCTACCTCACCTTAATTTATAAATAGTAACAAAAAATACGATATCCCACATAAACATATACACAACATAAAAGAACAGAAAATAGTAATGGTTCTAAAACATGTGTTTTTCATTTTGGCCCTCACTTGCCTGATCATGGCAAATATTGCAAATGCAACCAGAAGGAATGATTGCCTCAACAACAATATGAAACCAGAGTACGATCTTGCAACAAGACTTGAAGCTAGCGGAGGCCTAACAGAGTGCTGGAACCCATTAATGAAGCTGGAGTCATGCTCAAATGAGATTGTCATATTCTTCCTTAATAGCTAGGCTGATATTGGCCATGACTATTGCCACGCTATTGATATCATCACCCATAATTGCTGGCCTGCAATGCTCACCTCTCTCGGATTCACTGCCAAAGAAGGGAACATACTGAGAGGTTACTATGATGCATCTTATGCTCCTTCTCTAGGTGGCCTCACGGTGATATATCAATTTTAGGTTTCCAAGGTTTTGTCTTAGATAAGGTGCATCTATGACACTTCTATTTTCGTGGTATTAACTTAGTTAATGCAATTTTAAATAATTAAAAATTTCTTTTTGGTTTTAGCTTTGCTTTATTTTTTCATTTTTTTTTTGAAGTCTTGCCTCTTAATTGAATAGAATAAATCGTTAAGAGTAGAATAAGAAAAAAAAGAATAATATTAAATTCTTTTTTCAAAGTTGTGTGAAGCGCGGTTATATTTTCTAGTATATATATAAAGCTGGGACTAGAGGAGGTGATGTAGCATCACCATTTCTCATATTCTTGTATTCTCTATTATCTAATAAATTAGTTGAGATTAAAAAAATAATTACATTACAAAATATTAAAAATAAAAAATAATTATTAGATTACAAAAGATTACGTGTCTCTTCCTCTTTATATTTAAATTCAATAATATGTAACCATTAATAATAATTAATTACAAGTCTTGAAACATTCATTTATTTTATTATGCCAATAATTAAACTTTAGTGGCTTAAATACATCAATTAATTAATATAGGAAGGAAGGTTTCTTAATCTTTCCTCAACAATGTCATTAGGGTATAATTTTAATGTCATAATCTCATATTTAATTATGCAACCTTTTGTTTAGTGCCTTTTGACTTCTTCAAACTCTATAAATATTAAGTAGTTAAGAATTGTGACATCATTATTTCTCATCTTTTTATATTCTCTATTATCTAATATATTGGTTGAGATTAAAAAATAATTACATTATAAAATATCAAAAATAGAAAATAATTATTAGATTACAAAAGATTACATGTCTCTTCCTCTTTCTATTTAAATTCAACAATATATAATTATTAATAATAATTAATTATAAGTTTTGAAGCATTCATTTATTTTATTAAGCCAACAACTAAACTTTAGTGGTTTAAAATACATCAACTAATTAATATAGGAAGGAAGGTTCCTTCATCTTCCCTCACCAATGCCACTAGAGCCTAATTTTAATGCCATAATCTCATATTTAATTATGCAACATTTTGTTTAGTGTCTTTTGGCTTCTTCAAACTCTATAAACATTAAGTATTTAAGATTTGTTATGTTTGGATTTTCTTATTATTTAACCAACATCCTCTTTAGAAATGTTCTTGTGTTTTTATTTTTTGACTTATTTGAATTTTTAGTATTGTGTGCTTCATGGAGTAGGATAGTTGGATGATAAGAGTTAGGATTTGTAGGATGTTGGAGTCTGTTAATATCAAGAAGAATGAAGAATTGATTACTGTGAACATAATTTTTATTGATGAAAATGTTGTGTACACTTAACTATACACATTAATATATATTTTTAAAGTTAACAAAAAAATAATTAACTTTCATAAATAACATTAGTTTAATAAGATTGCGTCATCTTAAAAAAAAAATTCATATTTTTTATCAATTTCATTAAGTGCAAAGTAAAAAAAAAAAGATAATACTAAATTTTTTTGTTAAAGTTACGCAAAACGCAGTTCTATTTCCTAGTTTTATAATAAACAAGGTCATTACTCCTTCGTCTAATCAACCAGATCAGTTTCTTATATGAATTAAAAAATCAATCTTGACATTTTCTTAGTAATCTTGACCATGCGAGGCGATGAGTTTTATCCTGAATAATTAGTGCACAATTACGGAAGAAATAAACTTATATAAAAAATATAAATTAATGTTTTAATATGTAAAATAAGATAAAATTTATAAATTATTCTGAATATTAGAAATTTTGGTTATTCAACGAGATTAATCTAAAAAATTTCTCATTCACCTACTTCCCACGGTGATGCTGATGTTTGGAGGAAAAAAAGAGTTCGAAAATTTTGAAAAGTGACGAGTGCAGCAGCTTAATTGGTCGGGTGGAAGACTTGTACTTGTTTCCAATAATAATATGAGAAATTACTTGAATCATACATAAAGCGATATATAGGGAATCTTATCATATCTTTTTGTTTATTTCTTTTTTTTCTAGAAAAGATTAATATTCTACCTAAAACCTAATCTCATTAACAAGTCAAGTTTTTTTCTTAATTAAGAAGATTCAAATGAGCCAATTGACTGCGATTCGTCCGAGTTTAGTATGCTTTTACTATATTTCATATTCCGAAAAAAACACCTCAGAGTCTTTGAGTGGTGCATTTGGGGGACCAAGTCAAATGATTTTGGTAACATATAACAGTATGAAGCTGGTATTTTCGAGTTTCGACGATGATAATTGAGAACGAAAATAAGGTTCTTGAGATGAAAATTTCGAAAATGAAAAGGTATTTGGTAGCATTTTTTTTTTCAAATAAAATTTTTAAAAGTAAACAACAGAAAAATTTTGTCGGTAGTAGAAATTTAAATTATTCAAACATGTTTTCTGTTTGTATAAATTATTAAGACATGTTTTCTTTTTATATTTAAATTTGGTGCAATTTTTTATCATGATGTATGGACTTCAAAAACTCATCATTCTTTGGGAAAAAAAATACCAAAAGACAAACAAGGTCCCTTTAGAATTATTTTGTGAGGTTAAAAGTGATTTTGAAAAGTCAAAAAAGAATTGCTTTTCAAAATCTATTTTTCAGAATCAATTGCATACTTATTACAATTCTAAATATATATATAAATCCAAAATTATCCTTATTTAATTTGGAAATAGAATCAAGAAATTTAAAAGAGATTAATGTTAATACCTATAATATTAAAATAACAAATAAAAAATAAAAATAATAAGATGAAAATATTTATTTTAATTATCAATTATTATATATACACAATAAAATTTTTTTTATATATGTTTATAAATGTGTAACAAAATTTATTCAACATTATATATATTTTATTTATTTGTATTATTGCAGTAATTTCACAAAAAAATTTACCAAACATTTATGACTGCTTTTAATGCTCTAAGAACTTTTAAGAATAAAATTTATCAAATATTTAACTGATTGTTATTATCGCACCTGATTATTACTATAGCACAACTAACATCAATTATTTTAAAAACTACAATATTACTAAACTAGAATTTAAAAAATTTAATTTTATGATTTTGGCTATTTTATAGTAAAATAACATAAATGAAGACGTTAATAATGCTACTTTCACGCAAAAAAAGATTTAAAAAAAAAAGCGAGAAAAAATAAACCAAAAAAAGATGCTTTCAACGTTGATGTTATAAAAGTGAGAAAACCATGCAAAATGTGTTTTCGAAAATAATAGCCAAACAAAATTTTCAGCCATTCAATCTTGTGGAAATGAAAATCAAAGTTAATAACGTTTTCTTTTACTTTCAATATGTTTTTAAAGCAAAAACAATTATTTTTGGTTAGATTATTGTTAATTAATACGCACTAAGAACTAAAATGTTCCAGAAGCATAAAAGATATAGATACTGTAGGTAATAAGAGAATTTTAATTAATTACTATGTACGACTTCTAAAGAACGTAAATTAGTTTTCAATCTTTAGGTTAATAATAAAATATATATAAACTGACAAATTAAACTAATCAAATACGATGTTGACAAATAAAAGTAAAAAAATGAAACATAATAATAATCAATTTTGACTAAATTTGTTGTTATCCTAAAAAATGATTGTGGGTGGTTTGTTAATCTTTAAACACAAAGACTTGTGGCTTGCATGCGCAACACGTAATTAAAATAGTAAAAACCGCGTAGAGTGACTAACAAATGGCAATGTTTCTACAGATATTCCCAATTAAAAATCTAAAGGCGTTTTATTTTTTTCCCCCCCAAGAGAATAAGTTGAAAAGTCAGCCTTTTCATATCTTTATGTCTCCATTATCTTCACCAAATTATAAAGATATAGATTTTGGGTGGCTATTTGGGACCCCCAAGCCTTGACAAAATTGCTACCAGCACCATAGAAGCTTGCCCAGTTTGAGTATACATAACTTGCGACAATTGCAAGTCTTTGTAGCTCAACTTTTCAAAGCCAAAAAGACGTGTTCTCACTCACTTTTTCGTTAAATGTGATTATTACTTTATAATCTTGATTACTCGGTCAAGATTAATATTCCTTTTAACTTATTGCAACGTTCAAATGCCATGCAGGCACACGAGTCTACGTGTTAGGTGACCTGCCTTAAGCATTAATACCTTGAGAGCAAACTCTATATAAAGCTAACATTTCTGAGCTTCTATTTCAACACAAATCAACTTCAAATTCTACAGTACTACTACTGTATTCTATTGATGATTAGCTAGCTATCAATCAATGGCTTCGTTTTTCAAGTTCTTTCTGACTTTGGCACTCCTTGTGCTTGCCATGGGGAGCAGCACAAACGCTCAACTCTCTACAAATTTCTACGCAAACACTTGCAAAAACCTCCTCCCCACTGTGAAATCTGTCGTGCAATCTGCTATTTCAAAAGAGGCTCGCATGGGCGCCTCTCTCCTTCGCTTGTTCTTCCACGATTGCTTCGTTAACGTAATCCATTATTAATTGATCCATATATTGTACATGTTTCAATTTTTGTTTTTTTTTTTAGTAGTTATAACCTACAAATATATATATTAAAGCTCCCGATCCACGGTGGCTCGAACGGGTGCCCTCAAGCCTCAACATTTATTAATTTTGAATATAGAGTTTGATTTTATTTGTTTACTTATTTATTCATTTCGGCTGGCAAACAATAACAAGTGTTGACCAAATTAGACATTTCCATGGTAACATTATATTGTTGTGTTCTGCCTGCGTATGACAGGGATGCGATGGATCAGTTCTACTGGACAACACATCATCTTTCACTGGAGAGAAAAATGCGAATGCCAATCGTAACTCCGCCCGCGGATTCGAGGTCATCGACAACATTAAGTCCGCAGTTGAGAAAGCTTGCCCCGGTGTGGTCTCTTGTGCTGATATATTAGCCATTACTGCTCGAGACTCAGTTGTTATAGTAAGCTCTGAGTTAATTAATTAATTAATCTTAATTAAACCATATGATACATCATCAAATTGAGCATCAATTCTGAATAATTATTAACATTTTTTTTTCTTTTATTAAAAATTATCCGAAGCTTGGAGGCCCAAGCTGGCAAGTAAAACTCGGAAGGAGAGATGCTAGAACTGCAAGCCTATCTGCTGCTAATAGCGGCATTCCAGCTCCTACCTCAAACTTGAATCAACTCATCTCTAGGTTCAACGCTCTCGGACTTTCCAACAAGGACCTTGTTGCTTTAGCAGGTTTGTTCCTGTCTCCAGGAAATTTCCTGAGAGAATTCTGGTCTCGATATTAAAAAAGAGTCACACTTCTTACAAAAGTATATAATTATTTAATTATTTTTGTAAAACATTTCAGGTGGACATACAATCGGACAGGCGAGGTGCACATCATTCAGGGCTCACATATACAACGAGACAAACATTGATGCTTCATTTGCTCGAACAAGGCAAGGGAACTGCCCAAGGGCCAATGGCACAGGCGACAACAACTTGGCACCGCTTGATCTGCAAACTCCTACTTGTTTTGACAACAATTACTTCAGGAACCTGGTCAACAGAAAGGGATTGCTTCACTCTGATCAACAGCTGTTCAATGGTGGGTCCACTGATTCACAAGTCCGCACGTACAGTAACAACCCGAGCACCTTCAGCTCTGATTTTGTCGCCGGCATGATCAAGATGGGAGATATCAGCCCACTCACTGGATCCCGCGGTGAAATTAGGAAGAATTGCAGGAGGGTCAATTAATTAATTGATTTTCCAGGGTCTTTTAAATTTTATAAAGAATAAATTTTGTTGAAGTTTTGCTTTTTATCATGTGTACTAGAGGTTATGAATTTGAAATTTTGTAATTGGTCATCTTTTTAAGAAAGTAGCATGATTGTGTTTGTGAAATTGCCTTATATAATATTTTCCAAGTAACATTCATATGCATATATAATTAGAAAATAATATCTCGAATCTATAAATTAGAGCAAGTGAGGAATCGGCTGTCGCCTGTCTTCGTGGTGGCTCCGCTCGCCGGGGTGTGTTGTCGCTAGCTGTGATTGTTGGCGGCTTCGCGCAGTGACTCGGGCGGCAATGACCTGGTGGGCGAGGTCATTTAAAATTAAAAAAATTTATGTTTGGAATCTATTTTGGGAAAAATATGATAGTTAACCCCCAATATTTGGAAACAGATATAAAGCAATTAATATTTTTAAAAAAGACATAAAATCTTCTCTCTGTTAATAAATTCGATTTGTTTTAACAGTAAAAACAATAATATTATACGTATATTGCCACGTTAAAGGAATTATTATATATAGTATTTTTTTTAAAGAAAAATTCCACATGTCATAAGATGGTTTGATGAGATAATTTTCCACTCAAAGCCCATCGATCAAATCTTTCAGCTACAGTTATTGCTAATCAAAACAAACTTCATTATATCCTTTCGGGAAATTTGTAACTTACCCCCAAATAAATTGATATTTTACACCGCGTATCTAATAAAATTGACTTATTACACCGCGCCCCCAAATTCGTTATATATTCAGTTAAGTTTAACGGTACAGGGTTAAAATCGGAAGTTAAAGCCTTAAATCAATTTTAATAGAAACTCTTTTTATTTTTTGCTTCTCTTTATTTCGTCCTTTCCTTTTTCTTTTTATTTCTTCTCCGTCTTCTCCATTTTTTCTTCTTCTTCTTCTTTGTTTCTTCTCCTTCTTCTCCATTTCTTTTTCGTCATCTTCTTCTCTGTTTCTTCTCATTTTTCATTTCCATTACTTATCTTCTTCTTCTTCTCCATTTCTTTTTCTTCATCTTCTTCACTGTTTCTTCTCCTTTTTCTTCTCCATTACTTCTCTTCTTCTTCTTCTCCATTTTCTTTTCTTCTTTTGCTCTATTATAAAACATCAACCACCGCGATTGCCACCGCGCCAGTCTGGAGCGTCAGCTGCTTCCTTTGGCCGCCACCGCTTAGTTCCTTTAAGGCTTAGTATTATGGATTTTGGGGTTTCATTAGTTATTATTTGGGTTGTTTTGAATTATGATTTAGGGGCTTGTATTTTGAAACCCTAAATCAAGTAATCAAAATCAAATGCGTCAATTAATGATTCATGGGTAATTTTTCTGATTGGGTTGAAGAATATGGTGGCGGATAAGGAATCAGTGGTGATGAAAATGGTTGTGGAAGGGACTGAATTTAATTGTAATCGTTGAATGTGTTGTGGTCTTTTTAATTTGTTTATTTTTTATTAATTATTCTTTATCTTCAGATTTCTTTGTATTTGTTTGTTAAATTTTTTTTGGCAGCTGTGTATTTTATATAACCTGATAAGATTTTTTTGGAGAAAAATAAAATGGTGACAATGTACATATAAGCTCGTTAGAAATGGAGAAGAAGGGGTGTTTTTGTGTAATCAAACTTAAAGGGGTATTTTTGTCATTAGATAAAAAATCAAACGGAGCTGTTTAAAATAACTTAAAAACTAACGGAATTGGGGACACGGTGCAACATGTCAATTTTAGTGGGTGCAGAGTGCAAAACGTCAATTTATTTGGGGGTAGGTTACAAATTTCCCTATCCTTTCTCTTCTCAGCAAGAAGTTTTGGTTAGTGTTCATGTTTATCACATTGCGACTTTTAATTTTTTTTTCTTTTTTTGTAATTTTTAAATATAAAAGCGAGCATAAATGATTTCATTATCATGAAAATAATATATATTCAAAATATTGAGCAAGTATTATTCGGCTTGTTTTCGACTTTTTAGTTATATGTGAATTTTCTGCTTGTTTATTGTTGTGGTACTTTGTTCAGGTGCTGAAAATCAACGATTTTTAATAGTTTGTTACGTTTTAAAATATGTACCGGTGAATTGTTTAATTTTTAATGAGCAATTGATCAAGAAATTGAAAATTTTGTAAGATCAAAGCAACATCTCCAAAAAAAAAAAAAAAAAAATGTCAGTTCAAACTTCAAAGCAACATCTCTGGAAGACATGCTTCACGCATACAATTTATTATGACAGTGGTATGCCATCTTGAAGTCAATATCAGCATAAGTAACACATGTCTTCAAGTCTATATCAGCCAAACAGAAGTAAAAAACAACCCTGTTCAAGCCCAATTTATTATGATCAATTTTTTTTTTAGAATAAAAATATATTAAAATAGTGAAGTCAGATAAATTTTATTTGATTGTAAATATATTAAATATAACTTAAGAAATCATAATATTAAACCTGTTTGATATACAATCAATCACATAGATTTAGTTTTTGACTAGGAGGGCTGGTTTGTTTTATTCGTAAACTCTTGATTATTTGAGATATCAATACACTATTATTCCTCTTGGCAGCAGCTGTTGGCAGAACCTCTCACTATTTTTCTTGTTACAAATAGATCCACCATAGACATTTTAGGGAGTATGCCCATTCTAATTCATCACTCTAATTTACAATCAATCGTATAAATTGATTGAATTACAACAACTTTTACTGTTATGTTTGCTAGCACTAGTTTTTTTTTTCTTATAATATGTGTTTTTGGTTAATTTAAAGAAATAGAATAAAAACCAAACTAATCCGTAGGTTCGGTTTAGCTTTTTCAAGGCAAATAGTTGTCATCTATTTACAGTCATGGCATTTTGGCACAAATCAAAATTCCTTTTTTTGTGGGGGAGGTAATGTCAAATTTTCCGAAAATGAATGTTATGTCATTTTAGCTCTTGTTTTACTTTCTTTAAATTTTTTTTTTTTAAAAAAAAAGAGTGATGCTATTAGCACCCCTTTAATATCCTAATGAAACCTCTTCTTTGAATTTACAATTTTATCCGTATATAGAATTACATGAAACTCCCACACAATTTCATCTTATCTTGTGCAAACATTTTACACCAGCAACTGTAGACTTTATAATACGAACTCTTGGCAACCCACATGTAGAATATCTTTTTTTAAAAAAAAACTTTTCAGTTCAATTCAAAATAGTGGAAGAAGTACAAAGGACTTATTATTGCATATGGGTCCTGAATTCTATTTTTATTTATTTTAATATTCATAATTTTGTTGTTATTTTTGTGAAGAACTATTACCCATTATTGTCTTGCTCCTTCAAATACAATTCTCATGGTTCTCAAAATTCACTAATTTATTGTTGATGCATCATTTGTGTCATTGTGATCAACGCAATAACGTGGTGTTTTTTTTCTTTTCTTTCAAGCATTCGTCTTCTTTTTAAACTCATCAACTTTCTTCATTATTTCTCTTCGATCTGCAAGTGAAATCATCTTGCTTTGATGATAGCCTAGAGTTTTCTCTCCTTTCTCTATTATTAGCCTTCTTGCTTGTGAATCCAATCTTTGTATTCAAGGAAATAATTACAAAACTCAGCTGCTTTTTCTGCAATTAATCATCATCTTGTTAACTTCTAACCAAGGTTATTTACGGAATAAGGGAGGTGTCATTAGAAAAAATTATATTCATTTTAATATCTTGATGGGTACAAAAAAAAAAGGGTGTTGACAGTACTTTTAAGGAGTGCCAATAGCTCCACTCCCAAAAAAAAAAATAAAAAATCAAAGCCCAGATTCGGGCATGGCGCATAATAGGCTCGGCCCTTGTCTGGCCTGTCAAAATTGGACAGGCCTAACACAGTCCTGGGCCTGTCTTTCCTGGCACCCATTCGTTTGCCACTCCCAATTATCAACCACTAAATTCTTGTTTCAAAAGTAATAAAAAAAAGAACATTCTTGTTTTCAAAAAAAAAAAAAATTATTGTTTCAAAGAAAAGTGCTGGTAATACAATCAGCCTATGAATTGTTAAAATTTCCATAAAAGCCAAATTAAGAAATAAAGTACCGCCGCATTTTTCTTTCCATCTCGGACAGTCCCGCGATCCCTGCCTGTAGGGATGGCAAAAATCTTGACGGGGACGGGTACCCTCAGGGATTTTTCTCATTCGGGGAGGGTATGAGGATAATTTCATACCCAATTTCTTATTCGGGGAGGGGATGGGGAAATTTTTTTACCCAATTTCTTATTCGGGGAGGGGACGGGGATGAGGTGGAATCCCCATCCCCTACCCATTTTCCCATTTTAATTTTTAATTTAATTTTAATTTTTTTAAAATTACTAGTAAATAAAAAATAAAATTTAAATTATAAAATTATAAATATTGGTAAAAATAAAAAATATCAACATATTTATATTATTAAACTTTTAGGTTTAATTAACTAATTAATGTCATAAATTTTTATTTAAGACTTTAAAAAGACCGAGTAGATTCTATTAGCCCAAAATTTTTTAATTTTAATATTCTTTAAATATTTTAAACTTAAATCTATTTTTTATTTATTTTTAGATGTTATAATTACCCATAGCGAATCACAATTTTAATATCTACTCTACTCTAATCTAATCTAATATTTGCTCTTGATTTGCTCCGACTTAACTATTGTGTTTATAGCCCACATTTATAAAGTGCCCACGCCACCATTGAAAAAGTTAATTTTGAATCTAAATTCGATTTTATTTGTAACAATTTTGTATTAGACTATTAATTTGTTCATGATAGTTTGTAAAAGAAGTTTGTATCCCTTGCATGCTGCATTACTTACTAATTTAATGTATATAACTTTTGTAATGGATATTAATGTAAGATATATTTCGAACTTTACTTTTATTTGAATTTTTTATTTTAATATGATTAACTCAAAATCGAAAAAAAAAATATTAGTTATTCGGGGATCGGGGACCCTCGGAGATCCCCTGTTATTATTCGGGGAGGGGATGATGATTCTCTCAAGTAATTCTGACGGGGATGAGGAGGGGACAGGGACATACGTAAAATATCGAGGATAGATACGGAGAGATTGGTCCCCTCCCCTTCCCTTCCCATTGCCATCCCTACCTGCCTGGCCCGCAGCAATACCTCGAGGAGAAAAAAAAAAGGGAAATAAAAGGAAGTTCCCTAGTTGGTGGGCGCATGATTAACCACAAAAGGGCCCGCATGCATAATTCTGCCAATGATTTGAAACAATAATTTTGATCCATCCAATTTGGAAATTGAACAATATTCTCGTACCTCACAAAGGAGGACCACTAACATCTCCCACCATCCGATTTTTTATTGTTAATTTCTCACTCCACATTCAACCACATCCAACAGCTGATTCTGTAACTTACATATTCTGTAAGCTAGCAAAGTCCCACAAAAGAATTTTGAACTTTTACAAGAGACAAGCCTTTAAACGGGGCAAAGTTATGGTACCATAGTTGTATGGTACCACAGTTGAATTCAATAATTGGATCTAGCCCACAGTTGTCACCATAATTAAATTCAAAGACTGGATTCATTTGTGGTATCATACAACTATGGCACCATAGTTGGACCTCTTTAAACGAGAAATCCATTTCTTTTTTCAAAAAATGACTGCATTGAGGCATCTTCTTGTGTTTTCGTCCATTTGTTTGTTTTGTTTGTTTGTTTCTGTTTGTCATGGTTTATTGTCAACCACAAGAGGCATACTTGGTGTTTGTTCAAATAGAATGTTATCTTAGTCATTTAATGCCAAATTAGGGATTTAAAGGATTGATAGTTTGTTTGGGAGTGTGGCGAGGTAGATGGACTATCAAAGTCGAGCTACTAAGATGTTTGATAATACTTGTAGTTGAGCTTTGACAGCTTAGCAAATTTTTTTTTTTAACTTCTATTCCACAGCTGTAACTTTTACTTAATAGTAGCTGCAGACCTGCAACTTAAAAGTTATATTACCCCACTCCTAAATACACCCTGAGTCGCAATTTAAATTCTAATTATTATGTGTTATTTATTATTTCAATAATAAATTAAAATCAATATTCTACCATCTAATAAAAAGTAATACATCAATTAAAACATCAAATGAAGGTTTAATTATTAATTTCATTGACTTTAAATCAGTTATATGAGTGGTTATGATCACTTTATGAGAAAGGGACTAGATGGTCAAGTCAAGTGGCCCATATGCATCACAGGTTTTGTGTGAAGTTCCTTCGCTTTGGTGTTTTCGTTATGGTTGTCAATTTGTGATCACAAGGACCATCATTAGACTGCCTTTCCACTTTTTTAATGAGTACATGGATCCAAAATTAAATCAAGCTTGCTTACTTGAATAAGGCCCCATAAATTGAGGTTTGATAATATATTTTAAAAGTTATAATACTAAAGTGTTTATTAAATATTAATTGTTATAAGTTGGAAGTTAAATTAATTTAATTTACATTTGTATGATAAAAAAATTATTATACTTTACTATTTTTGTCAAAATTATTTATTTAAAAATTATATTCACTACATACTATTAACTTTTTTTCATAACTACAACTTTTTTTTACAGTTGCTATAATATGAAAGGTATAACATTTCAACACCAAATAGGGTCTAAGTTATGTTATATGATACAAAATTAATTCTAAAATTGTATAGCAAATAAAATAAACTGACAAATTTTCGAATTTAACATTTGTGGTTGAACTAATGTATCATGTTTTATTTAAATTGCTATATATTAAAAATTTAGTACTAAAAAAGTGCATTCCTACATTAGTAGCGTGATAAGCCAATTTCATTTTATATGTATTGTAACTGAATAAGGATTTCGTACTGAGCTGAATTTTTATTAAGCACTAAATCAATGATTATTAGGTAAGAGAAATAAAAAAAATTTAAAATATAAAATAAATCTTGATCCTTGATTTTTTGCCTAGAAAAAATAAGCTCAGCTTTGAATCATTCCTTAACTTGTAAGAAATATTTTTCTTTTAAATATTAAAAAAAATGTACATTGTTTTTTTTAAATAGTAAATTGTAAAAAAAAGGTAGCCACTATTGTAATAAATTGTAGGATACATTGGATTGAAAAAAAAAAACTACATTTAGTTTCCCGTGCGACAACCTAAAATTCAAAATAATAATGCCTCGCAACATAAAAATAGCATTAAAAAACACCTAATAAAAAAAAGCAGAAATAAATTATATTCTCTATAAATTTCTCTTAATCGAAATAAAAATAAGATTTAATAAAATACAAGAATAATATCATGAACGTGGTCTATCCATCTCCCATCTTATTAGGTGAATACCAAAATTTAAACGATGAAAAAAAAAATTGTTGCAGGCTATGTTAAAACTCAGACACCAAAAAAAAAAAAAAAAAGCCATATTCCAAACCGAACTTAATTATAATAGATTTTGAATTTCTATTTTGCTATAGTGGAATTAATTATTTTTATAATGATCGATACTGGTTAGTTTAACCAGTAAAAATCTTTTGGGTGAAATTGAGGAGTTGGGGGTACAACTTATATTATAATAAAATGGTTTTTACATGTTGTAATTTAATGTGTTCTAACAATTAATATTATAAATAAAGAGAAAAATAAAATAAAACGTAAAAGGAAGGGACGTATGACGTACGAATTTTTGAATGAAACTGATGGATTCGATGTTTAAACTTATATTATAATTAAAATGGTTTTTACATATTGCAATTTAACATGTATCCCAACAATTAATACTATAAATAAAGAAAAAATAAAATAAAACGTAAAAGGAAGGAATGGACGGCGTATGAATCTTTTGGATTAAATTGATGAATTCAAGGTTCAAAGTTATATTATAATTAAAATGAGACCTTTTTAAGTTATATTATGATGTAAATTACATTAATTATTAAGTTATAATTGGTGACCTAAAAGTGAACCAACTAAGCTACTTTTTAAGCCACTAATTATAACTTTTGGGTTAATGTAAGTTACATTATAATGAGACCTTATTAAGTTATATTATGATGTTACTTACATAAATTATTAAGTTGTAACTAATGATCTAAAAATAAAATCAGCTAAACTACTTTTTAGGTCGCTAATCACATTTTTTGGGTTAATGTAAATTACACTATTATATAACTTAACAACACCCTTAAAATGGTTTTTTATATATTGTAATTTAATTTGTGTTCCAATAATCAATATTATAAATAAAGAAAAAACAAAATAAAACGTAAAAGTAAGGGATGGACGGCGCACCAGCACCACAAAGTGACAAAGGATGGTTTAGACTTTAGAACCAAATCATGGGCTTTTCGATTTGGGTGTGGCGCCTCGGGAGTGTAGGCGGTAGGTTTCTCTCTTTACCGCCCTTTCATTTATTATATATGCTAATGCTGCCATCTTCTTCCTTCTAAAACGCAAATCGCTTGTTCTTGTATTTAATTTCTTTTGCAAGTTCAGGTCTCTTACCTCTCTTTATCTGTTTTTGTTATAGACAACAAGATACAACCTCTATATGTGTATTTTTATGTTCTCCTGTTTTTTTGGTTTCTTTTTTTATTCTTGTTTTATTTTCTTCTCTGTTTTTGTCCTTTTTCTTCTTTATTTCTATTCTGCATAATTGTCAATTTGATTGTGACATAACATGATGTTTCTTTCTTTCAAGTAGAACATTCTGTAAAACTTTTAAATTTTTGTTTATGGGCAGTGTTCTTTTTTGCAATTAATGTAGTATATATGAGAACAGGGGAAGGTGCACGAAGCTACCCGTTTTGGTATTATGGTTTGTTGGTGACGTTTAGCTCAAACTTCGCCTGACATCCAAGTTCTTTTGCTTGGAAATATAAGATGATTTATAACGTAGATTTTTTTTTTTCTTTGACTTTTAAAGTTTGTTGGAGTTGTTTTGATTTTGTGTTTATTGGTTATGGGCAGAAAGATTGCAATGGCAACTGGTGTAGCTGCCAGAACTAGCAATTTTCATTTCGGAGGGATCCGCTGCAAGGGACAAAGCTGCCAACAAGCTTCTTTGGTTTCCAGTCTGACATTTAATGGATGCATACAGAGAGAGCTCTCGTGGTATTTGATAAGAATCTTCTTCTCGCATTGAATTTTTGCAGTAAATTTGTTTTACTGTGTTGAGCATTGTTTACTCTTGCGCATAGTACATGATGATTTGTGGCTATCGGCAATTTCATTATCCTAGTTGTGCCTACACACTCGCACACTCCATGCAACCACAAAATCAATTTCAGCCATGTCCTCGGATTTGTAGATTTCCCAAAATTGTACTTTAGCACAATTATGGATATTTTGTAACTGTTGTCTATGTTCAGGTATGCTGCTCTGTGGTCTAGGCTGTGATATAGGTTGTTAGATGTGCTCCATATTTCTATACTTATTGTTCAGTGTAAGAATGCATCTCTTATCGCAATGGGCCAATTTTATTGTTTGACTGTAAATTTTTAAAGCAGTAGAAGTTTCCCATTCTTTAAGCTCAAAGTTATGCATTGAACCTATTCTTACTCTTCTAAAATCTGTTAGGTCATTTGGGGTATCCAGGTTCTTACGTTTCCAGAGGTTTAATTTCTCTCATTCTCCGGTGAGTGAGAATTGGAAGTCCCTCAGAACAGTCCCTGTATTGTCTTGCTTGAGAGATGGCTCTGTAAAGTATTTTGATTTTTCTGTCATTGGGAGTGGAGTTGCCGGCCTCTGCTATGCTCTTGAAGTTGCAAAACATGGAACTGTTGCTGTGATCACAAAGGCAGAGCCTCATGAGAGCAACACTAACTATGCCCAAGGTGGTGTTAGTGCTGTGCTTTGCCCTTCAGATTCTGTTGAGAGTCACATGCAGGACACAATTGTCGCAGGGGCTTATCTATGTGATGACGAAACTGTTAGAGTGAGTTCAAGAACTAATAATTATGCTATACAGGACCAATAGTTTATCAACCATTACTTCATATCACATATTTAACTGCAAATAACTAAAATTTTAAATTGAGTGATAAGCAGTTTTTCAATTTTCAATATGAACAACATTTTCTTGTGGTGTGGCTGATGGAAGACATAAAACTAGTTCATTATCCAGAAGTAGATAGGTATTATGTCCTGTGCCTCATAATCGTGACTGGTACTACAGTTTCACATAATCAAAATGAAGGCCTTGTGGAACTGACAAAAATATACTAAAAAAATTTCAATAAGTAAATGCTGAGTTGTGGAATTAGAACATGCACGGTTGTGCAAAAGTAGATGTTCTCAGATTGTTTCAGTGTAGTAGTTGTTTGATAGTTAATTACATATGCTTTTTGCTTAATTACTGAGCCTCTTTATAAGTTTGGTTTATTATATTCAGGTTGTTTGTACAGAAGGACCTGACAGAATAAGAGAATTGATCGCCATAGGTGCATCATTTGATCGTGGAGAGGATGGAAACTTGCACCTAGCTAGAGAAGGGGGACACTCCCATCACAGAATCGTCCATGCTGCAGATATGACTGGAAGGGAGATCGAGCGGGCTCTTTTGGAAGCTGTTGTCAGTGACCCTAATATCTCAGTGTTCGAGCATCACTTTGCGATAGATTTGCTAACTACTCTGGTTCACTTTCCATCCTGTTTTCTTTGTATAGCTTCACATTGTATTTCACATGCTCTTTAACTGTTAGGATTTTGGAAAATATAACATATCCTTCATAAAATGACATTTAATGAACAAATGAAAATATTGAAGTTCTTCATTTATTCTGTTTATGTTTTGATCTGACATTGCAGTTTGATGCCCCAGTAAAATTTGGATCCTAAAATAAATTTTGTGTTCGGGATTGTAGGATGGTCCTGATGCAGTTTGTCACGGTGTTGACACTTTAAATGTTGAAACACAAGAGGTGACAACACTGATTATCTTACTGTATTTTCTTCAATTTAATTAGGCAACAGTTTGCCAAAGAAACTTTATAGTGGTTCGTGATGCTTTTCCTTTCATAATATTAGGTGGTACGATTCATTTCAAAGGTGACCTTACTTGCATCAGGTGGAGCTGGGCATATTTATCCATCGACAACAAATCCTCTGGTACTTTGTATATTCTAATTCTTACCTTGTTCTTGCTTCCCCAGAAAATTACGTGTGTTGATAATAAGTATAATAATTACTCATTTGATTCATCATTATATTTTTATTTTGTTCTTACAGGTGGCCACTGGAGATGGGATGGCTATGGCCCACCGAGCTCAAGCAGTGATTTCAAACATGGAGTAAGCTAATTGTCACTAATTACAGTCAGAAAATTGACTATTTTCGTCTCCCTTATGCCGCAGTTGTTAGATTGGAAAATTTATGTTGTACTTATGACTAATATCTACAACTGCACTTTAGACGATTGTTTGAGATACCAGAAACTGAAATCACAATGTCATAGTACTTGAATAGCATGAAATCTTTTTTAGGATGTTGTTTTGTCAAATTAATGTGACTTCCTTCAAATGCTTCCAAAAGATCTGGCTGCGAGACAATAAAACCTAGTGTCTTGGTTTGGTTCATAAATCAGTTTACTCACAGAACAAACATTAGAAGCTATTCTTTTCCTTTCCTCATGTTACTACTATTTACAACTGCTTTTGTGGTACTTTTGTTTTTTTTCAGATTTGTGCAGTTCCACCCAACTGCCTTAGCTGATGAGGGCCTTCCCATCAAACCAAAGAAAACTCGAGAGAATTCATTTCTCATCACTGAAGCTGTCAGGGGTGATGGAGGCATCCTTTACAATTTAGGCATGGAACGGTTCATGCCCCTGTATGATGAGAGAGCTGAGCTTGCTCCTAGGGATGTGGTGGCAAGAAGTATAGATGACCAGCTTAAAAAGCGTAATGAGAAGTATGTGCTCCTTGATATAAGTCACAGGCCCACGGAAAAAATACTGTCCCACTTTCCCAACATAGCTGCTGAATGCCTTAAGTATGGACTGGACATAACCCGCCAGCCAATTCCTGTGGTTCCTGCTGCACATTACATGTGTGGGGGAGTCCGTGCTGGGCTCCAAGGGGAAACAAATGTGCGAGGCCTGTATGTAGCAGGTGAGGTTGCATGTACAGGTTTGCACGGAGCAAACCGATTAGCCAGCAATTCATTGCTTGAGGCATTAGTTTTTGCACGAAGAGCTGTCCAGCCCTCAATTGATCACAAGAAGAGCACTAGCATTGATCTCAGTGCTTCAAATTGGTGGACCCGAACTGTTGTACCAAAGTCACTTGGCCGTAATGTAATGCACAATATTTTGAGAAGGACAAAGGAAGTGCGGAAAGAACTGCAGTCAATCATGTGGAGGTATGTGGGAATTGTTCGGTCTACAACGAGTCTACAAACTGCAAAATGGAGAATTGATAAGTTGGAAGCTGAATGGGAGACATACTTGTTTGAGCATGGCTGGGAGCAGACATTTGTGGGCCTTGAGGCTTGTGAAATGAGGAACCTCTTTTGTTGTGCAAAGTTGGTGGTCAGCAGTGCTCTTGCTAGGCATGAAAGCCGTGGACTTCATTACATGGTTGATTTTCCGCATGTTGAGGAAAATAAAAGGCTGCCAACAATTATTCTCCCTTCACTTGTAAATTGCACATGGAGTTCGAGACAACTACATAAGTTGCCTGTATGTTAAGGTAAATGCAAGGATCTGTTTCTGCCCCTGGGATTTGACTAAATGGTTTTGAAGTGGTTTTCTTTAGCTAGCCATTTGAGTTCAAATTAAAAAAAAAAAAGTGTAGGTTTTGTTTCTCAGTACTTCCTGCGAATCTCGTGAGGAAATCTCCCATCATTTTTACAAGAATTTGAATACATGCCTTTGGCAAGAACTGAAATCTTCCTTAAAGCATATCATAAACCTTTGGAGAAACTGTAGATTGCTTTTCTTTCTTTCTTTTTTCCTTTGATGATTTTCTGTAAAATTGCTTCTGATTCATTGTTTGAAGTAAAGACAGAAATTATGTTGAAATCAAGATCAAATAATCATATCATCCTTCAGTCTTTCTCAAGGTGTGATTTGCAAATCTGCATCTCAAGTTATGATTATTTATACTATGTTAAATTTGAAGGGGTTCATGAGCTGGGTGATATTTGATATGGTCATCCTTAAATGCAAACACAGCTGTACGGCTTCCTCATCCCCTGTTGTTTCGATTTTGCATTTGCTTCTTGCAGAGGACTTGCACTGATTCATAAGCTCTCAATTCCTGCGGATGGCTGTTACAGAAATGGAATCTCAGAAGATATATTCTTGATGATTCTGGGAATAAGAGATTTGTGTTGCACCATATCTTCGTTGATCAATTGAAACTTCTATGCCGTTGCATCATAAAGAAAAGAGACGTGTAGCTAGAAATAATACAAACAGAATCTGTAAATAAAGTAATACATACAGAATCTGTATGTAGAAATAGAAAAGAAGGAAATAAAACATATGAAGTGTGCATCATATGCTTTTTAACATAAAAAATGTCAAGCATACATAGCAAAACAGGTTCTCAACAAGTCTAAACGTTAACAGATTTCTTGCCAACTAAATTTAATCATGCATAAGCTTCTCTCAGTGCTTATAAAAGCTTAGTTTCCTATTCAATGATCAGGATACAAAAACAAGCAACACATAACAGAAACAAACTAATAATGCTCATAAATAATCATACCATATTTTGTTCCGTTTTCAGTGAAGAGAATGCCAAATTTGAAGTCTTTTTATGTTCTGTTTATCTGGGTGTTATGTACGGAGATTAAAAAAAAACATAGAACAAGCAAAACTTTTTAAAGTATCAAACTTTTAGCATATTCATACAATATCATGGAGTTCAGACACTTACTTACAATAAGTAAAATAAAGACAGTAACTAATTCTTATATTTCTATGCTAGTGACGAATTTGCTCCATCTTCTTCCTCTCCCACACACTTGTTCATCAATTTCTGTTCATCTTCGTAATCTTGCTTCTCTCCGAAGTCCGTGACAACGAGCCTTGCTGCCTCACCTTTGGCCAATTCCTTACTCACTTCCTTCTTCTCTCTCAAACCCAAGTGCTTGTAACATAGGTGCCTTACGGGCCACTCCTTGGCACCGTTGAGCCAGTTGTTCGAAGGCCAATCACAGTACGATAACTCATCATAGGCGCTTGTTGAGTGAAGAGTGTTTAACAAGTTATAGTAGTCAGCCTCGGAGTTAATGCCAACGACAGCAGGAGAATGGTTTGGAAACGATTTTGTCAGGAGAATCCTGTCAATGGGATACTTGTTCATCTATATAGGCAAGGCCCTATGGATGTTCAAACACTCCTCATTGAAGTTCATCCAATGCATGTTGCCAGAGTCTACAATGCGAACAACTCTCACTTCGTTCTTCCCAACCACGGATCCCAATAAGTTCCTGGCTACACGGAGAGAGACAAAAATTATTCGTGGAGTCCTTCTCCATAGAGCATGGGGATCCAAAAGCTTCACCTAGACAAACAAATACATAATTTAAAATGAAAGAAAACCGACAAACATACAAAAACATGGTTGATCTCCGTAATATTTTTTTTATTTATTTTGCATTTTAATGAAGAGTACAAAAACACGATGACATTATAAGCAAAGAGATAAACATGGATGACATTGTGTAAGATAAACAACAACATGATAATAAATTTTTCATTTAGCTAAATATAAATCCAGTAGCTGAACATAAATGTATACAAAAATAAAAAAGAAGAGCGAGAAAGCATTTATTTTATTACATTAGGGTGCAGGGGCGGAGCTAGTATAAGGCTAGAGGGTGCCATGGCCCCTGTAGAATTTTGAAAAATTTTAAGGTTTTTAAAGAAAATGTGAAAAATTAGTGTAAAATATCTATATGGCCCCTGTAGAATTAGAATTTTACACATATAATAATATAAAAATTAAAATTTTAAATTTAACCCCTGTAGAATTTTTCCCGCTCCGCCCCTGTTAGGGTGGGGATGGCGGCTTTGACACAATGGAGAAAGAGGTTAGACGGTCAAGACATAGCCGCAAAAGGCAACTTTTGCGAATTGATGATCTTACATTGGCAAATTTTATAAACTCACTCTATTTTAAAAAAATTATTACAACATGTTGACACTATTATTTAAAAATTTGAACTTGGAAGAAATTTAAAATTTTAATCAATTAAATTCATATTCTTTTATTTTTTTAACACTTTTTTTTAATATTTTATCAATAATGTTGCTTTAGCATAAATTAATATGACTATTTTATCCTCATAAGTTAAAAGTACTAAGATATCTAAAAATTTACTCGAATGTTAATATTTTTTAATATTGTAATTTTGTATAAGTAGTAATTTAGTTGATATTCATTTATTTTTTTATTATACTTGATTAATAGCGTTGCTTTAACATAAATTAATATGATTATTTTACCCTCATAAGGTAAAAGCAGCAGCTTTGTTAAAATAGACAAGCACCTCTAATTAACATAAATTGATCATATATGCAGTTGTTCTCTAATGCGGCTTAATAACTTGTGGTTATATAAATTAATCATATTAATCCTATATATAACTTAATTATACTATTTAGTCATGTGGTTTAATAGAGTCTGTTTTTAATATTAAACTGCATGATTTAACAACTTGTCTACATCGAAAAAATGAGGGCGCTCGAATCTAAGAATATATATATATATATATATATATATATATGAATTGCTAAAGTTTTTGAATTAGGATGTTAGGTTCTTGCTTTAGCATGCAAAATGATATTTTCTATTTGATAATGTAAAAATTGATTGAAGATGATGAAAAAGCTTGAAAAATAATAATAAACGGGAATTGTTTATAAGGAAATTTACAAGTGTAAATATTCTCACTTCGCATATTGAATTAATTACCATATATATGTTTACTTATGTTAGAAGCCAGATAAGTTATATATAAAAAAGGGCCTAAATGAAGTTTAACAACAATTATTGCTATTATAAAATTGGTTTTCTTGAATGTGCTCTTACAAAAGAACTATTACTGACAGCAGTGTGCCTATCAAAAAAGAAAAAATAAATTAGCAATAATTGAGAGAGAATTTTTTAGTAGTCTTGCTTTCACAACTTGCACTGATTTATCCACTTCATAAAATAAAAGATAACAAAGCTCTATTATGTGAAATTGGGGAAAAACTAGTTGTCCACAGTGCTTGGAAAAATGAGATGAAATTATTAAATCAAAGCACTGTAGAATATATCGATGCTTGGAATCTCTCTAATCAATTGAACAGTTTCTTTTATGGCTCGACGTACCAGTACCACAATTAACACGTAAATTTAAAGGGGCATGCTACCTCACAAATTATTTAAGATACAGTGCTTGTAAAATGGGGTCTCTGGTCCACTTAGATGTTAAATCCACCTCTAATCAATCCATTTGGCTTAGTTTAATTGTACATTGCATAATCTGTAAGATAGCCAAGTTTCTTCTCAAAAAAAGAAAAAAGAAAAAAGCCAAGCTCAAATTTAAATAAATCGGGTGTTCAAGAAGAAGCATTAAAAAGATGTTAAACAAGTCCTTACACTGTGGAAGTAGTGTAAATCGTGTACTTATAGAAAAAAATATACCGAAAAATTTAGAAGGATATTTTAATCTATGCATCTCTGCTTCTAGTTTTGCTGTCGATGGGACGACCAACTGTGGCGACGGGTGGCCCTAGTGTTAAGGGATGTGGTTTCCCAGCTACATTTAATTTTATGTTGCGTTTATTTTTTGGATTGGAGTGGGAATTCTGAGAAGTGGGAATCTTTAGATTAGGAGTGTGGAGTGTGAATGAGAGTATGATGTTTACTTAGACTAAATAAAAGTATGGATTGTCAATCAGAATCCCAATTATTTGTTTACTTTGTCTTGAATTGGGAGTAAATTGTTTTAAATTATAATTTTATCCTTATGTACAGATTATAATTTGTAATTAAAAAATTAATAAAAAATATATTTGGAAAATAAAATAAACATTTTATTATATTTATAAATTAATAATAATTACTAATATTCTTAATTATGTAAATCATAATTTTTTATTAATTTTAATTTAAATTATGTGAATAAAAATTATTAATAATAGCAACACATGAAATATTATTATTGATAATATAGTACAAAATTAATAGTTTTTTAGAATAAAATATTTATTATTATTAATTAAATAAACAATTAATATTTATTAAAATTAATGTTTAATATTATTAATTTAAATATAATGTTTATTTATTTTTATTTTATTAAATTTAATAAAATAAATATGATATAATTATTATTTTTAATAAATATGATATTATTTATTTTATTAAATATTATTTATTTATTTTAATTTTAATTATAAAGATAAAATGAGAAGAGGGGGAGTGGATTTCTACTCCCACCTCTCCCCATGGGAGTGGGAATCCCACTCCCCGCTCCAAAATTGAGTAGGACCCATGAATTCCCACTCCCACTCCTTCCTTTTTTAAGGTAAGTAAACACTGAAGTGGAAAAAATTCACACTCCACACTCGCACTTCAACAAATAAACACTACCTTAAATTTTAATAAATGCGTGATTTGGGATATATATATATATATATATTAGTTTAGCTCATCTTAGGAAATAGTAAAAATCTACCCAACATTTAACCTGTCGGTGGGCGGTTGATTTTAATCGTCCACTGATTCAAAAAGTTGGTACTTTCTGTATCTTCATAAAGGATCAAGACAATGCAATGCCGTCATTTTCAATCTCCATCAAGTAACAGCATTTGTCTCTTTCGAATCAGCGGCTTAAGAAGATAACTCTACTCTTCATATATTTTCTGAGTGCTTTCAAGTGCTCCTTTCGCTTAGCCAACCAACCATGGAGCCTGTCGATATAAGGTTATTTTATGCATACCTGCTTCCCATCTTTGCGTTCATGGGAGGACCAATGGCAACAATGGGTGGCGCCAGTTTAAAGGGATGTGGGTTCCCCGCTGTGTACAATTTTGGTGACTCAAATTCAGACACCGGAGGAATCTCAGCTGCAATGACGCAAGTTCCTCCACCAAATGGTGAATCTTTCTTTGGACACCCATCAGGAAGATTTTGTGACGGCCGTCTTATCATTGATTTAATTGGTAAAACAGTCTCTCTATTAGTTGTTGCTTAACACTTTCCAGGCTGAAGAACTATGCTTACACAACTTTAGCTTTTGTTATGCTGGAGTTCGTTTTACTTGTTTGTGTAACTTAATTTGTATTGCAGCTGAGAAAGTGAAGTTGCCATATCTGAGTCCGTACCTGGATTCAGTGGGCACAAACTTCAGGAATGGTGCCAATTTTGCAACTGGAGGTTCATCTATTCGACCAGGTGGCTTTAGTCCATTCCATCTTGGCATTCAAATTTCCCAATTTATACAATTCAAGTCTCGCACCTCAGCTGTTTATAATCAACTCAGTCCAAACAGTCAGTCTCTCTTCCCTCTGTGTGTGTGTTTTGTTCACTTGATGAATCTTGTAGTATACTTGTAACACCTCACCTTATTAAGTAACCAGTAAGTTTAAGCCAAATATAAACACAATGTGATTTTGCTCGTATTCATTAACCGGAGGTGCTTGGAGCTGCAATTTCTGGTCACTTAACGACAATCTGTTGGCGAATTTTTGGCACCAGGAACAACGCCACCCTTCAAAAGCAACCTCCCAAGGCCTAGGGACTTCTCCAAGGCATTGTATACCTTTGATATCGGACAGAATGATCTTGCCTATGGTTTTCAGCACACGAATGAGGAGCAAGTTCGGGCATCCATTCCTGATATATTGAGCCAGTTCTCCAAAGCAGTGCACGTAAGCAACAATATTTCCTCATTAGTATCAAGCTTCCTAGGTTATAATAATATTACCCCTGCTTGTCCTGGTTATGTTTCAGCAACTATACAAGGAAGGGGCAAGATTCTTTTGGATACATAACACAGGGCCAATTGGGTGCTTGCCATATAGCGTCATATATGACAAATCGAAGCCTAATAATCTAGATCAAAGTGGTTGTGTAAAGCCTCAAAATGAGATGGCTCAGGAATTCAATAGACAGCTTAAAGACAAAGTTTCCCAGCTAAGGCTGCAACTTCCTTATGGAGCCTTCACTTATGTTGATGTATACTCGGTTAAATATGCTCTTATTAGCAATGCACAGAATCAAGGTAACTTGATTAATTACTTTTAGAATTTTCGTATGTAGGACAGGGCATATCTAATCATAATAGCAAAATGGAAACATGCAGGTTTTGTTGATCCAATGAATTTCTGCTGTGGTAGCTACTATGGATACCATATTGATTGCGGGAAGAAGGCTACAGTCAATGGAACAGTTTATGGTAATCCATGTCATCATCCATCAAAGCACATTAGCTGGGATGGCATACACTACTCACAGGCAGCAAACTTGTGGGTTGCTAACCGCATTCTCAATGGCTCCTTCTCCAACCCACCAGTTTCAATCGAGCAGGTTTGTCTTCATTCTGGGAAGATGTAATTTTGATGCAACAGATCACGCACTTTTCAAATGCCTACAACTAGTCAAGCATAAAGAATATTTATGATATATAGACATTGTACTTCTAGATTTTTGGGACTCTGCACAAGCACAAGTTTCTTGTATCTCAATCAATTTGCGTATCAATCTAATATTTCAGCTGAGCCATCAATTCTATTAGTTTTGTGAAGTTTTGCCTTCCTTCGCCCCAGAGCAATGACTAGTTAACTGCTGTCATTTTCAATAAGTCGTTCAGAGGGCAAGTTTAATGATTTACACGCTTCTAATGCAGATTGAGATCATATCTAATTTCTGATGCCATTTAAAGATAAATACACAAAATAGCCACAATTAAATACCGACATATAATCTTAAGAAAAAAATTTCAAGACAAACCAGATAATTCTAGGGTATAGAGGACATAAAGGGGAGCACCTTAATCAAATATGGAAGAAGCAAACAAAAATACTTCAGTAGGAAGTCATGGCATACCAACAAGATGAAAATGAAATCCCACCATTTATTAATTTGAACTCAAGGCATACAAAGAAGAATGTGACAAAGAAATTTTAAAAACTTGGTAAACAGTGAAGTAGAAGTGCAACTTTCTGTTGACCCTATAATGAACTTTTAAGCCAAACATCCCTTCTTTAAAGACACGTTATTTACTTAGAAACTTCGCCGACAAGAATCAACAAACCAACAGCCTAATTTGTTCTAAAACATATTTTACATACTGTTTATATACAATAATCACTGAATTATGATACCTCAATGGCATCTTCTTTTAAATTTTGAGAGTTGCTGTCAAGGAACGTCACAAGTGACCTGGATTTTCTGTTCCGAACTCTTCCTGCTTCTTTCAACAACTCAGCCAACCTCCGTTTCTCGTCTTCAACATCAGGATTTGCTGTTCCAAGCTTCTCTTCTCTCATGCCAACAACATATTCCAAAATTTCAATCGCATCATCTATCCTGTGATATCAAAATTCACGCAAGAAAATATACGATTACAACAAAAGCTAAAGAATATTAAATGCTTGCATTGACAGAAATATGCGTTGTGTATTACGAAATAATGTTGATAGATTGTGAAGGGAAAGCAATGAATATGATACCTGCCCATCGCATCATAAGTTCCCGCAAGATTACTGTAGACTCCTAATGTGTCATGGTGATAAGGTCCATATTCCTTCTCCAAAATAGTTCTTGCTTCTTCAAACAAATCAGCGGCCTCATTTATCGTGTAACGCTGCACACAGGCAAGACCCATTTGGTTCAACGCAATCCCAAACAGCGCAGATTTCTTCTCTCCACTTGTTCGAAACTTAGAAATGGCACTTTTGAGGGTGTTGTAGGAATCAGAGTAGTTCCCTGTCATATAATACATAACTCCCATCTGAGCCTCTATTCCTGCAATTGTACTCTGTTGCCCTGGGGTTTTGCCATATATCTTCAAAGCTTTATTGAGTAACTTTACTGCCTGCTCCAGTTCATTCATAGATTGATAAATTGCAGCAATGTCAATTAAACCACTGGCAATCTCTTCTGAGGGAATGCCGTGATTAGGCTTTCCATAAATTTTGAGTGCATTTTCACAATATGACTTAGAATCCCTTAACTTACCTATCTTGTGGTACAAGTCAGCTAAACGAACAAAAACTGAAGCAACAGCAGGATGGCTCTCTCCTTTAGCTGATTTAAATGCAGTTAGAGCTTTCTGATATGAAAATATTGCCTCATCAAATCTAGCCAAGGATAAATATGCATCTCCAATGCTGCAATCAATTGAAGCAACATCTAGTTCATGGCCATTGGCTGCCATAGACATGCTTGCTAAGACGTAATGCTCAAGAGCAGCCTCATAATCTCCTTTTGAGTCGCAGATAAGTCCCATTAGTCTCCTATCTGCCGCTTCTTCAACGGAAGCTGGAGAAGCGTTCTCCCTATGGATGTCAAGAGCCATCTGACAAATCTTCTCAGCCTCATCAAATTGCAATGCTTGAACATGGGCCTCAGCTACATAACGACATGTCTCACCAACTCGGTGGTCAGTCTCTCCCAAGACTTGCCTTTGAATCTCCAGACCTGCTGTGTAGCACAGTATTGAATTCTCAATCTGACCCAGCATTGCATAAGTATCACCTAACTGCATGCACCCAGCAAATTTAGCAAGTGCATGATCTTGACCATCTTCTAGGACTGGAATTTCAACTGAACGCTCAAGGACAGGAATTGCCTCATTGTACTGGCCTAAGCTGCAGTGTATTGCCGCCAGAACATGCAAACACATTACTTGCTCTAAACTTGGTTTCCCGTTTGCACATATCTCGAATGATTTCATTGCCCGCTTCGCCAATTCAAGAGCTTTCTGGGGATTTTCACCCGAAGAAATCATCTCTCTTGTTTGTTTGAGTAAAAAGGGTCCAAGCGCAGGATTACCCAATCCTGCCGCAAGAGGATCCTCTGCACCATTCTGAAATTTCGCTATTAAAGAAGCAAATTTTCTTTGCTTCCTTGCGGAGAAAATATTATTTTGTTTTCGTCTACCCTTTTCATATCTCTTATCAGCAGGAGGTCTCTCATTAGAAGATTTTCCCTGAGAACTTGACTTTGTTGATGCTTCAGAAATATTCAACTGCGAGTATTTCTTCTTACCCTTCTTCACAGCCCTCCTATCCGGAGACTCACTCACAATCTTGGGAGTAAATTCACCTCCATTACTCCGACTCTCTTCATTCTTTTCCACCACCACATTTTTTGTTATCTCCACTTCCCCAATATCTCCAACAAGATGACGCAACTCCGAATCAATCCTTGACTCCTCACCATATGAACCATAGCTAGCCCTTGACGGCGATTGTTCAGAGCTCTCCATCTCACAGATATTGAGATACAGCTGTTCAATAGAGGTCTCAACAATGCCATCAATAGCCAGATCAAGGGAATCACTTCGAGGACTCTGTGGACTCAACGGACTTCTCGGGGACTTTTGCTGCACGAAACTGTCCTTATACCCCATGTAGCCTCCATTAGCTTCATACACTCCACCACTGTCTCCATTTAAGGCATCCATTGCTAGTCCAGGCATTTGACTGAGAATTAACCAATGTAAACAAAATAATACATACAGAATCTGTATATAGAATTAGCAAAGAACCAAATAAAACATATGAGGTGTGCATCATATGCTTTTTAACTTGAAAAAATGTCAAGCATACATAGCAAAACAAATTCTCAACAGGTGACACACTTTAAGAAATTTCTTGCCAACTAAATTTTGATCACGCATAAGCTTCTCTCAAAGCTTATAAAAGCTTAGTTTCCTAATCAATGATCAATATCCAAAACAAGCAACACATAACAGAAATAGACTGACAATGCTTATAACTAATCATACCTTATTTTGTTCTGTTTCCAAAGAAGAGAATGCCAAACTTGAAGTCTTTTGAAGTTCTCTTTACCTGGGTGTTATGTACCGAGACATAGAGATAAAAATAGAAGGACGCTTGGTGCATTTATCTTTGTTTGCGCATATATAGGGTGGAAAATCAAAACGAATAAAAGAAAAGGAAAAGAAAAGACAAAAAAACTTTCGATTATGGAAACATGGTAAGGGCAAAAGTGGAAATTAATGGCGAGTATAATTAAAAAATACTTTCACGGATTGTGGGGCCGCATGTAGAAGATTGTTGAAGCAATTAGGAAGGCGACCTCTCTCCCACCAATACCATTCAACAGCCAGATCTAATTATTTTAGGATTAATTTGTTTAATTATGTTTACTTTATTCAATTATTATTTTTCCTGATCATTATTATTTAGCGCTTAATTACATTCATTTCATTTTAGAACGTTTGTAGCCGTGACGTTGAAAAATGGCGCGATTAACGGCTTTCCAGCGCGGAAAAGTTCTGGTGACTGACAGCAGTGTGATGTTTGGGGCTGTGAAATGTGATTTGCCACGTGGCGGAATAACGATTGGCTTAGCTCCTTGATTGACAGTCTTTTTGATGTGATGATTCGTGTTCAATTTGTGGGCTCAGCGTGGACCATATCCAGCTATCCAGCCGCATCCTGGCTGTTTCTAATGTGAGAATTTTGTAATCCCAAGGTGGTTCCTAAAATAGCCCAATTACGTGTGGGGCCCAAAAGGCGGCTGATGGCCCACGAGCTTCTAAAAAGAGAATATCGGATGCCTCGGAAAAGATTATCATAAGTACTAATTCATTTATTATTTTTGTGTGCAGAAAAATGTTTTCTTTTTTATGTTGGTAATTTTATTAGCCGTATTTTCAAAGTTCAAGCACTTGAATTCAAGCGAATAATTCTTTAACTGTGTTGGCCAATATAGGGCTTGAGTTAATTAAATTTTAACTTTTATATGACATCACAAGTCCCAGTATATATTGAATTAAACTTCAATTTCGACCGTATTTATATTTTACTTATATCTTATGTAATACTAGTGCGATTGATAGTCTACTTGCCCAATACTATCTTGTAATGAATAAAAAAAATAATTATTGAATCTAATCCTTAATTGGCGGTCAATGATTCTATTTCACAAATTTTGGATTAAAAGTCCCATCTTACTCGAATTCGAATCCAACCCTAAATTGTCAACTACTAATAATTGTGTTTGCTACAACTTTTTAAACAAATATTATTTAATTAGAATTTTTATTAATAAAATTTCTATAAATCAAGTTTTTATCAAAATATTTAAGTTGTTAGATTGTCAATTAAAACTTTTATTAAGAATTATAATATTACTTTAATAAACAAAGAAAATGTCGTTAATTTCTGTACACTTGGACCCAAATTTACGAAAAGTCATATTTCTAAAATGCAATTTTTAATATTTCGGAAGAATTTAATCTAACAGATGACATAAAATGTGACGCAAATAAATAACAAATGGGCAACCGATTCAAATAATTTTCGACTTTTTAAAGTAGGTGCCCCACCAATTCCATTACTAGTAATTTAATAGTGATACAGCAACCGACGACGACGGTGATTATTTTATTTGCAATTTAACGATCACATCGATTTAAGAAGAAGTGTCCCTCGTCTTCAACAGCAACAAAAACGACAGCATTCAATCGAATTTAAAATTAAAAAGAAAAAATAATATGGAATAATTTCAATCATATTCATCGGATATATGACGCTTTGATCCGAAAACTAATTCGTTTTTGGAAAATGAAACGATGCCTACCGACCCCTCAGGGTTTTTGTGGCTCTAAATTGTCATTATTTATTCAAATCTAATTTGCCTCAGCTTTGAGTAGTCATAGGGTTGGTTGAAAGTTGATACGGAAGTAATAGCAAGTAGCTTAATTTTACCTAAGCTCTTATACTAATTTTTTACTTTTAGAATTTAGAATAATGAGATTTTTATTCAGCCTACTATTTATTTATTCTTTAAATTGTTATTAATGGTTTAATTAAGTTTCAACTTTCAACATTTTAACTTCAAAATGTGCTTATGGATAAAATCTCTTATGTTGAAAATAACAGATTTGGGATCAAACTCTACTCAAATGGGTGGACAAATAATTGAGTTGTCATTAGATTAAGAAAAAGCTTCTAAAAATAACTTTAAGAAATAAATGTCAAATCGAAGATTAAAAAAAAAAGGACGTAAAAATATTTCGAATCTAAAGTTTGAATTTTCAAAATTTATATTTTGTATAACTAGAAAAAATATTATTGTTGGTGGGCCATTCGCTAGCCCATCTTGTGCTGTACCCAGGCACAGCCCATGTGGTGTTTGGGCAAGGCACGGCTCACGGGCCAAAATCTTGGCCCAACAAGAAAACATATTGGTCATACAAGACATGCCTAGACAGATGTGGGTCGTTGATAGATTTTCACCAGTTTAAAATGAATTATTGTACGAGCATATCCTCCACTTCACGGACACCACATCATTTGGATGAAAGGCTGAGGTACAATTTTGGAATGCGCCCATCCTAATACAAGAATACGAATAGGTACATAATCAATCACCATATTTTGGGACATCTTATGTACTTGCCATGCTACCTATATACAATGATCATGATTTTGACTCTAAATGATCTTGATTGAAAAGGATGTTTATGACTATAATATGAGGGAGCTGCTATCTTACATGCACGTAAGGTACAATCCTCTCACAAAACTCAGATGTGGGTCCCACTTGGACCCACCAGCCTTGTGAGAGACTGTACCTTACGTGCATGTAAGGTAGCAAAATTCATAATATGATCCTTATCATCTGAATAGTTTTCCTTTCCGAAACAAGTCAATGGAATGTCCTCCAGAAGGTTTAAAACATATTAGAATTATTATTGTTATTTTTAAGTAAAAAAGAAAGTCATGTACCATTTCAAAATTTTTTTTATTTTTATTTTTTAGCAGGTTTTGTTTATCTTCCTATGGATCAGGATTCTCTTCGAATGTTTTTTTCTCCTAATCTCTCAGAATCTTCAAATCTAGTGAAAAAAAAAAAACTTGTGTAATAGTAAATAAAGTGAAACAAGCCACTTGATTGTTAATATTAAAATTTAAAATTCATTCTTAACCACTTATTTCACAAGGAGAGACTAAGGTGGTGTTTATTTTTTAACTTAATGACTTAAAGTGACTTAACTTAATTAATTAAGTTAATTAGAAGTGTTTGTTTTTATAACTTAATGAGACTTTTTAGATAATTTTGACTTAATAAAATAAGCCAATTTTTTTGGCTTTTTACTTAATGGAGAAATCTGAATTAAGTCAATTATTTGCTAATGTCAAAAATATCCTTGCTTTATAATTTATTTTTCATGTCTATCCCAAACTTACCCATAGACATTTACCCCACATAAAAATATCTCTGTTTTTTCTTTCTTATATTATATACGATAAAATTTAAAATTTATGGTATTTTATATATTTATTTGAATATAGTTTTACTTATAAATGTTAAAATATTGTGGTATTTAATATATTATTTATTTGACATTCAAATTTAATAAGGATACAAATGTAAAAGTACATTTTTTTAGCTTTTTAAGTTGAAAAAAACAAACAACTTAATACTTATTTTCTGAGATTCAGACGAAAAAGCAAACATATTATTCAGACTTAGACATTCAGATCTATTCAGAATTCAGACTAATTCAGGTCTATTCAGATTTCAGACAAAAAAACAAACGCCACCTTAAAGTGACTTAACTTAATTATTTAAGTTAATTAGAGGTATTTGTTTTTATAACTTAATGAGACTTTTTAAATAATTTTGACTTAATAAAATAAGCCAATTTTTTTGGCTTTTTACTTAATGGAGAAATTTGAATTAAGTCAATTACTTACTAATCTCAAAAATATCCCTGCTTTATAATTTATTTTTCATGTCTATCCCAAAACTCACCCATAGACATTTACTCCACATATAAATTTTCCTATTTTTTCTTTCTTATATTATATACGATAAAATTTAAAATTTATGGTATTTTATATATTTATTTGAATATAGTTTTACTTATAAATGTTAAAATATTGTGGTATTTAATATATTATTTATTTGACATTCAAATTTAATAAAGATACAAATGTAAAAGTACATTTTTTTAGCTTTTTAAGTTGAAAAAAACAAACAACTTAATACTTATTTTCTGAGATTCAGACGAAAAAGCAAACATATTATTCAGACTTAGACATTCAGATCTATTCAGAATTCAGACTAATTCAGGTCTATTCAGATTTCAGACAAAAAAACAAACGCCACCTTAAAGTGACTTAACTTAATTATTTAAGTTAATTAGAGGTATTTGTTTTTATAACTTAATGAGACTTTTTAAATAATTTTGACTTAATAAAATAAACCAATTTTTTTGGCTTTTTACTTAATGGAGAAATTTGAATTAAGTCAATTACTTACTAATCTCAAAAATATCCCTGCTTTATAATTTATTTTTCATGTCTATCCCAAAACTCACCCATAGACATTTACTCCACATATAAATTTTCCTATTTTTTCTTTCTTATATTATATACGATAAAATTTAAAATTTATGGTATTTTATATATTTATTTGAATATAGTTTTACTTATAAATGTTAAAATATTGTGGTATTTAATTTATTATTTATTTGACATTCAAATTTAATAAGGATACAAATGTAAAAGTACATTTTTTCAGCTTTTTAAGTTGAAAAAAACAAACAACTTAATACTTATTTTCTGAGATTCAGATAAAAAAATAAACATATTATTCAGATTTAGACATTCAGATCTATTCAGAATTCAGATTAATTCAGGTCTATTCAGATTTCAGATAAAAAAACAAGCGCCACCTAAGAGAGAAAAAAAATAAATTAGGAGATAATCCTTACCCTCTTCGTAAATGTCTATTTGTTGATAATTCTTAATCATCGTTTTTACCATGAATCTTAACAGAAAAATGGGTAAAATATATTGGTAATTTGATTGGTTAATCGGCTAGAAGAGGAATGTTGGTAATTTTATTGGTTTGAAGAAAGATATATATTACATGATAGTAATAGCTGAAATAGAAACCATTCCCATTTAAGACTATTATGCCATGCACTTATATCTGAGATCAGTACCATGCATTATGTGGTATATACATATATGGTTAGGACATTCAGCACCATTATTCAATGCACATGTGAAAATGAAAATCAAGACCGTTAATGATAACATACACATATGGTAAGAATCAAGACTATTATTTAAGACTTATAAAATCCCAAGTTTCGGTGTTGAAACCACTTTATGTAGGCTCTAGTCAGTTATCGTTGAATCTGGGCAAGTCCGTGGAATATGGTAGCTAATTATTAGTTATTTTAATTTGTTCTCTTGTATGAACAAGCCATAGAACCATTTGAAATAAATAAGACTACAGGACTTTTCTCAATCTTTTGCTATGATCGAGATAGTTGAAAAGCAGCAACACACACACCAAAAGAAAGAGAGGACCGCAGCAAGGTTCATGGACCAGTTCAATTTGATCCTACTGTGCAATAATGAAGGTGGCTTCAAATCATCAGATATATCTATGACCCAAAGATTATTCTAGTTGACGATGGTATATGAAAATTTTGACTCCTTTTCAAGGTACGGAAACTCAGTGATCCCATCAAGCCAAGTGCAAATTCTTTCTATTCTTTTGACCCGCTTGATGTTCAAAGAATCAAATACTTTTTTTTTTCTTCCCCTTTTATCTTTTATGTAAAGTGTTTCTTTTATTGATCAGAGAGAGCCGTATGGAGAACCAAGAACTTAACGTGGGACGATCCTTTGCATATTCAGTATATTTCAACAAATTATTTTCCAGCCCGCCTTGTACATTCTGTTTCTGTCCATGAAGGAATTTTGGTTTTGTGATTTTAATGAAAAAGTGTATTCATGGAACAAATGCACTTTTCTTCCTTGTCTGATATTCCTGCAATCGTGGACCAGTGTGGCCTAAATTTGAAGAAGACTTGTAGAATGAATGTGGATACAGTTCTGATCTTAGGTGTGATATTCCGAAGATTTAGTGTCATATGCATGCGAAAGAATCACATGAATGTGATTTATATATGGCAATGATGAAGACCATAATGTGATGGACACATGGCAAGGTTAGCAGCTGTAGCAGAGCCGAGTCTAGCCTAGTAAAAATTATACATGTTCCTAATTTAACTACCTTTATATTTTCATCAATTTTAAATAATAATAGAGCTTTTATTTCGTTTTTAAACATGTCCTTAATTCAACTATATATTTTTAATTAGAATTAGTGATTATAAATGATTAAACTATATATTTTTTGAATAAATTAAAATTATTAATTAGTCTGCCTTTAACTTGTTTAGAAAAAAAAATATCATTGAAAAAAGTATTGCCATAATATCATCACTAGTATTAAATTTACATACATACATACATACATACATACATACATACATACATACATACATACATATAAATATATAGCAATTTAATAATTAATAAAATTTACATAATTTCATAGTTTTTTCCTTCACAACCATACCTTGCTTATTTTCTTTCCACGATAACTTGCTCATTTTCTTTCTATTGTATCAAATTATTCAAAAATTTATATTTTCTATCAATAAAATTAGAAAGGATTTCAAAGATAATTTTTTATGGTACAACTTTAATAATTTATAGGGTGGGGTTATATAAACTCGTTAAAATACTTAATAAACCAATTTACTCAATAAACTCATCTCTAAAATTTAATAATGCAATTCTCACTCCATAAACCCACCTTAATGTCTTATATACCCCTATTTAAAATAAAGTTTGCTTATTAAAATTATTAAAAGCTTAAGCAAGAGAGATTTTTGGCTGAATATAAAAAAGCTTAACTTAACAGTATAACTATTTTAGGTTCTTGGATGATCCCAATTTGAATTTCATCTCCAATTCTTTTACTTTAATTGATATCCGTATTTGTTAAACATAAGCCAGTAATTTTTTTTTAATCCAAACACTTACTACATAAATTTGTTCATTATCTAATGGTTTTATCAATAATGCGAATCTTTTGAAAAAAACAAGGAAAACTTATATATATAATATCACGTATCGAAAGCACAAAATACTAGAACAAACTATTGTAAAGGAACAGTCCAAGAGAGGGGAAGAAAAAAAGTGAAGAAAAAACCCAAAGTATTAGAGAGGGAACGAGCACTAGACTCTTGTCTATTTCTCTCTCTTTAACCCAAAAAAAAAAAAAAAGACAAGGAATAATTAATTATTTTTAGAACCCGTAAAATGTTTCATTTTTTATATTACATTGTCCATGACAATAATTTTAGCTTTGGGTATTTTAAGAAAAAAAATTATTTAAAAATAGATGTCATGAGTATTTTGTTGGGTTCAAATATCCTCATCTTAATTTATACTATAAGTTTATTTGTTACATTATTGTCAGTCTTTTATTAAATATATGTATTTTGCTAAAAATTGTAACATTGTATTGCTTGATATATGTGATTATTTACCTAATCAAAAGTTCTGGATTCGCTCCTGAAGATCATTGTGACATACACAAATGGCAAGAATCAAAACTATTATGTGATGCATCGATGGTAAGAGTCAAAACTATTATGACACTCGCACATGGCAATAATCAAGGTCATTATATCAAACTTATATTGGAAAGTTTATTATAATGTCCATGTTAATTTAGAAGGACAATGTTGGGTGCTTCTGGAGCACTGCTTCTTCTTCTTATTTGGAAGGTGAATCCCCCATTTATAACGTTTAATTATTTTAATTTTTTGTTATTGAAAATCTACGAATTGAAAATCTCATAGATATTTATGTTCCGGATATTCTAAAAGAAAAGAAAGAATTCAATGTTAGATGATCTCTATCCCATTTCACGACGGAATAATATAATACATTCACATGGTAGATGGTGGTGAAAAATTGATTCCTTCGCATTCCATGAAAATGTTTTGAATGAGAGCGAGAGAAGAGAGAGAAACTGACAAAGTAAAATAAGGTGTGGGCATACCATTAATTCAAACCACCAGTAATGTAGTCTCTGCGACTAATATGTATGAAAGAGGACCTCTCCAACCATTTTGTTAAATCATAAGGTGTGGGTGTCTAGGTTTGACGTTTGAGAAATCATTGTCACATCAGAATCAAATATGCCCATAGCTGTCTAGGGTTTGACTTATGAAATAGAAACGTCTATTTATAAGCGAGACGAACATATTTATGGAATTGCATGGCAGTGGACCAGAATCGATGGGGGAAAAAAAAAGAGAGGAAAGAAAGAAAGAAAAAGGAAAGCTTTTTCCTTTTGGGTATCTTCAAAGCAGGAATGGGGAATCTTCTAGGGCGCTTTAGAGTCAAAAAGAAGAGTCTACTGTGTGTTGACATCGATCTTCCATGATTCAGAAGTCAAAACATGTACACGAGTTGCTAAAAACACCATAACTCTACCATAGGAGTCAAAGGGATAGCCCTTGACAAGATTGAACAAAAAGCCACTTTTATATAAATGCCTTTGCCGAAAGTAATAAGGAGATCACTCTCATTTTCAATCATCCTTAGTGAACTTCTACTGCTTTATATATTCAGAAGTTGTAGTCCATTCCGCACACGCAGTGCATTAACAGTTGGAATAATGATGCATATACCGAAAAGAAAGCAAAAATCAGCACAAAACTTATAAGAAATAAAAAAAATTATCTTTTAGTAGGTTTTTTTTTTCAGCTTTGTAGTGATTTTTTTTTTCTGCTAATGGTGATGTACTATTTTCATATTAATTTTGGAACACTTATCACTACAGTAAAAGTTGACTGTATTCTTCATCTCAAGTACTTAAAAAAGTTTTAGCCAAGGAAATCTTCGTGTGATCTTATGAGATAGATATAGAATATGAGAGAAGAATAAATTTTTTGACTTTGACTTCAAATACAATGAGATAAAAAGTAGTTCATAAAAGATTGCAGATTTATCATGTCCAGAAAATACCCTCGCTAGTCGAGGTTCATTCAAAATAATAATAATAATAATAATAATGTAAATGCAGAGATTGGTGGATTTTAAATAATTTCAATCGATCAATATCTTAATTTATAGAACTAAATAAATAAAGAAAGATACAACCGAACCAAATGAGCCTTACGCACTTCCGATTATCTATCAATAAACGGAAAAAAAAAGAGATTAAACTCTCAACAAAAGCATAAGACAAACGATTGATTCAACTAAACCGATATATAGAAATCCCACTAATATTTTGACACAAACATTTATTGTTCTTTTTATTATTGTTATTTTAATCTTTTCGTCGCTCATGAATAAAATTTTAGCTACGGTTTAGCCGTGAATACAATGTGTTATGCCAATAATTAATAATCTAAATCCAAACTAGCGGTACATCAAAACGTCTTGGGGTGCTTTTACTGCATAAAAACCATTTAATGCTAGCGATATAATGATAATTTTATAAAGTCGAAGTTAATTTTTTTCACTTCATACTTTTTTTAGAATTTGAATTTGGTCGCTAGTTAAAGAAAATTACTTGAAAACTATTTGACTAAGTCCCGGAGACTTCAGGCAATACAAATTAACACCAACAATAAATTATTGATAGACTGAGAGACATTCACCAATAATAACTCCAATGTACGACAATTGATTATAATAACTTTTTCAATACTATCATATATCCAGGTCTTTCACTCTTGCCGGTGAATTTAGCATCAATTCACAGTCCTGCAATTTGGTGTCCTAGAATCTCCATGCACAGTATGGAAAATGACACATTCTCAAATGGCCTTTTCAGATCTTTTTTTCATTATGTAACCAATCGCTGACAGTAAAGTTTATGGCCATATTTTTTCTATACATACACAGAGAGAGAAGCACCTGTGCCATTTAATTAACTAGCAATACGAGAAATATTCTGGGTTAAGAGTGGGACCCAACCCAAGCATCTGGATTACTACGAATGTGCTATGTTGGGATGATGAAGCCAGCAGGTTCAGTATATGTACAAGAATACAAACTAGAAATGTTCTCAAGGAATCATCATCCCAGGCTCAACTTGTTATCCAATTTTCTGCTTCTCGTCCTGTATAAATACCCTTTATTTCTCTTCTACTTGCACAAGATTTTCTGCTTCTAGCTTCTTCTTTAGTGATAATTGATAGAGTACTTACAACTCAATCAACAATTGTGTGTCATCATGGACTACAGAACGGAGTCTTCAGAAACCCTAAGGTATAGACTGCCCTCATACATCCCCTTTTACTCCTCAACACCCACAATCAGCATATGATCTTTCTACATGAAATCGATTGATTAAAATTGTTCCGTAATAATTAGTAACTTGATTGATCTTTATTTATTACCACAATCAGGAACAAGTGTGCAGCATGCTTCAGACAGTTCAACAGATTGGAGCACCTGGTTGAGCACATGAGAACTTCATATCATTCGGTTCACGAACCCGTGTGTGGAATTTGTAAGAAACATTGCAGATCTTTTGAATCTCTGAGGGAACATCTTATAGGTAAATTTACTTTCAATTTGTCCATGAATTATTTTGTAACTTCCTTTATAAGTTTAGTTTATCAATCAGCAATCCTGATATTCGCAATACAATTAATTACAGGGCCACTGCCAAAGCAAGAGTGCAAAAACATATTCAACAACAGAGGATGCAGATTCTGTTTAGCCATCCTCGATAGCCCTAACGCTCGTAGGCTTCACCAAGAAAGATGCCAGATGGTCTCAAGTGCAACCACTGTATAACTATTTTTAATTTACCTTGCAATACTTATTGTAAAATATTCATAATTAATTAATCAGATCAAATTGATCTTATTGTCAACTTCACGTGTTCTAGGGACTGAATGCTCGCTTAGCCAACTTAGGCGTTCGAGACAGCCTAACCATTGACATTACTCATACAAGAGATCCGCAAGTCGTAGCAATAGCTTGCAAAATGGTTGGTGGAGGCAGTGATGGCTCTCTTGATCTTTGCGGAAGGGTCTGCATCATTGATGAATATGAAAACATTATCTTCCATGCTTATGTTAAGCCGCCGATTCCGGTCACAAGCTATAGGTACCAATATGCATATACTTATGTATATATATACACATTTTGATGATTTCAGGAGCACAAATTAACTGTACTTTTAGTAAATCTTACATTCTTGAAACTTGTGTCCTAGGTATGAAACAACAGGCATTAGGCCAGAACATCTCCGCGATGCAATTCCACTGAAGCAAGTTCAAAGGAAGATTCAAGATTTCCTTTGCAATGGGGAACCAATGTGGAAAATTAGACCTAGAGGTAGCAGAGCTAGGATTCTAGTGGGTCATGGCTTGGATCACGATCTTGATCGTTTGCAAGTAGAATATCCAGCAATAATGACAAGGTAAATTCAAGTTGAAATTAAACATGCCAGCTACAAAACTTTATTACCATGAAACTCTTATGATAATTAATATGCTAAGAAAATGTATACATAATGCTCTTATCATTATCAGGGATACTGCAAAATATCCTCCACTGATGAAGACTAGCAAGCTTAGCAATTCTCTCAAATATTTAACACAAGCATACCTAGGGTAAGTGCCATATATGTTTGTACATTTTTTTCCCCCAAACTTTCTAGATAAATGATTTTTATATATTACTCTCCATAATTCTCTATGCAGATATGACATTCAAATTGGTATACAAGACCCGTACGATGATTGTGTTGCAACAATGAGGTTGTACATGAGAATGAAATCTCACGCTCATAAGAGAGAGGACTATCCACTTGCTTCTGACCCGCAAAACAGAAATAACTATGCATCATGGAGGCAAACTGAGCTTGAGAGGATGAGTCCTGAAGAAATGCTAGCAATCTCAAGGTCTGATTACTACTGTTGGTGCTTGGACCGATGATCTGCAAATGGTAGGGCGTGGTAGCCAGAGGAACAAAATTGATGCGGGATATTGAAGAGGCTTCTAGTTAAACGTCTCATATGTGTGTGTGTGTGGCTAGATATATCAATAAGTTCGGAACATGAATGCATTTGGTTACTTGATTACTATATATATATATATATATATATATAATCTTAATTATTATATATGAATGTCTGGATTATGTATTAATAAGAAGTTTTAAGTTTGATTTGACTATTTGAATCGTTTTTAGTCGGTTTTTGGAATATTTTATAAGCTAAATGACATTTGACCTACTTACTACCTTTTCTGTTTGTTGAAGTTGATTTGGAGGTAATTAAATTCTTGATCTTCTGCCTTATTCACATTTATACTCGCTAAAAGGACAGAATACAGAAAAAATTATACATGCTCAAAATGATTATTTAGTGTTTTTATTGTTGTATAAACTTCTTTATACATGTATTTGTAACTCTATCATTATATATATATATATATATATATATATATATATATATATATATATATATATATATAATGAGTGGCAATTAGCTTAATGGAAAAAAGCCTAAAAAGCATTAAATAATTTTTTAAGCGCATTTAATATTATTGGATGAAAAGTCATTAACACTAATACTATCACAACAACCATATACGCATAAAAATAAAATCCAAAAGTCACAAGAAAACATGCTTATAACCTCCTAAATGTATAAGGTTGTATGTTGAATGTCTGAAATACAAAATTTTATTAATTTTAGGTTTTCCTTTTGAAATTTTTTTACTATATTTTTCCCTTCAAA
>NW_006262688.1:9134839-9145553 GCF_000493195.1 Citrus x clementina | reverse complement strand
TTCAACTTAAGAAAAAGAAAAAAAATATCATTCAAATATTTGTAGTCAAACATATTCAAACTTAAAAAAAAATATATTCAGATTTAAAAAAAAAAATGATGCTATCTAAGTCTTCCCCCTCAAAATATTTGTTGGTAAAACAAGTTGTGCACTTAAGGGAAGATCGAGAAACCTTTTTCACTATGATCTTCCCATAAGTTTTTATGTAAAAAAATAATTTTTCTTTATTTATAAAGAGGAAGCAACAATTAATCTTGCAATTTTTTTCTACTTTCCTCCACTTTAGGATCTAGAGATCTTAGAATCTAGAAGTTTTATCATAGGAATTTTATCAATCGCTTCATGGATTTCGCAAAGACCATATTTATTTGGGGTTTAGTTGAGCTATCCTATTTTTGGTCTAACAGTTTCCCCAAGTTTCAAACTTCTCAAATTTTTAAAATAAAAATTTAGACCTTTTTTTGTTGGTTTTTAGAGATTTTTCTTTTGCCAATTTTATACTAGGATTTTTAAACCCAGAGGTTTATCTGAGGATGATTCCACCTCTAGAATTTTCTTTAAGAAATTTCATCCTTGGATTTTATCCTAAGAGGATTTTCTTCAAAGATTTTTATGAATTTTATCGTAGGAGGATTTTCTATAAAGATTTTTATCTTTGAATTTTATCCTAAGAGGATTTTTCTCCAAGGACGTTTATCTTTAAACTTTATCCTAAGATCTCTAAAGATATTTTTCTTTGAATTTTATCCTAGGAAGATTTTTCTCCAAGAATTTTATTTTAGGACGATTTGTTTCCATCCTTAGATAATGATATTTAGAATTTTAAAGTTATCTTAAAAGAATTTTCCTCCAAAGATTTTCACCCTAGGACAAATTATTTTAGGAGGATTTTTCTCCAAATTTTTCATCATAGGACAATTTGTTTCCATCACTAGATGATTGATTTGGAATTTTAAATTTTAAAAGTCTATAATAAAACTTTCAATCCATAATTATTCCATCATTATTTGCTTTGAAAATCAATATTTATATTCTTTGATTGTCTTAGATTACTGGTCTTTATTAATTGAGATTTCCCATCAATAATTGCCTTAATTACAAATTCTTTTTAATTAGCTAAGATCCTTTTGGTCCCCTTTATAATGCCTTATTTTCCATCTTTCTTTCTCACTTAAGATTTTCTAAGAGTGAGAGCATATATTTTAAAGAGAAAAGCTCTCAAGTTTCCAATGAGAGAGGTCGGTGATTCATGATGATTGATTGCAACATTCACGGCAGTCAATGATGATTTTCAGGTGACTTTATGGCATATCTCTAGTGATTTTTAGTGAATTTTTAGTTATTTTTGGGTGACTTTTAATGAGTTTTTAATTAATTAATTTAATTAAATTTTACACATTTAGGAGAATAACAATAGGTTATTGTAACTCTGTAGGTTCATCTTATTTCAAAAAGACCTAGTATTGAAATGGCCAAGGATAAAAATATAGTGATGGATATTGCTCCACAAGTATTGATGCTATTACAAGTGATGTTGGTAGTTGTGAGTTAAAAGAAGAAATATATGAGGATAGTAGCACATATGCAGATAAAGTAATAGGAATAAGTGGGGTTATTAACTTAGGAAATTCTAAGGATAAAGATGAGCTTGTTGTTAAAGATATCTATCCATTATAGTTGAAGACAATTAAGTTGAAATATTCCTTGAGTTTCTAATGATCAAGCATTCCTAGGTCAATCACACTTCGTCATGTTTCACTTAAAAACAACATTATCAATCCTCCTAATTGCTTATTTAGGATTACTAGGTGTATGTTAAATTCTGGGGTACAACTTCCATTTCACACTTATATTCAGAGAATATTTCATGCCTTAGGACTAACTCTAGTCAGCAAGCTCCTAAATGTGGATTTTTGTATCATTAGAATGTGGATTTTTGGCGTTGCTTAGAATTATCTAATCCTATTATAGTTGAATTTAAGAGTCATTTTCATCTACATAGATGTCTTAACGGTGTAGGTTTTTGGTGTTTTTCGTCTTATCCTAATTCGGACAATGTTTTTCTTTATGGTGAACCTAACTATCTAGACAGGACTTGGAAATCTTATCATTTTCTAATTAGAGGCAATTGGAAATTGAGAAATTGAACAAGAATGAGTGTCCCAAACTTTAGAATGTTCTTTAAGTCAAAATTTATATCTCCTTAGAAATTGATCAGGTCTACTAGTCATTCCTTCTCACCGATCATTTTTCTTTTGCTTTTCTTTACTTGGCTATACTTTCTCTTGATTTTTAATCTAAATTCTTTATTTAGTGAGCATACTTCTCAGCTCTTAAAAGCATCTTAGAATAAGAAGTAAGTGTTTTTTTTAAAAACAATAACCATAGTTTTCTCATCTTAAGTCCCCTGATAATACCAGAAATTACTACAGCTTGGTGTTGTATCATTAGAATGTGGTCTCTTTGGCATCATTTAAAACTATCTGATCATACCATGACTAAATTTAAGAGTCAATTTTATCCATAATAAATGTCCTAAATATGTAGGTTTTTGATTTTTTTTCTTAAAACTATTTGATTATATCATGACTAAATTTAAAAGTCAATTTTATCCATAATAGATGTCCTAAATGTGTAGGTTTTTGATATTTTTCTTCTTATCCTCACTCAGATAACATTCTTCTTTATGTGAATCTAGCCATCAAAACAATACTTGGAAACTTAATCATTTTCTAATTAAAAGCAAAATGAAAATGAAGAAGCTAAATAAGGACAAGTGTACCAAACTCTAGAGCACTGTTTAGGTCAAAATTTATCTCTTCTTAGTAATTAAATAGGTCGACCAACCCTTTCTTCTTATTGTACCTTCTAATGTAATCTCTCAATGACTTATTTTCTTATTGTTTGACGATTAAGAAATAAGTCATCAATTTTCATCTTTGTCGAGCATTTTAGAAGTAAGAGGTAAATTCTCTATTCAAATCCCTAAAGGATAAGATAGAGCGTGGCCTCATCCTTTGAAATTGTCTTCATGTTGTTCCTACCAAGGTAAGAGGAAAAACTTGACTAAGAATTACTCGTGATGCTCCTTGTACTTTTATAAAGGTGTGAGATGATTCTAGGTAATCAATATGATCCCCCAGTCTGTTACAGGACTTTATCTAGGGTAAACGAAACTTAGGTGGACATTTTGTTATTATTATATCAAGAGTAAATGGTGGCTCAGGTTCTGCTATTATATCATCAAGTGGTTTTATTTATTGGATCATTTACTCAAGTCTCTGTATCATCTCTTGTAATTATCTATCGAATTCTTCTCCTTGGTTTATATATTCTCTAGCCATTCTTCTTAGATCTTCATTGGTCTTGCGAATGCCTGAGAAGCCTTACTTTAATTCTTTTCTAAACCTCGTTCTTAAGGAGTTAGAATCAACCACATTGTCACCACTTGAGTTCATCCATTTTTCAGTTTAGGCTTGGAATTGGATGAACATTCTAGTAAAGTTATGAGTGACCTAATCAACTTGTTGCCTAAATCAAACAACAAGAGGTTGTCCTCGATGTTTGTCATAGCGACATGAATTTGATTAAGGATTTAAAAAAAAATGAGAAGGCATCGTATCATCATCCTCCAAATCTCATTATCATCTATTCACCGAAAAATAACTTCCTTATTAACTCTAGAACTTTTATGATCAACGACAAAGTCATAATCTCACGATTTGCATCTATGCTCATGGTAGCAGTTCCAAGACTTTTAGTTAAAAGTCCCTACAAACGATGTCAGTCTGTTGGTTTAAATTTTATCCCAGCTTACTAGGTGGTAGTTTCAACAAAAGATGACTCTTTTAGGATTGTGCTTTCTCTTTGTTGGAATAAATAATGATAAATTACTTCTTTAGGTTAGTCTTAACCCGCCTCTGAATTTCTTCTAGGAGTCCATTTTCTTAGGTTATAAAAAGGAGTTTGTTAGATGATATTCTACAAACACAAGAAAAAGACCAGATGGCCAACTTTGCCGGTGTAAGCTCTCCCATGGTCAAGTTAATCACTCAGAATTTCAAAATATGAATTTAGTTTGAGGTACTTAATAAGAGAAAGTAAGCATTTTTTCTCTTCTTAAGTTTTTACCTATCTTTAAGCGAGAATAAAGGGCTTATCTATAGGCAAAATTAATTTGACTTGAGTCCTAATTATTTTGATGACAAGTGTTGTTGTTCTTATGACACCTAGCGACACTTGTCTTCTTATACCCATGCCGAGTTATATTCGGATATGCAACCTTGTCTTTGGATCAGAAGATGATGTGTTTTTATCTTAGGTTATTTTTCCTAGAATCTTAAGATCATAGGAACCTTGAAACCTAAGAGATTTATCCTAGATAATTTGTTCTTGGAATCTAAGAGGTTTATTCTAGGTAGTTTGTCCTATGATCTTAGGATCTTAAGAACCTTAAGACTTTAAAGAGGTTTGTCATAAGATCTTGGAATCTAGAAAGTTTATCTTAGGTTATTTGTCTTATGAACTTTGAAACCTTAGGAGTTTATTCTAAAAATTTTAAAACCTTGGACTTAGGATGTTTATCGTAGATGGTTTATCTAAGGAAACTCTAAGAACTTTAGAGGCTCGAAACTTCATAATCTAAAAGTTTATCTTACATTGACTTGTCCTGGGAATTTTGGAGGCTAATAACCTCACAATCTAAAAACCTTGGAACCTAAGAAATTTATTCTAGGAATTTTTATCAATCTCTTCATAGGCTTCGTAAGAACTATATTTATTTGGGCTCTAGTTGAACCCTTTATGTTTTTCATGCAACTAGCTTACATAATTAAAGATGAAGGATGAAATATTATAGTTTAATGGTCTCCAAAATGTTACCTAAAATACACAACTAAAACCGTTAAAAAAAATCATTTAGTTGAAAGAAAATAATTAGACAATATATAATTCATAATATCATTCACAATAGTTTTCCTAAACATAAATGCCTAATCCTTAATGTTTTTCTTTAAGTTCAACTTAAAAGCACAACCCCCATTCTTATTTTCTTTTCTTTAAAATCGGCTCGCCTTTCCATTTCAACGACAAAAATTCCTTCTCTAGTAATGACATCCTCACTTTGTCACTAATATATATATATATATATATATATATATATATATATATAGCAAAACTGTATTTTTTGTCTATTGATATATTGAAACCTTTGTGTTTTGTCTATTAGTGGTATCATCATTTTAACAAAGTGAGGATATCCCACACATATGTGTATGTGTGTGCGCGCGTGTAGGCGCCCTCATTTTTTTTAAATATAAATCTGTTATTAAACTGTATGATTTAATAAAGTTAGTGTAGGCACATTATTAAACTGCATGGTCTTATAGTACATTAAAAACTAATTATATTAAACTGCACAGTTTAACAGCATGTTCGTACTAAACTTTTAGAAGAGCAATTAGTGGCTATAAATATGCAAATTGAAGCGTTCTTGACTATCCAAAGCAAGAATGTTGCACAATTTTAGGCGTTTATACTCAACAAGGAATAAGCAAATTTGGCGATAAAGAAATAAGTTAACAACAAATGTGATGTTGCGTGATCTTAGGCATTCATACACAATAAGGAATAAGCAAATTTGGCGATAAGGGAATAAGTTAAGAGCAACTAGCATGGCACATGGTGATTAACCAATGGTCCATGTTGTTCAAATAACGCAAATATGATAATCCACACGCATATGGGTGGTGATTGAGTTCGATGAGAGAAATTTTAAAATATCCATGTATACATTTATTTTAAAGAATCAGTATATAGTCACTCATTGATTGTATTATCTCTAATGTACTCTAAATTTTTTGTTCAGGGGACATAAGTAAGTGTGGATATTCAACCAGGTCCGTTGACCCACGAAAATCATGGGTCCAGATCTTTTGCGGGTGCATCTTTGGTAAGTTAATGATTGTTAATGTCTCGATAATTGGAAAAGTCAACATTCATATATCCTTTGTGTCGAGTTCCATAGTAGGCGCGTGAATCAGCCAATCAACGTGTGTTCAACACCAACAGTCAACACTAATGCACCCTAACACCTAAATTAACCCTGATCTAACTCATTTCAGTCTTATCTATAATTTAACCGTGATTTTGACCCTCCTTGCAATTTTTGCACCCCCAAAGACTAAAATCATGTTCATATAGAATCTAAACATCCGAAGAAAAAAAAAATCTTATTGAATAATTTTTAGGGTGAAAATATTTTAAAAAACCTTGAAATGTATAAGTTAAATAGAGTCAAAAGACGACTCCGAAAAAGAAAGTGCGATAATGCCACTCACGAGAATGAACAACTTCATTTAAGTGAGACGCATAATAGGCAATTTGGCAGAGCCATACTGTTCCATGAGAATGGACAAATGAGATTAGATCTAGAAAGGTTTTAATTAATCTCCTGCCAAACCAGTAAATAATCAAATTCGAATCGGAACTTCAATTCGAGAGCAATTAATATAGTCATTGTCTAACATGTGAAGTTAAGAACATCTTCATTTTCCTAATAACATCGTTTTTGCAAGAAAAACAAAAATCCCAAGAGCAGTAATTGACACTATCTTAAGCATTGTATTAGTCCTATAATTTACAAAAACGATTAGGGAGCTGCATCCTGACAAAATCCTAAAATAACACACTTGAAAATGAAGTCATTTTTGGTTAAATTCAAAAAGATAAAAAAATAAAAATAAATTCACTCAAAATGAAGTTGCTTTGAATTTGTTTTGTCAAGGCTTAGTTCATACATCAATTCTCTACAATTTATTGACCACACTCTTATTTATGCCAAGCATTGATAGTCTACTCGAATGCATAACGTAGGGAGTCTAGAGATGGCCAATGGGTCGTGCCGGTACCAAACCAAGGCCCATGTATGCTCGTGCATGTGCCCATGTCGTGTCATGCCCACACGTGCCATGCTGTGCGTCATGCCGCACCGTACCTAAAAAAGAAAAGTCTATTAAGTTTTTTATTTTTATTTTTTAAGAGCACATGCTAAGCTGTTGACGTACTTTTTTCAAGTCTATATACTTTTCTTAGGTCTATGTTTTTATTCAAATTTAAAAAAATAGAAAATTCAAAACTCAAATTCATATTTAATAATAAGGGCTATTATCATTTCACTACATAAAAAATTGCCACATATCAAATGACTACAACAAATATTGTCTCCTATTATTTTCCTACTATATTTTTATAAAAATATCATTTTACTACTTTTCCGTTATAACCGTTAGTTGATCAGTTAGTTGACTAACAAAATACTAATTTCACCTTCATGATTAAAAAAAAATACTCGAAACTTATTTACAAAATAAATTTGTAATATAGTTATTAAAATGAATATATAATACCAACATAATTTTTTTTGCTGGAATTATGATACATGGATTACAAATTTATCTTATTATTTTTTTAATCATGAAGGGTAAAATTGGTATTTTGTTAGTCCACTAATTAGTCAACTAACGGGTCAACTAACGGTTGTAACGAAAAAATAATAAAATGATATTTGTTGTAACAGAAAAGTAGTAAAATGATATTTTTATAAAGACATAGTAGAAAAATAATATAAGAAAATACTTGTTGTAGTCATTTGATATTTGAAAATTTTTGAAGTAGTAAAATGATAATAACCATAATAATAATAAACTATTAATAGTAAAAAAATATAATATTAATTACTAAGTTTGACCTTATAGTATTAGAATTTTTTTAATACTTAATAACAATAATAATAATAATAAATTCTTAAGGGTTAACTTAATTGTTAACTTGGACTTACATAGAGTCATAAATCATAGTTGACAATAATATTAATGCATATTTATAAAATTATGATATTTATAATTTTATTCATTAAAATTATGATATCAATTATTTATTTAATAAATTATAAATATAAATAAATTATAGTATTTTTTTAAACAAAAAATTAAATGAATTAAAAAAATTCAATTTCAAGTTATTTATAAAATCATAAAATTTTAATTTTACTTTCATTAAAAAATAAAGTGTGCTTATTTCGAGCTTTTTTATCGTGCCGTGTTTAGCCTATTTCTAATCATGCCGTATTTTTAAGGTCCGCGTACTTAAAATTCTAAGTTTAGCCCGGCTCACGTGTGTGTTGTACCGTGCTGCGTGCCCCACCGAAATGTTTGTGTCGTGTCGTGCCACGTGCCGTCCGATCCATTGGCCATCTCTAAGGGAGGCACACACACAAATCTGTTTTCTGTTCATGGGATTGGACGTATGACAACTTTTCCAATAGGCAATAACGCTGCCGGATTCAAGGTGGGAAAATGCTTGTAAGGCCTGAGAAAATGGATACTGTGCCTTTTGGGTCAATAATTGCTTTCACTTTCCCGCTCTCCAAACAAGTATTTAGTTTCTCCTACCTAGATCCATCCGAAGTCACCAGCAAGTAGAAAGCTGGTGGAATTACTTATGAAGCGAGTAATCCACTACTTTTCCACCTTCTTTCACTGCCTTCAATGCCTTGTCACATTGCCCCCTTTTTTAATTCATCATGAAACTGTGAGCACTTCATTTTTCAAAAGCAAACAATTAATTTTAAAAAAAATAAAAAGAAAAGAAAATAAGGTTCCTAAATTAATGTACCCTTCTCTAAAAAAAAATTCATTGGATAATTATTAAGTTTGTCATTAAATTTTGACTAATTTTAGATAAACTATCTTTGTTCATTCATTCAAAGCATGTCTGTATTCTCCCCTCAGTTACAACGTTGTAGAGAGACTACAAATCATAAGGGAAATAGGATAATTTCATAGGGGTTACGGGAATTTTTAATATATATAAATTGAGAAGCCATGGATCTTATTAAAATACATTAAAATAGATTAATCAGGAACATAATTCATTTGAAAAAAACAAAAGCAAAATCAATTAGACACTTTTCAGGGAATTCGTCACCTTTCTGCTAAGCAATGGATATACATGCCTTACCAACTGCGTCAAATGCTAAATCAAATTTCTCAGGTAGACCTTCAATGTTTTCCTTGGTATAATCAATGCCCAAAACAGCACCCAAGCTCTTTAATAAGTCCTGTTTTGCAGTCCTAGAAGTAGCTGAAGAGATGCTTAGCTAACTGCACCATGGCAGAAAGAAATTAACAAGTACCTGTAAATGTTTGATACTGAAGCAATTTAACATTAGATTGATGCTTATGGTTTCATGTTTGTAGTTTGGAGGTGAGAGGATATAACTGTTTAGTTTATTCATTCATTCGAGGGTTAATACTACAAATTCTATCTCAAGAGACAAGAGATGTTAACATGGACAATTTTGCTATTTGTATATGTTTCATTAATTCACTTGGTTATCGAAACCCCAAAAATTGATCATCATACAAATTAAAAAAATTGATATAAGTGACAACCTGAATGCATGCATTACCTTATTAGCTCTGATATCAAGTTCGATTACCATTTTAAAAACTTGAGTTACTTACTACAGATAATACCCCAGAAAGAAAGATCCAAAGAACAAAACATTCATGAAATTGGGTGCAAGTGAAAGTGCATCATTATTATGAAGTGCCACGACGAATGCCCAAGGCACCAACCAAAAAACACAAGTAATTCATGTAAAATGTTAATGAAGCCGATCAAAACTTAAAGACTATTATTACTGTACCTGGCTCACCGGGGTGCCAACTCCACTAGCTCCACCTAAAACAAGAATGGATTCACCAGCGGAAAAGGCAGAACGGTGAAGACCTTCATAGGCAGTCTCAATGGCAACTGGAAGGCTTGCTGCCTTAACTAAACTTAGATTTTTGGGCTTGAGCGCCTGTAGATTCTCTTCAACGGCAGTGTACTCAACCAAAGAGCCATTTTGTTTAGGGTGATCCAATGATTTCTCATTTAAATCTCCATAAACTTTATCTCCTACGCCAAACTTCTTTACTTGGCTTCCCACATTCTCCACCACACCTGCAACATCATACCCAGGAATCGTCTAAATATTTACAATTGTAATCAAAATGGAGCATAAATATTAAACAATGCTGTGAATGTTCAAGATACTAATTAGGTCAACAAGATCGCTTTCCACTATTAATTTTTGACATGTATGTTAACAAAACAAAAAAACATCTAATTTGTGGTGCTAGCTAGTTCATTAAATCGGTAAAACCTCAAAGTAGGGTTTCAAAAAGTTTATAGTACACTATATATATAAGTCTCTTCGGGTATGAATTTTTCAATTTAATACATCCCTCGAAACTATAAAATTGTGTCCTACGTATATATACCCTATATTTCTATGTTTAATAATTTTTGTACTGTCTAGACATCATAATGAACCCAAAAAAAAAAAAAAAATCTTGTTGAAAAATTGCATCAAATAGTAACATTTTAGTAGCGGTATTCAAACATTTTGCAACTTTACAAAATTTTACACATAAGTTTATCACTATGTGAGCATTTAATTGTTGTATCATGTCTAAGAAAGAAAAAGAAAATGACAATAACGTTAAATTCCTAAATTAATACATATATTTATGTTGAATCTATTATTTTATATGAATGAAATATTTATTTGTCTTTCTTCAATACCTTAATACAAGATGCATCTTTTTTATTTTTATAAATAAAAAATATTTTAAATATAGTTATTTGACATTTTATGTCTTGTAAA
>NW_006262688.1:9096503-9134739 GCF_000493195.1 Citrus x clementina | reverse complement strand
TACGGGCATCAATACTGTGATATACATGAATATTATGAATTACACATGGAACTAGATAAATGTAAAGTAAAACCATTAAATTCATATAAGATTATTAATTATTTAAAAAATTAACATTGTTTCTATAGAATTTTAGTGAAAAATATTTTATTCATTAATTAAACAAAGAAAAAATTACTCATTAATTAAACAAAAAAATTATACTGAAAAAGTGGAATAAGTTTTATTAAATTGATTTAACCATAAATTCTATACCTATTTATTACACAAGTTAATTAAGCACAATTATTTATCTTCATATAGATCAAGCAAAAATAAAATAAAATAATTATATTACTAGACACATATATGATATATCAATAAAATTATATCTAATTTTGATTCTTATGCATATTTCATATAGTTTCAAACTTTTTACTTATACTTAGAGACTATTTAGGGTTGTTGAAATAACCCCATCTTATAACAACTATGAAAGATATTAAAATAATATTTTTTTTAAAAATCCAACTTTGACAATAAATTTCATCCTTATTAAAACATTACATGTATTACGTAAATGCAAAACTAGCATTATTCAATTTAAAAAAAAGAATCAATAAATATATAAGGTAATATACATTATAATGAGTTTTTATTTTACACTTGTGAACTTTTTTTTGTTTTGCAATAACTCTTATATTTATTTATTTATTTTACCTTTTATTTAAGAGTTTTTGGCATAATCTACCAAATTTATGTTTTATTTTGCACTTAATGTTGATTTACTTATTTTATATTATATTTGTAAGTTTTCATTTGTTTACCATTAATATATCAAGTTATCAGCTTTAGAGTAATTTACTTGTTTTATATTCCTTTTACAAGTCTTATGCTCTATTTCTAAAATTTATGTTTTATTTTACAATTAGTATTGATTTACTAATTTTATGTTATATTTGTAAGTTTTTGTTTTGGTTACCATTAATACATCAAGTTACCAGCTTTATATTAATTTACTTGTTTTATCTTCCATTTACAAGTCTTATGTTCCATTTCCAAAATTTATATTTTATTTTGCATTTAATGTTGATTTACTAGTTTTATGTTATATTTTTAAGTTTTTGTTTTGTTTACTAACAATACATCAATTTACCAGTTTTATAGTAATTTACTTGTTTTACCTTTTCTTTACAAGTCTTTTGTTTCATTTCTAAAATTTATATTTTATTTTATTGTTAATGTTGATTTACTAGTTTTAAGTTATATTTGCAAGTTTTTGTTTTGTTTACTAATAGTACATCAACTTACTACTTTTATATTAATTTACTTGTTTTATCTTCAATTTACAAATCTTATGTTTTATTTTACACTTAATGTTGATTTATGAGTTTTATGTTGTATTTGTAAGTTTTTATTTTATTTACTAATAATACATTAATTTATTAGTTTTATATTAATTTACTTGTTTTACCTTCCATTTACAAATCTTCTGTTTAATTTCTAAAATTTATGTTTTATTTTATAGTTAATCTTGATTTAAAAATTTTATGCTAAATTTACAAATTTTATGTTTCGTTTACATAATTTATATTTATGATATCTTTAATCACGGCATCACATAATGACCTATATTTAGTATACTTTTTTCTATCAAGATGTAAATATTTGAAAATCGTATATAAGTTGCACAAAACAAATAAGAAAATTTTAAAAAAGGTCTGAAATTAATAAATTTTAGATTTCAAATATTTTCCAAATACATTCTACTCTTAGTTTTTTTTTCTTTAGTTGTCTTATTTCTTTTTGAAAATATTATTGTGTTCATCATGTGCCATATTTAATTTCTAGAATAATTGTACACGTGCTTGTTAATATGTTGTTGTTTTTAATACTGGTAACAATTTTCTAGGAAAAAAAAGTCAATTATTCTTTATTTTTCTACTTTTCATGGTCATTGGTCGGTGCTTATAACCTAAAATCATTGAAGTTAATTTGTGATTCATCTTCAACTTGCAGGTTTTATTTTATACCCTCCGCTTAATTGGTTTTGTTATTTAGTTATCTTAATTTTTTTAAAAATAATATTATGTTCATTGGGTGTTATTTTTATTTTTCTAAAATAATTGTGTACTTTATTCATATAAGGTTGTTTTTAAAATTGGTAATAATACTTTTGCAAAAAAGAGTTTTTCAAAGTTAAATTGATTAAAAAAAATTAACAGATTAAATGAATTAGGCAACTAGCTATATTACCATTTGCAAAAATATGTTAACAAAATTATAAGAAAAAGATTAATTAATGATTTTATAACTTAAAAATGTAGAAAAATTAATATGCAACCTTCAAAATAAAATTAATACATATATTTTATTTTAAATTTTTAAGAAAGCTTAATCAAAACAAATTACTTAAGGTCTTATCGAAAGTTGAGCTGTCCCTGAGGACTCCGGGTGCAATGAATCAATCATGAAAAAGACAATTGGCCCAATACACACATAACAACTGAAAGAGTGAACTGCTACTCGATCAATTGGAAGTGTAGGGTGATCACACAAAGTCTATTATAAGGATGTTGTTAAGTTACGTAATCGTGTAACTTACATCAACCTAATATTTATTATTATTAACACACATTTAATTTTTATTATTTATGTTTTTTTGTTAATTGTACCAAGTATTGGGTTGATATAACTTATATTATTATATAATTTAACAAGCACCCTATAATAATTATACACTCTTTACTTTTTTTTTTTTTGTTTCCCTCTCCAAACATATGTTTTGTCCATGTGTAATGAACATTTCACAATCAATCATGAAAAAGGCAATGGCCCATGCACACATAGCAAGTGAAAGAGCACATCTACTCTATTAGAATGGTGGGTAATCACCCGGGGACCGGGGGGGGGGGGGGGGGGGGGGGGGGGTTAAAACAAATTTTAGTGAATTGTTTTATTTATTATTTCGCTCTCGTATGTCGTATCAAACACTTTCTTGATTGATAAAGACCTTTTTTTTTTTCTTTTCAATCCCTAACTTCCTTCTCTAATTTTTTTTTTAAGGCCTTCTCAACTTTTAATAAAGAGAAAGTACAGACATGAAATATGAAGAGAGATTTAAAGATAATAATTATAAACTTTCGAGATTTTATAGGATCTTATTTTAAATAGAGTAAATTTTAAAAGAATGAGAAAAAAATAATTCATAAATTTTTAATGAGACAAAACTTAATTTTGAACTCCCCACCTCCCTCGACCCTCATATATACCAAGATTACATACCCTTTTGCAAAGTATTTTAGTTTGTCCCCCAAAAACCTATTCGAGGAAATTAGCCATCACCCTAGCAACCTAGCTTTCGAGATTGCCTGCTATTCATTCACAGCAGCAACCCTGCAACCATCACAAAGCTTTGATCAAAGGGAAACCTCTTCTTTGATCAAATCTAAAAATAAAACCCTACAGTAATTAACCTACAAGAAAGCCACAACAGCATCCATTAACATTCCATCGCCACAACAGCATCTTCCTTTATTGAGAACTAGTCAACTGCTTTTATCGGATTGCCTTTGTAAGTACCTCAAGGAGGTCAAATTCAAATCAGGCTCAGTTCATGGAGTCTTATTGGCGAAAAACCACTCTTCCAATGAAATGAAATTCAGAAAATTATCCAGCATTTTTTTATACAATTTACTAATTCATCTTTATTTAATATTTTATAATTATTATCTAAAATATTTTCATTCAATTTTTTATAATCAATTACTATTCTTCTTTTTCCTTATTTTTGTTCACTATTATTGTTTACTATAAATGCTGGATTTAATTCTAATAATTCATGTAAATTTTAAATTCATTTCTATCTCCTAATCTATATGCTAAATCTTAAACATTTTTTTAGTCATTTTCTTCTTCTTATTAGTCATTTTCTAACACTAAGTCAAGAACAATTTAGTCCCTTGATAACATCGTACTTGCAAGAAACCAAAATTTTCAAAATGCACACAAGTGCGAAAACAGAATATTAAAAATCCCTTAAGCATCTTTTTAGTCTTACAATTAATTGACCACACTCTTATTTATTGCCAAGCATATAGTCTAATCGATTACATAATTTAGGTAGTCACACACATTATATCCAGCATTCATTTGTTTTCCGCTCATGGGATTGGATGTATGACAACTTTTCCTGTAGCTCTGCTGGATTCAAGGTGGGAAAATGCTTCTAAGGTCTGAGAGAATGGAAACGGACCTTTTGGGTCAATAATTGCTTTCACTTTCCCACTCTCGAAATAAGGATTTAATTTCTCCAATATAGATCCATCCGAAGTCAACACAAACGAGGAAGCCGGTGGAGTTACTGAACCAATTATTGAAACGACTCTCCCGCCTTCTTTCACTGCCTTCAATGCCTTGTCACATTGCCCTGTCTTTTTTTAGTTTCATCATGAAACTGTTAGCGCTGCATTTGTTTTATAATTTAGCAACATATTATGTATGTCCCTAGATTTTGATAATATTTAAATGAACTATATCTTAGTGAATGAACACATCGCCCTCCCTATTGCAACATAGTAGTAAAAGTGTAAAACTACAAATCGCAAGGGGAATGTGGTCATATGAATGGGGTTAGGGACACGTTTGATAAAAATTGACAAGCTACGGATCTTTCTAAAATTTATCAAAATTTAGGGACCTACTGCCTTAAAAGACCAAAATGAATTAGTCACTTCTCTTGGAATTTATCACCTTTGTGCTAAACAATGGAAATGCAAATCTTACCAACTGCATCAAACACTACATCAAATTTCTCAGGCAGATCTTCAATGTTTTCCTTGGTGTAATCAATAGCCAAATCAGCACCCAAGCTCTTTAATAAGTCCAGCTTTGCAGTGCTAGAGGTAGCTGCTACTTTAGATGCACCAAAGACATGCTTAGCTAGCTGCACCAATACAAAATGTAATTAACAAGTTAATGGTTCACGTTATAATTTGGAGGTAAAAGGATATATACCGGTTTAATTTATTCAATCACTTGAGTATTATTGAATTAATACTACAAAGTAATTCTATTCCAAGAGTCAGCAAGACAGCTGCTTTGCTATTCTAGGCATGTTTCATCAATTCACTTGGGTATTGAAACCCCAAAAATTGTCGAACATACAAATTAATTAATTGATATAAGCTATAGTTTTTAATGCAATACATTGGGCCATCAAATTAAATAATTGTTTTAAGAACTTGAGTTACAAGATCATGCCCCATGATAAAGAAAATCCAAGAGTAAAACATGCATAAAAATTAAATGCAAGTGAATCAAAGTGCATCAAGATTATGAAAACCATTAACCCACCAAGTGAGCGCCACCAACAAAATGAAAAACACAAGTAATTCATGTAAAATATTAATGAATGAAGCCAAGCAAAGAAAACACAAGAAATAAGATTATTATTTTACCTGAATCACCATGGTGCCAACTCCACCAGCTCCACCTAAAACAAGAATAGATTTACTGGCGGAAAAGGCAGAACGTTCAAGACCTTCATAGGCAGTCTCAGTGGCAAGGGGAAGGCTTGCAGCCTCAACAAAACTCAGGTTTTGGGCTTGAGAGCCAATAGATTCTCTTCAACAGCAGTGTACTCAGCTAAGGAGCCATTTCGTTTAGGATGATCCAATGCTTTCTCATTTATATCTCCATAAACTTCATCTCCTACCTTAAACTTCTTTACTTGGCTTCCCACTTTCTCCACGACACCCGCAACATCATACCCGGGAATCGTCTAAACATTTCAAAATGGAACAAAAATTTAACATGGAGAACTATATAAGATCAAATTCAAAATTGAGCATGCAAATTAAACAAGATAGTGATCCGTTAAATTTACTTATTAGGTCCCCAAGTTAGCCATCAATTTCCATTAGTAAATTTTAACATGTAGGTTAACAGTTATTATACATCTAATTTGTGGTATTAGTTCATTGAATTGGTAAGACCTCAAATAAGGTAGTGATTTATTAAGTTTACTTACATTAAAAAGTTTTTTAAGTATGAATTTTTGAATCAAATACACCCCTCAATCTCAGAGCTCAACAATCGGGTCCATACCATTACCATGTACCATCTATTTCCAAGTGTACTTTTTATTAGCAACAAAGGCTATCTATTAAATGAAACATGCCATAAAAGTGGTAATTAATTAATAACGAAAACCTCACCTTGGTTATGTTGTTGATGTTGAGATCTGCTCGTCCTTGGACCGACCAGATTCTTTCACCAACGCTTAAGTTATCGACTGTTGCTCGAACCACTAAGGCCGGGATCACCCTCCTTTCTCTCACTAGACCTGCGTTCACCAAAAATGGATCAGAGACGCCGGTGGTTTTGCCGGCGTAAACCCTCCGATGCCTAAGTTAGCACAAGGTGTTTACGGAAAAACAATATAATTTGGGTTCAAGAAGTTTGTTCGAGATCTGTAAGAAAATAGTCTCGTTGCAATTTGGCAGCGTTTTCCCTCTCTTAATTTTTTCTGTCCTGTCTTCTTCGATGTCTTTCTCTTTTATAGCCGCCCTTTGTCCCACGTTTTTTGTTTGCCCCTTATCCCTCCTTTTTCGGGTGGTGGTAGCCCCTCATGGGACTCTAACTGTTAGATTGTGGGCAAACGTGGATCTCGCGTGTCCTTCAACCGTTCTGGGAGAAGCGCAACTACCGCGATTTTGTGAGATCGTGTTCCCGCTTTCCTGGGGATGAGTATCAGCTCGGCGTATACTTCTGGTCGGTATGTTTTCCTGGTCGCATTCATCTCGGGTCGGCTCCTGTTTAACCCCGTGTTCTGCTCGTACCATATAGCTGAAACGATCCGTGCCGGGGCGGAACCAGTAGCATGGCCGACCTGGTGCATTTATGTACTCAACACCAGTCCCCCAGTTTCTGGTCTGGCGAGTGAAATGAGTTAAGAGTAGAAACTGATGGTCAAATCTCACCAGCCCGGGGAGCTTCTCATCTGATCCTCTTTTTATTGAGACGGGCCTGACTTGATGTACCATTTCTCTACTGAGGAGACTCCGACCTGAGCGTGGGCCTAAGTGAACCTGCCCATAGCATATCTGGGCTTACTTCTAACCTGGCCTCTTGTAACGGTTGGTGACGTGGCATCTCCAGACTCTTCGTATTTGAAATTTGAAACGACGGGCTATCCGTCCTCGATATATGGGGGGTGAGCTGGCATATCCCATCACTTAAATGCTTCCATTTCCCCATTTTCGTTTCAAATCCCTAGACTGGAGTCATCATTATCTTGCTATTCGTTTCTCCGCCGTCAACCAAATTTTCTCTGAACTTTGCTCACACTTCCAGCGTCCGTTGTATCCATTCGCCGGGTGTTTTCTCTGTCACGGTAGCGCTATCAGTGTCAGTCTATTCCAGGTATAGTCTTTAACCTTTTCCTCTGGTTGTTGTTGATTGGGTTCTGTGTTGCCTTCTTTGTGTCCATATACTCGAGTTTTCTCTGTTTTCTTTTGGGGATTTCGATATGTCAAATCGGAAGAGGAAGTTAATTGTTGATGAGGGTGATGAAGAGTCAGGGGACTCAGGCCTCAATGTGCCAATACCCACTGATTACTTAGGCCCCTCCAGTAGTGTAGGTCCTTCCTATGGCAGGGATACCCTTGAATACCCACGCCCTTTGGTTATCTCTCCTTCCCCCGAACTAGAGCTTGTAGGGAATAGAGGTGGACCTGCGTCGGGCTCTGGTGAGAATCACAGTTCTGGTGGGGTTGGGGTCCCTGAAGGAGTTAATGATGGTGAGGGGAGCAGTTCCGGACCGAGCAGACCTGCTCAGAAAAGGAACCTAGGCCATAGGGTGGAGGCTGATTCCTACCCTATTGATTTCATGGCTTGTGCCACCACCCCCACCGATCCATTTAAACTTAGGAATCTCTACAACATCCCCAACGATGTTCTTCTTGTAGTCCCTGGGAAGGGTGACGTTCCTAGTCGGCCTCCGCGGGGGTATGTGACGATGCACCTAGAGAGTTTTAAACTAGGAGCTCGGCTGCCCCTTCAGCGTTATTTTGCCAAGATACTGGGAGGTATGCACCTGGCCCCAGGTCAGCTACACCCAAACGGGTGGAGGGTTCTATCGGCTATGTTTGTGTTGTGGGAGAGGTGCGGGTTGGAAGAGCCTTCCCTTGTTGAAGTGAAGCATTTGTATCAGCTGCGGAGCAGCCCAAGGGAGGCGAGCTGGTATTAGTTCTAGTTCATGTTCAGTTCTGCAAAGAGAAAGCCAATCACCGGTTTCCCCTCCTCGTGCAAGAATTGGAAGAACAAATTCTTCTTTGCTGGGGGAAAATGGTGTTCAGCACTTCGTTCGTTGGGTGGTGATCTTTACCTACCAACGCAGTTTGTCACCCCAGGTCGTTCATTTTTTGCCTGTACTCTTTTTCGAACTGCCACTTATTGGGTTCTTTAACATTGTTTGTTATTTCAGAGTCATGGGGTTTGATCGGGGGGCTTGAAGATCGACCCTTGCTTCAGGTGGAAACTGCTCTGGTGAACGCTTCTACTTGCCAAGACCTCCTGTCTCCAACAAACTTGGTCGGTTCGGGCTTAGTGGATATAGCCGCTGGAATGGATAACAAGATCCTCAGCGCGATGAGCAGGAAGCGTGGTCGGGCCCCGAGCAGCTCCAGCAACCCTCCTCCTCCTCCGAAGAAACCTACCGTCGGTCCTTCCAAGGCGCCTGTTCCTGCTCTGCCTCCTCCTCCACCTCGTAAGAGTGGTGGGGAGAAAACCTCTGACAAGAGTCCTGAGATCAGCTTGCAATCTGGGGACCGATCTTCTCCTCTCCCATCTCGGGATCAAGGTGATTACCTGAGTCCATATCAGAAGGATTATAAAAAATCGGTTGGGCCTAAGATGGTGAAGGACATCGAGAGCATGAGCCTCTCCGAGTTGGCTGCTTCTGTTCAGAGAGTCTCCTTCAGGCTGGCCACAATGGTCTCGTGCTACAAGACCGGGTCCGCGCGTCATGAGAAGAAGCTTCAAGCTGACAATCAGGAGTTGAAAAGGAAAGCTGAATCTGCTAACCGCTCCAAGGAGAAACTAGCCGAGCTGAACAAGCAGATTACGGAGCTGGAGGAGAAAGTTGCAGTTGCTGAGTCCACTTCCTACAAGCTTGAGGGCGAGTTGAGTGATCTGAAGTCCGATCTTCAGGCTACTCAAAGTGAGAGAGATACTCTGAGGACCGCCCTTGAGGGAGAGATCAAATCCCTGAGTGACCAGCTGGCTGAAGAGAAAGGCAAATCCGCTGATGTGGATGATCGGCTGGATGCTGAGTATGACTCCGGGGTTGCTTTCAGCTATAAGTGCATCATGTTTGTGCTCACGGAAGAATACCCCGAGCTCGATATGAGCAAGCTGGAGACTGGGGTGGATAGATATATGGCTGGGGCCGGCCAGGGAGATAAGGAGCAGGGTGAGCAGGATCGGGTGGAGGTTCCTTCGGATGGGGTGGAAGAGGGGGATGCTGGGGGACGCACTTTCGAAGTGGGTCAAGGGTCCATGCCTCCTCCTCCCGGTATTGCTGATCTCCCACCTCCTGATGTTGCTGATCCCTCATTTCCCGGGCTCGCTGATCCTTCAGCCGCTGGAGCCGTTGACTCTGCTAAGCTTTGAGCCTATTTTTGTATAGACTCTAGATTTGCATTTGTTTTGTAAACAATTGAACATTTATAAAAAGATTTTTAAATGCTCTTTATTTGCTTTCTTGTCCGGTTTTTGCTCATAGATTGTATCTTAGTAAAATTTTCGTAGGATTAACTGCTGGTCCTTCGTTGACCGAGCCGAAGTAGGCATTTGCTTTAGTAGATTTCTTGTAGAGTTAGCTGCTGGTCTTGCGTTGACCGAGCAGAAGTAGGCACTTACTTGCCTTGGTAGAATCTTCGTAACTTTAGCTGCTGGTCATTCGTGGACCGAGCAGAAGTAGGCACCTGCCTTAGTAGAGTTTTCGTAGCTTTAGCTGCTGGTCTTTCGTTGACCGAGCAGAAGCAGGCACTTTGTTGCCTTAGTAGAAATTTTGAAGCTTTAGCTGCTGGTCTTCGTTGACCGAGCAGAAGTAGGCACTTGCCTTAGTGAACTTTCGAGAATTTAGCTGCTGGTCTTCCTTGACCGAGCAGAAGTAGGCACTTGCCCTAGGAGAGTGTTCGTAGCTTTAGCTGCTGGTCATTCGTTGACCGAGCAGAAACAGGCACTTTGTTGCCTTAGTAGAAATTTTAAAGCTTTAGCTGCTGGTCTTCGTTGACCGAGCAGAAGCAGGCACTTTGTTGCCTTAGTAGAAATTTTGAAGCTTTAGCTGCTGGTCTTCGTTGACCGAGCAGAAGTGGCACTTGTCTTAGTGAAATTTTTATTGATCTTGCTAGCAGGGGGATTTCATGCTGAATTTATCTTTATTGAAATTTGAATGTATTACAAAAACATAGAATATATGCATGTGCGACAGGCCATCAGGCATTGTAACAGAAATAACTTGCCAGAGTGAGGATTTAATAGAGCATTTTGCTTACTGGAAGTACTTCTTCAGGTGTTCGGCGTTCCATGATCTCTTCACGTCTCGTCCGTCTTGGCACGCTAATTTATATGCTCCTGGTCCAGTGGCTCGTATCACTCGGTATGGGCCTTCCCACTTTGGGCCAAGAGCGCCATGGTTAGGATTCCTGGTGTTCTGGTTCACCTTCCTAAGTACCCAATCTCCTGCTCGGAACTGCCTCACGCGTACATTCTTGTTGTAATAACGCATGACCCTTTGCTGACATTGGGCCACTTTCTGCGAGGCCCCTTCCCTTTTCTCCTCCAGCAGGTCTAGGCTTAAGCAGATCTGCTCGTCATTTTGCTCCTCAACGAAATGTTTCGTTCTATGTGTCCCCACTCCAATCTCTGCTGGGATTACCGCCTCATGACCAAAGGCTAAAGCGAACGGTGTTTCTCCTGTGGCGGTTTTGTGAGTTGTCCTGTAGGCCCACAGTACCCCTGGAAGCTCGTCAACCCAAGCTCCCTTCTTCTCTCCCAATCTAGTCTTCAGGAGCTTCTTTATCACCTTGTTGGCTGCTTCCACTTGTCCGTTTGCCTGGGGGTGTGCGGGGGTGCAGAACTTCAGGTCCACCCCCAGGTTTCGGCAAAACTCTCTGAAGTTGCCGTTGTCAAACTGCCTCCCATTGTCTGTGATGATGGCATAGGGGATCCCATATCTGCAGATGATATTTTTCCAAATAAAATCTGTTGTCTTCCTCTCTGTGATCTGGCTAAGGACTCCTACTTCCACCCACTTGGTGAAGTAGTCTATTGCCACGATTGCATGTGTCGCCGCTCCTCGTCCCTTTGGTAACGGACCAATCAAGTCGATTCCCCATTGAGCGAAAGGCCATGGGGATGTCATAGCCGTCAGTTTCTCCGGTGGTTGTGCAGGAACCTCGGAGAAGCTTTGGCATATTTTACAATTCTTGGCCATCCTTTTGGCATCCTGGTGCATGGTTGGCTAGAAGTATCCTTGCCGGAGTGCCTTGAAGGCTAAAGTTCTTGCTCCCGAGTGATTGCCGCATATTCCCTCATGAATCTCTCTCAGCACATAATCCGCCTCCTCATCATCCAAACATCTCAAAAGGGGTAAGGTGAACCCTCGGCGGTATAGCACTCCATCTAGTAACGTGTACCTCGCTGCTCGGCATTTTAACTTTCTTGCTTGCCTTTTGTCTTCCGGTAAAACTCCATCGCGGACATATGCGCGAATCGGGTCCATCCAGAATTCTCCAATATTTACACTCATCACCTCTGCTTCTTCCTCAATACTCGGTGAGGTCCTTACCTCTAGTGGAACTGACTTCGGTAATTTTGGATCTGCGATGGCTGCCATCCTAGCCAGCATATCGGCTCGGAAATTCTCATTCCGGGATATCTGCTTTACCTCCACTGCTTGGAAAAGCCCAACCATCTGCTTCGCCTTCTTCAAATAAAGACCCATCTTCTCTCCCCTCGCTTGAAACTGATCATTGAGCTGATTACACACCAATTGGGAATCTGCTCGAATTTCTACTCTCTCTGCTCTGAGAGCGTGTGCAAGTCCGAGCCCGGTGATAAAGGCTTCATACTCGGCTTGGTTGTTTGTGAGCTGAAATTCGAACTTCACCGCGTATGTTACCTCGGTTCCCTCTGGGCTCCGTATTACAACTCCTGCTCCGGATCCTTGCTCACTACATGATCCGTCAACCATTACCAGCCATATCTCCTTTGAATCCTCGTGCTCTAACGGTTGTTCCTTTTGGACCTCTTCCCCCGGTTCACACGGTCCACCATAAAATCTACCAGGGCTTGAGCCTTGATTGCTCCTCGGGGCCTGTAGGACAAGTCGAACTCACTTAGCTCCACGGACCATTTTACTAGTCGACCAGACACATCTGGTTTTTGAAGCACCTGCCGAAGGGGCTGGTCAGTCATCACAATGATCTGGTGGGCTTGGAAATATGGTCGGAGTTTGCGTGCTGCCGTTATCAGGGCGAGCGCCCACTTCTCCATTAGTGGATATCTGGTTTCTGCGTCTACCAGGGCCTTGCTTGTGTAGTATACTGGGTGTTGCTTTCCTTTTTCTTCCCTGACTAAGACCGAGCGGGTAGCCCACTTAGAGATTGCCAAGTACAAAAGCAGCTGGTCACCCTCTCTGGGAGTTGATAGTAACGGGGCGCGGGCTAGGTATTCCTTCAACTGTCCAAATGCCTCCTCGCATTCTGGTGTCCATTCCATCTTCCTCCATTTCTTTATGATTTGGAAGAAAGGGTGGCACTTATCAGTGGCTCGCGAAATGAATCGGTTTAATGCTGCCAATTTCCCCGTAAGGCTCTGCACCTCCTTAACTGTTCTTGGGGACCGCATTTCTATCACCGCCCGTATCTTTTCCGGGTTGGCCTCAATCCCTCGATGGCTCACCAGGTACCCCAAAAATTTGCCCGAGCTGACCCCAAATGCACATTTCTCCGGGTTCAGCTTCATTTCGTACTTCCTCAGCAAATCAAAGGTCTCTTCCAAGTGCTTCACATGGTCTTTCGATTCTCTTGACTTGGTGATCATATCGTCTACATATACTTCCATAGTGCGACCGGTCAATGGTTTGAAGACCTTGTTCACTAACCTTTGATAGGTAGCTCCTGCATTTTTCAGGCCAAAGGGCATCACCCTGTAACAAAACAAACCCATGTTAGTTATAAATGTGGTGCTTTCCTCATCCTGCTCGTTCATGGGTATCTGGTTGTATCCGGAGAAGGCATCCATGAAACTGAGCAGACTATGACCCGCGGTTGAGTCCACCAGCTGATCTATTTTTGGTAGGGAAAAGCTGTCCTTCGGGCATGCCTTATTGAGGTCCGTGAAGTCTACACACATTCTCCACTTCACATTGGCTTTCTTTACCAATACCACATTGGAAATCCACTCCGGGTACTTAGCTTCCCTTATAAATCCTGCTTTCAGCAGCTTTTCCACCTCGGCATTTATGGTTTCGTACCTTTCATGGTTGAAGCACCTCCTTTTCTGCCTCACCGGCTTTGCCCCTCTCTTGACCGCCAGCTTGTGACAAGCTATCCCGTGGTCAATACCTGGCATATCCTCATGAGACCAAGCAAATATGTCTGCATGGGATTGTAGACACTTCACCAGCTCTGTCTTTATTTCTCTACCCAATTCTGATCCGACCTTAACAACTCTGCTAGGGTCACTCATGCTTACAACAACTTCCTCCAGCTTCTCAACCGGTTCCTGACGACCATTTTTTGAATCCCCTCGGTTATCTAGAGAGGTAACTTGCAGCGTTTCCTTGGCCGCTGTAGCATAGCAGCTCCTGGCCATTCTCTGGTCGCCCTTTACTACACCCACAACTCCATTTATTCTGTACTTCAGCGCCAGATAATGCGTTGACATTACACATTGGCTTATCCTCATGAACGGTCTCCCCAATATCATCTGGTAAGGACTTCTTTCCTCTACCACTACAAAGTCCAGCATCATCGTTCTTTCAAGTGGCTTTGTCCCTACAGTAATCGGGAGTTCAAAGACCCCCATGGGAGTTAACCGTCCCCCTCCAAATCCCTTCAAGGATGTATTCGTTCGCTCCAGCTTTAAATCTGAAATCCCCATATCATCTAAGGCCGACTTAAACAGAATGTCTACTGAGCTGCCCGTATCTACCAGTATTCGCCGCAATTCTGTACTGGCCACCAATGCTTTAATCACCAGCGCATCCTCGTGAGGGTATAAAATGCCTTCTTCGTCGTCCTCTGTCCACATAATAGGAACTTGCCGCACTTTTGCCCTCTTGGCTGCTGGCAAATTGAAAAGCACTTATTTGCTAGTCAGGGCGTATCTCCGATAGTTCTTCCGTGCCCTGTTTGAATCCCCGGCCAATGTTGGCCCTCCTGCTATAACTTGGATAGTCGGCTGTTCTTGTTCCAAACCCCTTTCAACTCCTTCATCCTGTGCATATTGCGACTCACTGACGGGAAACACTCCATCTACGTACTCATCCAAGTATTGGTTCCTCACCAAATCCTCCACCTGAATCCTTAGGTCACGGGATTGGCTGATAGTATGACCGTGAGTGTTGTGGAATTTGCAGAACCTGCTCTTATCACGCCGGTGAGCGGGTTTCGTTATAGGGGCCGGAGTATACAGCAGTCCTCGTCCCTCGATCCTTTCATATAGTTCCTCCATGGAGATTTTTAAAGGAGTATATCGTCTATATGCCGCGCTCTGGTCAACCAACTGAACTGCTCAGCTATTATGGACGTCACTTCGGGCTGATATAGCCGGTAACTACTCTGGTCGGCCAGACCTGTAATTGGTCACGTTTACCTCTCTGGGAGTGCGGTGGTAAGGGTGGGCAGTCACCTGCTTGAATTCTCGGTGCCGCTCTGGGATCGGGGGGCGCGGAGGTTGAGCCCGGCTGTGTTGGAACTGTTGTGCTCTCTGAGCTATGGGGTAAGGGCGAGACCGAGCTGATATTCCGCCCATCCCCGAAGATTCTCCAGTTCGCTTTCCCGACCCGCTCCCTTTCGGGGCTCTCCGTTCTCTTCGCCTCAGCTCTTCCAGCTGTTCACTTTTAATTCTTGCTGATTTTTCCTCTTCGATTTCTATATTTCGTTTCGCTTGCTCATACCCCGACGAGTAATTCTGTACGAGGGGGCTTCTTAAGTTATACCACAATCGGCCGATTTTTACACCTTCTTTTAATCCCCTCAACGCCTGCGGGTGATTAAAAGCTCCCAAATCCAGCACGGCTCGGTGATATCGTTTTACGAAATCGCAAAGGGATTCATGCTCCTCCTGCTTCATCCCCATCAGCTCTATCATGTCATCCTCTAGGGCCACCGCCCCTCGGAACTGCTCGGCCAACTCCTGGCACATCTGCTCATACCCCTTTATTCCTCCTCGGGGCAGCTTGCGGTACCATTCTAGGGCTCGTCCCTCTAGTGTCAACGGGAACACCCTGCATCTCTGAGCTGGTGTTAGCCCCTGCACACCCGTCATGTCGTTGAAATGCTCAATGTGCACCAACGGGTCACTTCGCCCGGAGTATTTGAGGTCAGGGAAGCGGAAATCTCTTGGGATTATGGTGCTCATGATCTCAATTGATAACGGAGATTCTTCATCTAGCATTATCCTCCAGCTCGGAGGCTTTCTCTTGCCCTGCATCTCCTCTATCACCTGCGCCAATCTGCGCACCTCCCCCTCCAATTCTATAGCGCGATCAAGATCACGTGCAGCTATCTAGTCTCGCTCATGCTCGACGTTCTGCAACCGCTGTCTGAGCTCTCCTTCATCAACACTGGCCCCTCGGCCATTTATTTCCAGTACCCGTCCGGGGCGAGGTTGGTCTCTCCCTTCATCCACGTGTTCCCCTGGGACCCGGCCAGTACTTCGGTGGGGATGCACTCCGTTAGGTTGGTCTGCGGGTGGAGGGATTTCCCCGACCCTACGCCCCCGGAGACTGGGTTCTGCTCCAACTCCATCTCTTCCCACGGGGGTTTTATAATCCCTTCTCCGCTCGTCCCTCAGCTCAAACAATACGGCCGCGAGAGTCTCCATTTGTTTCTCCATCCGCTCCAGTCTATCTTGCATCATCCTCTCTCGGGCTTCATTTGCAATCTCCCGTAGAGTGATTGTTTCCACCGTTTCATTATCCTCCCTTAAAGTATCCTTTCTTGACGCATCCATATCCAATCGTTCGCTACTTCTCAGGTAATTACTAACTTGGTGGTAGCTTTTTATTCAGCTCCCCACAGACGGCGCCAAAATGTTGATGCTGAGATCTGCTCGTCCTTGGACCGACCAGATTCTTTCACCAACGCTTAAGTTATCGACTGTTGCTCGAACCACTAAGGCCGAGATCACCCTCCTTTCTCTCACTAGACCTGCGTTCACCAAAAATGGATCAGAGACGTCGGTGGTTTTGCCGGCGTAAACCCTCTGATGCCTAAGTTAGCACAAGGTGTTTACGGGAAAATAATATAATTTGGGTTCAAAAGAAGTTTGTTCGAGATCTGTAAGAAAATAGTCTCGTTGCAATTTGGCAGCGTTTTCCCTCTCTTAATTTTTTCTGTCCTGTCTTCTTCGATGTCTTTCTCTTTTATAGCCACCCTTTGTCCCACGTTTTTTGTTTGCCCCTTATCCCTCCTTTTTCGGGTGGTGGTAGCCCCTCATGGGACTCTAACTGTTAAATTGTGGGCAAACGTGGATCTCGCGTGTCCTTCAACCGTTCTGGGAGAAGCGCAACTACCGCGATTTTGTGAGATCGTGTTCCCGCTTTCCTGGGGATGAGTATCGGCTCGGCGTATACTTCTGGTCGGTATGTTTTCCTGGTCGCATTCATCTCGGGTCGGCTCCTGTTTAACCCCGTGTTCTGCTCGTACCATATAGCTGAAACGATCCGTGCCGGGGCGGAACCAGTAGCATGGCCGACCTGGTGCATTTATGTACTCAACATATGTGACAATTCCCGTTTAGCAAATCACACAGACTTATTGAAAATGACTCAGATAACTACATTCTTCCCTTTACATCTTTAATAATTTTTCTGCTTTCGAGATTTCACAATAAATAGAAACCCTTGTAATTGAAAAATGGTATCAAGTAGTAACATTTAAATTTTGCAACTTTACAAAATTTAATCATAAGCTCATCACTAAGTGAGCAATTAATTGTTGTGTCACGTCTAAGAAAGAAAAAGAAAGTGTTTATAATACTTATAGGCAAAGGAGAGTCAGTTGCGCTGAATGTCCCAAGCATCCTCTTGAAATCAATTGGATTAAGAGCCGCGGCTACAACCTTGATCAGCACTTGATCTTCCCTCAAACTTGGAACTTCAACATTTGTTTCAAACTTCAAAACACTTTGAGAGTTTCCATATTCTTTGTAAACCCAAGCCTTCATTTTTCAGATGATTATTTATCTTAATAAATTAATTGGGTTTTATTTGCTGGCTGTGACTTCTATACGTGCAATGTTATTTATGAAGAGGAAAGTGAAGGAGTAAAGCCTAAAGGTGTTTGGTAAGTTACAGTAATGCTATGATAATAATTAAGGGAAAATATCCATCGTCCACTTGTTTTTTTTAATTTTTTTAAAAATACACAATTTTATTTTTATTTTTTGCTGGAATCCATCTAAAGTTATATTTTGTTTCACTTTTCCACTTCCATTTGGAATTCGTTAAGAAAACTAACGGAAACTTTTAAAAATGTCCATTTTACCCCCCAAAATGAAAATTACAATTTCACCTTTAAAATTACCAAAAATAATCAGATTAAATCTAATTATTTTTTCCATCGGTTAATAAAGAAATTGATTCCACAACCATCAAATGCATGTTTTTTTTTTAAATATGTCTGTAATTAGAATGCTAAATTATAACAGTAATATTAAAAATAGCCCAATCTTGCAAACCATCAATTGAATTTAAGATAAGTAGAGTTTTATTATTCATTGAGTTATAATCTCTAATAGTTAAGATTTTTTTGTACTTCATTAACGTACCAATAATGATATCCATCATTAAATCTGATTATTTTTAGCATTTTTTAGGGTGAAATTATAATTTTCGTTTTGGGGGTAAAATACTCATTTTTTTAAGTTTCAGTTAGTTTTCTTAACGGATTCCAAACGGAAGTTGAAAAGTGAAATAAAATGTAACTTTAGGTGGATTTCAGCCAAAAAAAGAAGGAATTGTGTATTTTTGAAAAAGTTAGAAAAAACGGATGAACGGTGGATATTTTCCCAATAATTAATGTTTGATTTTTATCTCGACAACCGAACATCATCTCGGAAGGATTGATTATGAAAACAATGACTTTTGTCAAATAACTCAAATTCAAAATTAAAAAAAAAACAAAAAGAGATTTTTGTCAAATTTTAAGTAAAATATTTAAGACTGGATTTTCTTCTCTTTTTTTTTTCAAAATTCAGGCATAATTTTTTTCCTTTTTAAAAAAATATGTTTTGTCCAGATACAATGAACCATTCTTAATCAATCGTGAAAAGGACAATGGCCCAAAGCGCACAGGCAGCAACTCAATTGATTAGAATGGGACGGTGTAACCAGAAAGGCCTAAACTCAATATGATTATCAATAAAATGTCAAATAAAGCTGTTACGATCAATTTCCCCATCAATCACCAAATGATATTATTGTATTGTATTTTTTTATACATAAAATTAATACTATATATTTTTGCCAGCTAATATTTTATATTTTTCATGTTAAGTTCAATGACATTAATTTATTGAGGTAAAGAGATTAATATCTCTTTCGTAAAACAAAAAACTTAGTTTTATTTTTTTTGGTTTTGACCACGAGGTGTCCTGGGGAGGGCCCCAACTGTGGGAGGTACCTTTAAGCTCGTACCACAACCCAGACTAGAAGTCACCGCTCGAACTGAGAGACACATGTTCTCCCAACAAAGGCGACTAAAAAAAAAATTTAGTTTTAAAATACTCGCCGAGCGGATAAATCTAGTAGAGTATATGGATTTGTGACGATGAGAACAAAATCACAAGAATCACTTACTTTATAATAAGTAAAAAAATTAAATTAACTGATATTAATTAACTCTTACCTAAAGTAACAATTTATTAAAATTAAATTTTCTTCCCTTAAAAAGATATTAAGACTAAGAATTTTGTGAATCCATTTGAAAACACTAAAATCGAAGGAAAAACTCCTCTAATGTGTCCCGAGTATTTTCAATATAAAATAATTGTCGGCTATAAATAAAATCAATCAAAAACATGTTTCGCTCTTACAATTCATGACAATATCTGATCAGTTGAACAGACTTAATTATTGAAATTTCCGATTTGGAGCTTCACATTTATATCCGGTTTCAAAGCATATCGAATGAGAGATTCCGTAAACCCAGACCTGGGCTTGAGCCTCGCCCCATGAGCAAGGGCCTAAGGTTGGGCCCTGATTACACAAGCCCGGGCCTTGCTTGCGGCCCTCGAATTGGATTTTCAAGACTTTGGTTTAGCTTTGATCTCAATTTACGTTAATATTTTAGCAACAGTATTTTTTCTTTTTCTTTTTTGGTTTTAAATAAAAATCACATTTAAACGGACGCTGAAATCAATAAAGGTCCTTTCTTTCATTTTTTTAATAAACTGACAACACTTTGCTCTCGTGTCTTAACTCTTGACCAACATTGCTGTGGGCAGAAAAACCTGAAACTTGGGCCATTCCAAATCCAATTGAAGGCCGAATAAATCGGCAACACGCTCCATCAAACAACAAAAAAGTCGTCTACATAATTGAATTGCAAACTGAAAATTTCCTTCCAATGGCATTTTACATCCAACGTATATGCTAACATAAAATCCGAGAAATCTTTTAAGCGAAAATGGAGTTTGCAGTACAGTGTCTCCATGATTGAGGTGATGTGTATACAATCCCTATCATTCAACTAAATATATTGAAGACATTTTCTGTACATATTTTGAAATAAAGCTTTTGCATTAATATTGCCCTCGACAATCAAGAACGTGTCACGTGTAATATGTATGTGTGTAATGTATGTGATCCAGGCAACAGTATGACTACCTTGATTTCTGATTATAAAGGGCATAACCAGATATGAGTGAGCTGAAGCCTAAGGCAACAAATGCAAGGAAAGACAATGCCACGGATGCCTTCGCCATATCTGGGAACTCGTCTTCGCCCCAGTTGGATTGCCAATCATCTACCCGGACAGCAGCCGAAGACGATGCAGATAGAAGAAGATAAGTCAATATCTGCCACGTCAAACAACAATTTTAGTTTTTCACCCAAGTAAAGCAGCAAAAGGAGTTGTAAAATCATATCGTGTTACTTATTACAGCCCAGTTGCTCTCTGCACTCCCACTTGGGGGAAATGTTGGGGGAAGCCGACAGTGAGGCGTGCAGGATTATAATCAAAGGATCAGGTAAGGCTTGGCAAATCATGGAAGACAGAATAAAGCGAAGGCATAAATCAAAGTTAAAAGCATCCCCAGCCCAACCTGAGAAAGTAAATTATCCATCACGCATAGTATCTTATCTTGATCAGCCAAACCGACTAAAGAAATTTATTCAAAGTAAGTTTCTTTTTGCCTCAGAGGCTTTCAAGGTCTTAAATTAACATAAGGTGTGCTGACCAAGCTTAGATCTAGCCAACTGAGATCGTAGAGCAGCATCTGATGCCATGTGACATTACACTTATACACTTTCAGACAATATGTACCACCAGAAATATGACTGAATTCTTTGATTCTCACTTCATACTTTTGTAAATATTGCTTGAACTCTAAGCATTTCAACACACTAAAAGGCGGTACATAGAATCTCAGATTCCTCACCTTTTAGACATGGGATAATGATCAACTTTCTACGGAGGCACGAACTATATAAGAAACAAACAATTCGAGAAAGTAAAAAGCAGCATTATAACACAGAAAGGAAGCCAAAAAGAAAAAGAAAAAGGTGTTGAAAAGTCATCTCACAACTAGATGGTCCAAAATAATCCGATATAACAAGAACTTGCGTGTGTGCCACAATGCTCTACATAGACCCATTAGAATTATACAAATATTCATCAATCAAAAAAGTCTTTGGCTAACATTGCTATCAATCAACACTCACAGAATTGGACTTATGCACCACCTACAAAGCAAGTGGTCCCTATAATTATCACAATAATGCCAACCCAAACACGGTTTCAACTTAAAACATGGCCCCTAGTTAGCTATGAAAAATTAATATTAAAAACAAAAAAACATCATAATCCAAAAGACTCACCTGGTCCAATGAAAAATCCAAGTAATACCGGAGAATCTGCCGTGGTTTGCGATGTCCGGCAGTCAATCGATAGGCTAAATCAAATGATTGAAACCCAGAATACACAAAAACGATCACATTCACTGCCAAACAGTAGCTGCAAATTAATCCACTAACTAATATTAGACTTTAATAACACATAAACAGGAAAATAATCAATCAATGAATCATTTTTTTATTTATTTATATTTTTTAAACGAACCTGAACTCTTTGTAACGATAGAAAGAATCGCGAGCCCATCCCCTGTCTTTATCAGCGGCCAAAACTGAGAAAGCAACCAAGCTAAACACAAACCCACAAACCCTAAACCCGAGCAGTGACTTTTTGATCGTGTTGTCCCTCTTGGCTCTCTTCAGGATGGTCAAGTTGGTCCTCAAAATTTTCCTTGCACTCCCGATATTACTAGGAGCACTTTCTGTATCCGGCGCTGCAGCCGAAGATATATGAGGCTTAACTGGAGGTGGTTGTTTGTGTTTCTCTTCTTCTTCTTCTTCTTCTTCTTCGTGATGTGAGAAATCCAACGCCGGTGATTCGGGCGTGGAGTTGTAGTGGTGGAGATGTTCTTGTCCCAGCGGTGGGTTGTGGGTTGTGTGCTGTTCCAACTCTGGTTCGGATAGTGGAGAGAGCGTTTCCGGTGATGGGCTCGCGCTCAATCTAATGGGTTGGAGCTCCGGTTGGCGGCGTGGGGGAAGCGTTGCCGGTGGTGGGTTTTGGGATAGTGTTATGGGTTCGAGGTCTGGTTCCCGTGGAGGAGATTGCATCTTGGATGGTGGGTTCGGAGCCGGGTCCCGGTCCGTGTTGTGGTCCTTTTCTTGTTCTTGTTCGTGTTTTTCCATCGTCGTTGTTCGGTAGTTTGGACTTTGGAGATGGGAGTGACCAATGAATGAGACTGTTGGTTAACTGGTTTGGTGCTGACGTTGGAACTTGGAATTTTGGAAATTGGAAATGAAAGGGACTGAGACAGTGGGCGTTACAGTTACTAACTGTTCTCGATGAAAATGGAAGTGTTTCGAATTTTGAGCGTGGCGTTTATATATCCGTCACATTGGCTGGATTCAAAAACTTTCAGAAAATATAAATAATTAAATAACTATAAATAAAAAAGTGATATTATCATTTTCCCACAAAAAATATTTTTACACATCATGTCAATATTATAATTTGGTAAAATTATTATTTTACCATTAAACGTTTAAACTATTAGTATTTTCCTACCATTCCGTTAAAATTCAGTTAATAGTTAACGGAAAATTCTTAAAAAGTCAATTTTACCCTTGGAGCGTAAAAGACGATTTTGTCCTTTAAGAATGAACAGCAGCAAGTGATGATTAAATTACAAAAATAACCCCAAAAGTAGTTGTTACATTCAAATAACTGCTACTTTTATGCTTATAAAAGCTGCTACTGGTTGTCATTTCAACCAGCAACCAGCAACCCCATTTGAGCACCAACAACCCAGTTGAAAAAGAAAGAAAATGGCAACCCAACAACTCAATTTTTAACGCACAACTACAAGCCACAGTAAACATTTCAATACCACTGCACCAGCAAGCCCAAGCCATTTTTAAACACCAGCAAGCTCATTTTATTACTAACAATCAGGCCATTTCAACCCCAACTAGCAACCCCATTTCAGCCCCAACAACCTGGAAAATGACATGCCCAGCTCAAAGACAGCAAAACCAAACATACTTTATCATTCAAAGACAACAACAATAAGCCACTGCAAACACTACATTTCATCCAAGCTCAAAAAATCCAGCTCTTCTTAATCTTCACTCAAAACCAAACATAGTTTCAGCCTTCATACACATAAATTCAAACAAAACAATGGCCTCCAGTAGTAACTTAAGTGTTAATACCAGGGTTCGAGCTAAGAAACATGCTGAAGTTACTTGCTACCCTAAATATTGCAATTGTGGAGTGCAGGCATGTGCGATGGTATCTACAACCTCGGAAAACCCTAAGAAGCTCTTTTGGACATGCAGGTTTAAAAAGTGTAATTTTTGGCAATGGGCAGCAAAAGAAGATATGGAAATACGTAACATTACATCTGGTCATGGCATGAACTTAAATGAAGATGTGATGAAGATAAGTGAACGACTACAATGCATTGAAGCGAAACTGAAATTGGTCATAGTTTTTATTTGTGGCATTGTGATAGGCTTATTTATGAGGAAGTAATGTAATAAACATGAAAAGTAATGCAACTGGAAAGTAATCAATCAATCATTGTAGCTGAAGATGTAATAAAGCATTATAGTTTAAGATGTAATGCAACTGGAAAGTAATCAAAACAGTTTGTGGATTCCAAAAACATAACAGCAACTTAATATCCAACTATTATAAAGTTTGTGCATTCAAAATACATAACAGCAACTTAATGCACTGTGCATTCAAAATACATAACAGCAACTTAATGCACTAATATAAAGTTTGTGCATCTAAATACATAACAGCAACTTAATGTACTAATATAAAGTTTTGTGCATCTAAAATACATAGCAGCACCTTAATGGTAATATTTCATACCGCATCTAATATCTGTGAAGCTTGTGAGCCTTGAGTTGGATTCGAGGAAACATTATCAGCTTCATATTGGCCTGGACAAAAAAATTATTACCTCATTATCTAAGACCAGCAATAGCTATTTGCAGACATCAAACATTAATTTGAAACAATAACATACCTCTGCTACGTCCTCTTACTCCATCGCCTCTTGCTCTTGCTCTATTACTCTGTTGGCCCTTTCGGCCTCTATTCCCTCCTCTTCCTCTATTACCAGTACCTCATCTTCCTCTATGAGCAATAAAGCTCTCTTGTGAACCACCTACAGCCTATTTAAATTGAAATATATAAATAATCAAATCATCAATATTTATAACAAACTAAAAATTACTCAATGAATAACAATAAACGAATTACCACATTCTTTGTCCTCTTTGAAGTACGTGCTGCATTAGAATTTTCTCCTGGCCCACTAACTCCCTATTTAAAATTACATAGATAACAATAAAAAATTAATTTCAATACACATAAAAACAATTAAAACATTAGGTTCAGTGGTTGTTACCTGCTGGGCTCTTAATTCTCTTGCTATCGATGGCTTTAATGGACATTTCCTGACATTGTAGTTCATCCCACCACAAAAGGAGCAGCAGATATAAAATGATCTGTTTTTTTTTTATTGGCTCAATGGCTGCCCGTTTCCTTGCCTTTTTTGGTCTTCCAATCTTCTTGGTAATCTCTGGTGGAAAGAGCTTGGGCCTATCACAAGGGTCCTATGTAACTTTGTCAGGAATTGGCTTGAACATCACTGCATATGTGTTCAAGTACGCCTCTTTGCTGAAGTATTTTGGTAGATACTATGTTGCCGTGTGTCTAGCATGACTAATTGCAGCCATAGCATGAGTACAGGGGATTCCAGCTAGGTCCCAATAGCCACAATCACAGGACCTGCTCATGAGATCGACAATGAACCTCCTTGCTGGATAATAACCCTTGTCTTTAACCTAACAAAAATTACATAATGATTCAATAATAATTATAAGGTTGAGGAAAAAAAATTGATTAACCTAACAAACATTCAGGTTCAGGAAAAAAATAATTATAAAGAGCATGAGTTAGAATTATACTTGAAAGTGAAGATCCCCAAAAGCCATTACATTCATCTTGCTTCCACATTCATATGCAGCATCCAATTCTTTTTTCACTCTAGGTGGAATGTTGATCCAAGATTGTGCTTCTTTTTTTCTTTCTGTGAAAAGTGTCATGAACATGCATCTAATTTCTTCAAGCATGGTCAAGCAAGGCTTCTCTCTGTGGGGTAATATCCAACTATTAAAACACTCTGAAGTGTTGTTAGTTGTACGGTCTACCTTACAATTCTTGTCATACTCATGTCTTGACTAAGTAAACCCAGCAAGCTCAGTCTCCAGCCACTGCTATGCCTCTAACTTCTCTTTTTTGAGCTTTTCCATTGCAATAGCGTAATCAAACTTGTTAGTGCTACTGACAGCCCTCCAAAACAGATTTCTCAAACTAACACCAGGATGTTCTTTGCAGAAGTTAGCATATATGTGCCTAGCACATGGTCTGTGATATGCAGTAGGCCATGTTATCTCAATGGCCCCCAACAAACCATTTTGCCTATCTGAGCAAAATGTAATTTGCTCCAAGCCATTATCAAAATACAAATGCAGAATTTCTAAAAACCACGACCAAGTTTCAGTATTCTCTATCTCACACACTGCTAATGCTAATGGGACTATTCCATTATTAGCATCCATACCCACATCGGCTAATAGAACTCCACCATATTTTGATTTCAAGTGACACACATCCAACCCGATATATGGCCTACGGCCATTGTTAAGGGCATTTTTTTGAGCTGGAAATGCCATAAAGAATCTCTGAAACAACACTTTCTCAGGCCTAGTTACAGCATCACAAAGCACTTTACAAATTGCACTAGGATCATACTTGTGAATCACTGCAGCATATTGAAACAAATCTTCGTATCCCCTCGCATGATCTCCATTAATGTCTTTTCTTGCCCTCTCTCTAGTCCTATATAGTTTTAAATCCCCTATCTACACACCATAAGTCTCCAACATAAACTCACGAAGAACAGAAATCTTCACATGAGGATCTACAATAACTTTGCTCTTAATTTTCTCGACTATCCATTTACTGTTCATAGCCACTGACTTTCCAGTCTGTCTACATTCATGCTTCTTTTGCAACTCTTTGATTGCAAATCCACCCTTGCCCCTTATTTTACCTCCCATCACATACCATGGACACTCACTAATCTTGCATTTTCCGTAAAATCTCCTAGGCTCATTGTACACCTTTGTAATTTCAAAGCCTTTATCCACCATCACTTCACCTAACACATATCTAAAATGCTCAACATCATCAAATACATCTCCTAACCTCAGCCTATGTTTACCATTACGCCCTGGCTTATATGCATGCACTTCAATGTAATCCTTCAGTTGAGTGGTACCCAAATCATAATCTGAATCTGATGTGTCTGCTAACAGCTGAGGATCTACTTCAGCTGTTTCATCGTCAGAATTAGAACCCCTAGCATCATCCATAATATCTGCACCATTATCTTCATTTTGGTCATCGTCATCGGCATCATCATCATCAGCGTCATCTATACGACTCCCATCAGTTAAATATACTTCATCATCATCATCATTCTCATGTCCATCATTCTCATTCAGCTCTGTTGGTGGCCTTTGTATGCCTCCAGTCCTAGGTGGTGGTTCATTTCCACCATCATTCACCCATGTAATTTGCTCTGCAGATAACTGCACTCCACAGTTATGTAGCATCGCTTATAACACCCCACAAAGCGGTAAATCAGGACATAGGGTTGGCAAAATTGTGGCTTCAAACACTGCCACTTCCATTGAATCATGTGCAGCGAACTGAGCCTGCAAGACTGCCTCAGAATCTACAATAATCGAAAGCTTGTTCCTTGGGTTGGTAACCGATAACTGCACACTTTCAGGAGTCGTCAACCCATGCTCCCTGGTAATCTTCAATGCTTCATTCTTCATCTGCTGCAGGGTATATTCTTCAAGTTCAATCAACCATATACGATGTCTTTCACCTTTGTAAAGTAAATGTAGTTGTAATGGTAACATCATCTACAAGATTAAAAACGAGGAAACATTTTGAATAACTGAAATTACAGCATAACTCAAAGCAATTTAATTAGGTAAAAAGTAATGAAAAATAACTAAAATTATGGCCAACAACCAAAATTTCAGCAAAACGGTAAATGCATGTAAGCTTGATGGTTACAAATAAAAAATTAATTAACAGTAAGCAAAAATTAATTAACAGTAGGCAACTAATAATCCTAATCTATTAAATTCAAGTGCTAATCACAACTCAAAGCAATTTAATTAGGTAAAAAGTAACGAACAATAACCAAAATTATGCCCAATAACCAAAATTACAACAAAATGGCAAATGCATGTAAGCTTGATGATTGCAAATAAAATGGCAAAAATTCATTAACAATAACCAAATATTAATACTACTTACAATGGACAGAGTAGAAGACAGTAGAGATGGAAGAACACTGCTGCGAGAGTGAGAGAGATATGCGTCAGTTACAATGAGCGAGAGAGGGCGGAGATGGAAGAAGAATCGAGAGAGAGGGGGGTTGATTTCGATTTCTAGGGCTCCATGTCCAAATTGCCCGCTTTCTTTACAATTGCAAAACACAACATTTTCGCCTCACGTGATATGTCCAAAATACCCTTATGACGTCAGCATAATTTTTATTTAGTTAACGGAATGGTGGGAAAATACTAACAATTTAAACATTTAGTGGTAAAATGATAATTTTACCAAATCATAGTACTGACATGATGTTTCAGAATACCTTTGATGGGAAAATGATAATATCCCATAAAAAAATCCAATTCTGTTAGAAAATCTTTTATATCCAATTAATATACAATTGTCCAAGAGCCGGGATTTTCAAACAAACAAAAGAAAATTAGATATAACTAGCGTCAGCGGTTTATACACCTGTGGTCTGTTTAACATTTCTCATTATTTAATAATATATAACATAACTCACATAAATTATCAATAAAAAATTATATTTTAAATAAGAGAGTCGATCTGGTGGGCACGATCTAGTTATGGACACACCTGTCAAACTCTTACCGCTAGATCAAAACCCTCTTGAATAATAATTTCCCTATAATATGACGTGTCTACGACAAACAAACAATGACATGTAAAATTTATACATAAAATAATAATACAGGTAACCATATGACAAAAGTTCTATGAATAAACAATATAATGTGACGCACTCTTCATGACTCAAATGTTATTTTATTAAAAGTTAATTGCTCTCTACTTCAACAATGACCAATTGACTTTGTTCTTTTAATGCGTGGGTGTTCGTGGTGAGTGATTTTCAGATAATTTTATTTTGATTGATCGGTCATTCGGATCTAAATTTAATATAGTTTAAAAAAAATTAATCTTTACCTAATTTATTGAAATAATAATAATAATAACAATGTAATTTTTGCCCTTGATTTCTTTCATCTCTTTTGTGCCACAGAGGTTTTATTGGCATTTTGCTTAGGATGAGAATTGATTTGAAGGCATTCTCTTCTTTCCTTGTCCATCCTCATCCTCACCATTAGAGAACCATCTGTCATTTATATTTCAAGAACTTGGGGAGTTGCGACAATGAACTGTCCTTGAAATGTTCAAAACATTAGGATAACCAACCTTTTATTTTCCTCCTCCTACAGTAAAATTAGTATAGAATTTCCAGCCCTTGCTAAAGTTTTGTTAATTCAGTCCCAATGCTACTCAGCCTCTGCATGGCCACAACCCACAACATATCAAATATCAATACACAAATATTTCTTTCACTGTCTGTAAGATCCAATTACAGCTTACAATATTAAAAATGTAGGCTATTTTGAGTTCGCATCACATCCTGCAAAATACATAATCCCATGAAGAAGATTTTTACTTAGGACCTTGAGAAAAATGCATGTGCTTCATGATACCGATCCAAGACAATATTGAAGACGGGATGAACCGGTTCTAAGACATTGGAATACGGACCCAAGACAGCATGGGGCAATGGTGAAGAATCTTCATCCTTCAACCAGCTATGCTGACAAATGGAGAGGCCACTCAAACAATAACATGTGTGGTAATAGTCTCTAGGCTTCCGGAGTTTGTCTCTGAGTCCACCTCCGGGGTCCTGCATTAACGACATATGTCAAAATCCAGACCCTAGAAATACATCGAACCAACAAATCATGTTCAAAGATATACACACAAACCATCAAATGCCAAAGCAAAATTATCTTGAGATAAGTAATGCTTAAATATAAGGATGGTGATGTACACCATCAGAATTACCACCGAATTTTAAACCAAAAAATGCACTGCAATGAAATAAACCAAAATGCAAGGACAACAATGCACCAACTTAAAACTGTAACTGACACCGACTGTGCTATGGCATTCAACCAAAATAGTAGCTCAAAAACCAGGACTTGCTAAATGTTTCATTCAATGCCGATTGTGATTTTCCATGTTCCCCCTTCAGAACTACCAATAGTAAACATAGTCCAAATAGCAAAACCCCTGTCTGAAAAAAAAAAAAAAGGAGTTTCGATAGTGGGGCACTAGGGGACAAACTACCAAATTTTTTTATCCTTCTAAAGGTTTTATTCAATGCCAAAAATACATGAGCTTGCTCCAGACAACTGATGATTTCAATGGTATGGTCTCTCTAACAGTCTAATCTATTGAATTTTTATTTGTTGTCTCTTATCTTTCCATTTTTGCCTGAACGGCAACCTTGTACGGAAAACATGAAGGCAAAAGCAACATATTAAATTGTTAAGGGATGAGAGAAACAAATTTGAAGATGCGATTTTTTTCAACCCAGGAAACCCACGCCGGGGGGGGGGGGTGTTGGGCGGGCGGAGTGGGGCTGATCCCAGAGAAAAGATAAAGCAATAATCAAGTAGACAATATATAGAATTATCTATAAAATCTGAACCTGTGAGCATAAAAGTAGGTATCTCTGCAAAGCAATGCTGTGAAAAAGAGGTTCCCTTTCTGCAAGACGAGAGGAACCATTCAGTGAGCCTGTATGTGCATAACATAGAAATACTTAAGAAAATATGCTTCCAACCAAGCCTACCTCTATGTTGAAAATGGCAGTGTTCATCACCCTGCGATGATATCTCATCCGAACTTCCGTCTCCTTCTGATACATCTGATGCTGTAGTGGTTTGTGTATTATCTATACTGCATTCTGCTCCTCGTTGATCCACTGGTGTCGGACTCTCTCCAATGATTGAATGAAACCTCCGTAATAATGCAAATACACCTCCCTGGTCACTTTACTTTGTTTTAGTCCACTAAAAATATAAATAACAAGGAATACAATTAATGGAGATTAGATCAGTTACCTGCCAGAATGAATAACAACCATCAACCAGTTTATTGGTTCTCCCCTGAAATCCACCTTCCACCCCTTGTCGAAACACCACCCACCCCTATACAATAAAATTGAGATAAAAAGAGCATTTACACAATACTTCATGAGGTCGTAAAAAAGGAATCACTAATAAAGTTCACAAATTCTAGTGAATATGAAACCAGACAAAGCAATGAACATCATAAATCACCATGAAGAAAAGATTAATATCATCTTACAATTAAGGCATCCAAATCCAAACGATCAGCCTCATTGATCAGAATCATTGCAGCCAACCCACAAAAGGTGTACCTGATCACCAAATTATAGAATCCAATAAAGGGTTTGTCAAAGAAGAAAGGACACACAAAAAGACATTTGCATGTACACATGAGATAATGGAAAAGAGGCAAACAAATTGCATTAAAATGACCATTTGTGAAAACGACTAAGAAAAGCAGAAAAGTGATCAAATGCAGAGTGAAACATACCCACCATGAGCTTCAGAACCAGGTTCCCCAGCAATACCACCTTCATAGGTCTGACAGCTGCAGAGATGCCACAGGGTACAGTTTCAGTGCCAAATCTATGGCTTTAGTGTCAAATTTAGCTTAAAAGCACTTGAACCCAACCTTAATATGTAATTTCCAACATTTTGCAATAGTTCATCATCCAAAATGTTCAAGATACTTGCTACCTATATATAACAAAAGAATAGCATTGCAAAAATTGAGTAAACCTTAAAAATTAACAAACTAGACATATAGAACATATAAGCAAGTAATTGCAGTCCACAAAAAGAGACAGAAATTTGGTTCTAACAACCAAGATGAATACTAATAAATTAACCTTGGATTCAGATGTCAGCAACAGTGGGAAGGTTCAAATAATTTTGTAAAAAGAAAATGAAATTATAATTTTTGAAGTCCTTTCTGAACCTCAATGCATAGTTCTGTTGCGGGCAGAAAGGTGAAATTAAGGATACCATAAAGACAGAGCAAAAGGTTGTTTAAAGACAATCATCAGTGTATTGACAAGAATTTGGAAGAAAGAAAAACGCAATAGAAAATCAGTTTTGGTGTCAGTCATTACTTTTTAAGTAATCCCCTCCAACAACAGTCCTGCAATGGATGAACAAATATATATACATAAAAGCTGGCTGGAATACTTACTGAAATGGCAGTGTAGCAAGCTCGAACATCGATCTCTCCAGCGTCATGCATCCTGAGGGAAAGAAATCAGTTTCATACTAAGAACAGACAGCTAGAAAATAAGATATGTAGCAGTCATGGTATAATGTAAAGTACTTTCTCAATTTGAATTATAAAAAGTGATGTCCAACCTGAACGCCCCACTTGGGTCTTTCATGCATTTCAAGAACGTGTACACTTTACTCCTGAATATTGTTTCCCAAGATCCTGTTAAATAACTTCCCAAAGGCTCTAGAACATATTGTTGAGAAACACTAACCACACAGAAGAGCTTAAGGTCACCTATTAATAGAGGACAAAGATTTTTCACCACCCAAAGAAATCAATGCATTGACGGCAGCATAAGTTGTTGCAAGATGTGGCATCTGAGAGAATATATCAAGTTAGGAATGGAAACAGATAAGCAAAAAATTTGCATCAAAATAACATTCACAGGAAAAAGTGAAAATTAAAGGACAATCATATGAGCCTAATCTTCCATGACATTCATTCAGAAAGAAATTAGACTAAAAGAACCACGCTGGTTGGTCTAAGGGAGCTGGTATAATCTTAAACCAAAAGAATGCAGTACTTACAAGACCAATGGCAAAATAAAAGTTAACCAAGCCCAAGATGATTAAACTGACTTCAAAAATCTACAGCAACTCCCAAACTATAACTCTAGGACCATTCAAAACCATCCCAAGTCATTTCAACTCTGTCCAAAGGATCGAATGAGGGTTCCCCCATAGTACTATGGCTATGAAAAAATACATTGAACAACATTTCTTAAGTTTTCCTTCAAAATTCCCAATTACGCGTTATGTTCAATTTTTCAATTAATTTGAAAATGTAACCCACAACTAGGGAAGCTTAACTAAGAACTTGAGAAAGTTAATGGAAACTTGGTGGTTGCATCTTTATAGCAGCTGTATTTAGCATTACTTAGATGAAAACTGATGGAAAGGAGGATGAACGAGGAAGTTGCATATTTGAAATTTGAAAAAGAATCAGTTGAGTTATTGAAGATATTGTTGGTGATATATATAGACCTAATAATAACGCAAAATCAGTGGATCATAAACTTGCCTGCCCAGGTCCACCACCATATCCACCATTTGGGTCCTGCCAGAGGAAGCACACACAGAAGATGGATATTTATAAGCAGAAGACATAATATTAGCAGCAAACACTAGAGAACGATAAACATCATATCCTCCAAATGCTGGTAATATCAAATAAGTCATTTCATACACAAAATAGGTAAACATAAAGCATATACACCAATAATGGCAACATCAAATATGTCAATAGATGCTTGTGCTTTTGGATGCCTCAAAGGGCTGAACACTAATTGTCTCAAGGCATGTCAATGTCCACAATCATTTTATTTGGGTATAAATACCACAGAGAGCATCTCTGAACTAGTCCACTTGAATGTGTAAGATCTAGCTCACTAATGTCAAACAAAACAATAAGTACTTAAAAAAAAAGGGCAACAAGGCTAATATGTCCAGTCTATTATTTAGTATATTTATAAGCACACACAGTCTAAGCACGTATGTATCAACAGATAAGGGTCTGCATTTATGTTAGTGTTTACGTAAGTACAAGTGTCCTTGATATATGTTTAGGACTGCATATATACATTCCACCTGGTTTGATATAGCTGCTAAACTCAAACTAAGAGCATTTGTGCGTATCATAGACTGAGTACTTTTAAAGCAACAGCAACATCTAAAGTTCATAGAGAATAAACACACAGTTTTCTAGGGAAGCAGAGGTACATGCTTGAAATCTCCAAACAAGTTTTTAAGCTTCCAAGACAATGGGAGCAGAACTTCTGATGTAGAAATGTGATGGTAACAAACTAGATTTTCAATCTCTAAATAGACAAAGAGGTTTGGAACTACTTCTATCTATTGGTAGTTGATATCCAAAAACGAGAAAGAGAGAGAGTATTATCAACCATAACAAAATGGGGATTGCACTAACCCAAAAAAAAAAAAAAGAACAAAGAAATACAGTGAAAATTAAATTGGACCTAATACCTGACAACGACTAAGAAATTCAATAGTTCTATCTTCCAAGTCAGCATCAATAAACTCCCCAAGTAAAGCCATTGAGTGCAGGATCCAGTAGCAGATCCAAGGTCGACTAGATAAAAACATTACACAGAGAAATGCAAGGTAAGGACGTGTAGAATGCGTAGCTTGTAATCCTAACTGAGTCATAACTTCGATTCAATTACAATAATGTAATATGCAAGCTGCAATTAAATACAAAGTCGTATGATTCTCATAAGGAAAATGAAATTCCTAAACTTACTTGGCGTCCAAGCTGCAAAAGGAAGGGCCGAGTTGCTGAAGACCTCTCAATAAGTACTCAACGTGATTCTTACGTTGAAGCTCCATCCTACACAGATCAAATATCAAATTATTAAAAAAAATTGAAATATGGAACAAGTAAAACTAAACCCTACGTTTTTTAAATCTGATTACATTAATTTTTGAGCTAAGGGAGGAACACTCGCGTAGATGTGATATAGCATGTTGACATCGTTGAGAACCATTGACTGCTCTCGCTGAGTCACGGTTCCTCTCGGCTCTCTGTCCGGCTCCATTGATCGGTTAGTTAGTTAGGAGTTACAGTATTGATGCGAGCGCGTGATTTTGCAGTATGCCCGTGTTCTGGTGAATCGGCCGGCCCTCAGTGCTTTGCTTGGCCGTATGAGAAAGGACAAAGGATAAAGGAGAAAGGACAAAGGGGCGCGAATCTTCACGATGAGGGCCACAGTGGTTCATGTAAAAGCGATTTGGGTCAAGGGGGCCGCTTTGGAGTTGCTACTGGAAACACCCAATTCAATTCCGATTACACCCTTTATGTTAGCAAGTTGCCATTAATTTTTTTTTATTTTTTGGAAGATTTATACAAGAGTTGGACTATGACACCCCTCTGATCTCCTCATAAAATTCATTTTTTAGTTATATTCATTTTATTTTCGAAAATATCCTTTTTTTTAGATACATTTTTCTAAGTTCTCAATTTTTATTTGATTTGTTTTATTGTTAAAACTCAAAGTATTATTGTGCTATTTTTTAATTATTTTTAATTTTATTATTGCTCTACACACAAATTAAAAAGTTATATGGGTGATAAGGTTTTAGTGTTAATTATTGGCTGAAATAACACATATTTCAAATTATAATTTCAAAGTAATTTTAAGTATAAAAATATTTAATCAATAAAAAAATCAAAAAAGAACAATATATTATTCTAAATTTGTACAATTTATTTTAGTTAGATATGAAGAAACATATAAAATATTTTTTTTAAAAGGATTGATTATGAATTAAGTAATTTGCTGGAAAAAAAAATCTATATGTGTCTTTAATTATAATTTTATTTAAAGTGGGGTTTTGTAAGAATAATGTATGGGTGCCAATAGCTCCACTCTTTGTACAATTGAATCATCGTCTAATACAATGGAAACTCACTTAAATGTATAATCAATCCAACGAGTTATAAAATGTTTGGATAAAGCTTTCCGATTCAACTAACAAGCTGTACCTACTCGATACTCATGCTTCTTTGAATTCAAAAAACAATTTTGCTATGTATATACAAATTAGCAGATCTTGAGTGCTTCAACTTTGTATTTTATTATGATTGCAAATATTGTTTCGTTGCTTCCTTAAATTTTTTTAGATTTGATTTTTCTTTTTCCATTTTTTTTTTGTATTTCACTGTTTTGTCGATTAGATCAAGATTAACAAAATTTGTAATTCACAATAAATTCAAAATATAGTATATTAATATGTGTGTCAAATCGGCATTTGATCTATAGAAACGTGGATTGTATTGAATTGAACTTCATTATTTTTGTGGATTGGATAAATTTGAATGTGGAAGTATGTCAAATGTTTATAATTCAATACAAGTATCTTAGAATTAGCAATCTTTTGTGGAAAACTACCTTCATTGTCTAAAGAAATTCTTCGGTACATACCTCGTCATTCATATAACAAGTCAATTACATTCATCAACGAATCATTAATGTATTTAAATTGAAAAAAAATCGATATATGTTAAGAAATTCATATGTCACATTCTCAACAGTAAATCGTATTAATCCTATGATAAATTGCTTCATCATTTTATGAATTTCTTATCTTAACTTAACTTCTTGTTTTACTAGCCAACCAACTATGTAAAGATCAGTTTGGAATTGTAGTGGCTAACGAAATAAGTTTTTTTATGTGAATGAAATAAGTTGTTGACTAAAAAGCAGTTAGTGTTTGGTAAACTATATTGCTGCAATTGCAATGAATTTGAAAAACATAGCACATGCATTTAATATATTTTATTATCAAAGTATTATTTTATTATAAAATGTCCAAAATAAACTTAAATTTAATTTTTTTTAATTTTTTAGAGTACACTTAGTAAAATTATTTAGAAATGCTTTCTTTATTTTTTAAAACACGTAAAATTATATAAAGTGAAAAAATTCAATTAAGTGAAATATAACAAACTTAATCATTTGTTAAATAACATACTATAAGAATTCATACTAATACATATGTTCAAATAAAACAAAATAATATATTTGATTCACATAAAACTTATTGCAATAATATTCCTCAAAATTTTAATTGTTTGTTATCCAGAACTATCAGTGTTGTGATACTTTTATCAAGTGTCTGTTTCTTTTTATTTCTTCATCAAAAATTGAACTATGATAATTTTTAATGTTGTCAGAATGAAGATCACCTCGTGCATGCCTCTTTATATATTATGCAATGTCATAGTCTTAACAAAAATTTATGTAATTATATACAAGTCTTATCGATGCTCATGATAGAAAATAAACAAAAGTTGTTATGAAAAAATTTTAATATTAGGAAGAATGTATAGTGTAGTTATGGTGTAATATGACTGTGGCAGCAATATCATATATAATGATTTATTTATTATGGTATGAAAAAATAAAACACCAATAATTTTTTGTTAAAATAATAAAGATTATAATAAGAACTTTAAAGATATGATGGTTTATTTAATAAATTACTTATAGAAAGTAACTTCGATACGTTTTTAAAAATTGTTGTCAAAATAGATTAAATTATGAAATGAGTAATTTTTTTAAAAAAATTATCAGACATCATTTTGACAAAACATTATAAAATAAACAGCTAATAGGGTTATGAAACGAACGGTTTATAAAGTTTGAATTTAGACGGGCCCTAACTTTGACACTTGTCGTCCAAAAATCAGAGCGCTCAATTGTAACACGTGTGTGCCACGTGAGAGGAAGAGGATTGACGCGAAAGCACTGCGAAACCAATAAACCATTAGGATTAAGATTAGGACAGTCCACCTAAAGAGTCATTATTGTGTACACAAGGTAGGGTAGGCTGCAGGCGTGAGCCATGTCTCTTTATAGGCTTATCCAAACCCGAAAATATAAAAAAATATAGTCACCGTGATGAACCATTGTAGTATCAATAATTCACAAATAAGAATTTCCAGAACCAATATTCATTGGTATGTTTAAATTTAGTATTGAGCTAATTTATACTTATATTTTTTAAATTTTCTGTCACGCACATGATCATAATAATAAATAATTTAAATTTAATTAATTATATATTTTTATTTAATAACTATTTATTATATATTTTTAAAATCAGCGTGAAAGTTAGTTCCACAGTAAATCTAAATTATTGAATTATCAAAACCCCTGCTATATCATTTTGAACTTTTCAATATATTTTCTTAGTTATGCCGCAAGCATTAGCTATCTAATCTGGAGTCAGAGACTCAGAGTTGTACTATATTTACAAAGTAGATATTAAAGGACAATACATATTTATAGTATAAAATGAATTTATTGTTCATAAAGAATAAGGCAGTGTCTATTATAATATCTAAAGATTGCAAAATGATATATTATCCTTAAATTATTTGCCATATGAGAGTTCCTTGTTTATATTTTTTAAAGAAAAATATTAAGTATAAAGAGAAATAAAAAAGAAAAAGAAAGAGAGAAAGTGAGTGGATAGAAAAAAAAAAAGAAGCTAATTCCTCGTTTCTTTCTCCCATTATTTCCCTACTCCAAACACCACCCTTCTCCAAATTATGGATTCGGATTTTACCGAGAATAATACTAAGCATACGGATTATAGAATAGAAAATTTGTATCTCATCTGACGTGGCACTCGTTGATATTGCCACATCATCTCAATTTTGTAAACCTATTAATGTGATTGGACAAGAGCAGGAAAAATGCATGCACTTGGAAGAAAAACGTGTAACAATAGTGAAGTTACAAAGAGAACAAATTGAATTTCGCCACGTAAAATAGGTTGCTGCATGTTACGGGCCGCCCATAATACTCATCCCGTGCCAAGCAGCAGCCTAGTCCCACTAAGGATGGCAAAAATTCTCACGGTCGGATATTTTTAGAGATTTTTTTCATTCGAAGAATATATAAGAATAATTTTATACTTAAATTTTCATTCAATTTTATACTTAAATTTTCATTCAGGGAAGGGATAGAAATTTTTTTTTTCAATTTCTTATTCGAAGAGGGGACGGAGATGAGATGAAATTCCCATTTCCTACCAATTTCTCCATTTTAATTTTAATTTTAATTTTTTAAAATTATTAATAAATAAATT
>NW_006262688.1:9051517-9096395 GCF_000493195.1 Citrus x clementina | reverse complement strand
AAAAAAAAGAATATATAAGGCTTTTAAAGCTTTTAAGGTTTCACTTATTTTAATTTTAATATTCATTAAATATTTTAAATTTAAATCTATTTTTTATTTAGTTTTAGACGTTATAATTGCCCACATCGAATCACAATTTTAATATCTAATCTAATTTAATTTAATATTTACTCTTGATTTGCTCCGACTTAACTATTATGATGTAAAAGAAATAGTCTACATTTATAAAGTGCCCACGCCACCATTGAAAAAGCTAATTTTGAATATAAATTCGATTTTATTTATAATAATTTTGTATTAGACTATTAATTTATTCATGATAGTTTGTAAAAGAAATTTGTATCTCTTACGTGCTGAGTTACTTACTAATTTAATGTATGTGACTTTTGTAATAGATATTAATGTAAGATATTTTTCGAACTTTACTTTTATTTAAATTTTTTATTTTAATATAATTAACTCAAATAAAAAATAAAAAAATATATTAGTTATTCGGGGATCGAGAACCCTTAGAGATCCTCTATTATTATTCAGAAAGAAAATAAAAATTCTCTTAAATAATTGTGACGGAGACGGAGAGAGAACAGAAACATACGTAAAATATCGAAGATGGATACAGAGATATTAGTCCTCTCCCCTCCCCATTGCCATGCCTAAGTCCCACCCTCAGCAATGGCGTGGACCCACCATCTTAACATGCGCTAACTCACTCATTGTTATCTCTCTATCTATTTCCCATTGTAATCAAAAGCAAAAGTCAAAGGCTGCCGTTAAAACTTGAAAAGGTTTCGCCTATAAAAACGCTGTGCTTTAGTGAGGACTCGGCAGTGTGAGTGACAAATTATATAATTGGGAGATGGCCATGAAGAGAGTAGCTAGCTCTGCAATTAACGCTTTTGCTTCGTCGGGATATCTTCGTTCATCGTCGAGGTTTTCTCGACACTATGTAAGCTGTTTACGGTCTTCGAACTTTATACCGTTTGTTCGTTTTCATTTTTGATTGTCACTAAAATTTATAAATCAGTTTCATCATCTGCAGGCTCAGATCACCAATTTTTTGCCATTTTTTTTTTTAAACGACGATGGTTATCAAATTTTTATTTGGATAAGATGATTTATATGTAATGATAAAGTGAGATTTGTGATTATCTAATGGCTGATCTATCAATTTAGAGAAGAAATAAAAAAATTAAAAAAGAAAAAAAAAGGTTGTACAAGCATCAAAGTGGTTGATGATGATTATGTGCCAAGCAATGGGTAGATTTGGAATTTGGGGCAAACAAACGCATGACGAAAGTGTGGTTCCACGTGACATTGCACGTGACACATTCATTAAGTCATGATCTGGGCCCGCTGGGCCAAAAAATCACGTGAAATTTGATAAAAGTTATTTCTATTCGTTTTGTTTAGTTAGAGAATAATAATGTTCATGTATCTTATATTATCTATCAATTATCTGCTAAATTATCTTGATCTTCAGTTTTCACATCTGCAGCATATAATTAATTTACTCTAGAAACCCAAGTGAATTATTTAAAATTAAGGCAGCGTACTGAATGATTATACCGGTTTAATGGATGTGATTATGAAGTTGGACTATGATTTATCAGAGATAAGAAATTGTTGTAATATATTTGAATACGGGGAACATTTTAAGAACTTAAAATACATGAGACAAAGCTGGAAAATGTTTAAATAATAAATTTGTTCTCTTTGAATTTGTTTCTGTCTTACTATCTCCCCGCCCAATTTGTTTACTATGGTTTATGTTATCTAATTTCTTAGTATGACTACAAGCAGGCTTCTTCTGGAAGTAAGAAGATTGTTGGGGTGTTCTACAAGGGCAATGAATACGCTTCAATGAATCCCAACTTTCTTGGTTGTGTGGAGGGAGGCTGTGGTCTGCGTGAATGGCTGGAATCGAAAGGTCACCAATATATTGTCACTGATGACAAAGAGGGACCAGACTGTGGTTAGTATATCAATTTACCTCTATGCATTATGGATGTAAATGCAAAATTATCAATAAGCCCAATCACAGCTGGTCACATGCCAGCTTATAGTGTAGTACGGTGTAAATTGATTATGCACTCAAAATGCTGGTTTTTGAATTGAATTACTGATTGAATATATGAGGACCAGGTGGCAAGGCTGGTTGTTGATATCAACAGATGTTAGAAGCAGTTATCTTTGCATTCTGCTCATGGAACTTTAAAGAATTTTATCAACTAGCATGACTACGATTTTAGTTGCTCTTTTTCTTCCAGTTACAAATATAAATTATACATTGGTTTTGTTGCCGACATCTGTTTTTGTGTTCGTGATCGTTTGGAAATATTTGTACTTTAGTTTTGAAAGTAGAATAGCTAAAATGTTTACTGAAGTGACTCTGACCATACATTTGGCACCTCAATCCCACTCTTCTTGACAACTGGTTATTCTATTCCATAGCAGCTATGGATTAATATTCACAGTACTTCAACTGTGTATGGGCACTCATCATACTTGCAATGTTGGTTACAAGGTCTTATAGCCCTGTCTTATCTGAATGGTAGCTCTAAAAATAATGTGATTTTAAGTGCTTGTTTAAGAACTGCAATGCCTTGGCTAAGTGGAATTTCCTGGATGATTGACGCTTTTTCGTTTGGTCAAGTTATTTAGGTAGCCTGGTAGTTGATTCTTTGAGGTAATAAGCATAAAATAGCTTTTTTGATGTTTCATGTGTGAGATTTAACTGCAGAACTAGAGAAACATATTCCTGATCTCCACGTCCTCATATCTACCCCCTTCCACCCTGCCTATGTTACGGCGGAAAGGATTAAGAAGGCCAAAAATTTGCAACTGCTTCTCACTGCTGGAGTTGGCTCTGATCATATTGATCTAAATGCTGCTGCTGCTGCTGGTTTAACTGTTGCTGAAGTTACTGGAAGCAATGTGGTTTCAGTTGCTGAGGACGAGCTTATGAGAATCCTTATTCTTGTCCGTAATTTCTTACCTGGACACCATCAAGTTATCAGTGGGGAATGGAATGTTGCCGGTGTTGCTTATAGAGCTCATGATCTTGAAGGAAAGACAGTGGGAACTGTTGGTTGTGGACGCATTGGCAAGCTGTTGCTCCAACGACTTAAACCTTTCAATTGTAACCTCCTTTATCATGACCGGGTGAAGATGGATCCTCAATTGGAGAAAGAGACTGGAGCAAAATTTGAGGAGGATCTAGATACTATGCTTCCCAAATGTGACATAGTTGTTGTCAACACCCCTCTAACAGAAAAGACGAGGTAAAACCAATGTCTCATCCCTGATCTTGCATGAACTAAAGTTTCCAGGTTTCAAACTAATAGTAATTGTTCTGTTGAATTTTAGCTTATCTTTAAGTGCTGGATTGGCGTGCATTGTTAAAGTCACCGTCTTACCATTGGTACTCTTATTTGGATTATGGAGCTTGGTTGCTTGATAGAAAATGCCAAATTATATATTTTTCTAACTAATTTTTACTGTATTCAAGCTTCTTGTAGTCAATCAAATTTATGATATCAGTCTAACTTATCAGAATATTGGATTGCTTTGCAGAGGGATGTTTGACAAAGATAGGATTGCAAAGATGAAGAAGGGCGTCTTGATTGTCAACAATGCTCGAGGAGCAATCATGGACACACAAGCTGTTGTTGACGCTTGCTCTAGTGGACACATTGCAGGTAGTTAAGTGCCAACTGAAAGTTGGTTCCATCAATGCTGAACCCTCTATGCTGTATAAAACATATTGTTTATTTATTTATCCTTTTTTTTTTAATATATATATTAGAATGCATTCCTCCTAGATGGGTTGGAATCAGAAAAACTGAAAGGAAATTCCTAATTTGTTGTGTGGACTGCCAGCAGTATCAAGAAGAGTGCCTGGACATCTACACTGTTATATCCTCTGTTTATCTAATGTCTTTTTCTTTTTTAACTTGATTCTCAGGTTATAGTGGTGATGTTTGGAATCCACAACCAGCTCCAAAGGACCATCCCTGGCGTTACATGCCAAATCAGGCAATGACCCCTCATGTTTCTGGGACCACTATTGATGCACAGGTATGTTAGTTCATTGCATTTTTTTCCCGTATTCATGCGCCTCTTTATTTCACAATTCATGCGCCTCTTTACTTCATTTCTTTCTCACAAATCGAATTCTGAACTGAAATACTGCAGCTACGCTATGCTGCGGGAGTCAAGGATATGCTTGACAGATACTTCAAGGGAGAAGATTTTCCTGTTCAAAATTACATAGTGAAGGCGGGGGAGCTGGCACCTCAATATCGATAATTTCACGTGTGAAGAGACTGATCGTTTGAGTTTATTCTCTGTTGAACAGGACCTTCTGGAATAATGTTCCTATGTTTGTAAACTCTACATTTAACAATGGAATAATAAACACCTGGAATGAGTAACTTCATTTTATGTTTTTTTTTTTGGTAGGCTTCATTTTATAGGTATTGTCTTAATTTCTTTATGATGCATTTGTCAGAGTTATATTGCTCCACTATCTTATCGGCAGGGGTTTGGTTGAGTGGCTTTCATTAAACTTTATTTAATTAACCGCACCAGAGTTCGAACCCTGCAGAAGGACGAACTTAAAAAATACTGATTTGGTCATTGTCTATCCCTACCATAAACACTATATTAAATCAAAATCAAATCAACAATGAACTGAATTCGAATCCTACAGGAGTAGCCTAAAATACTAATTTGGTCCACCCCTACCTTAAACGCTTGCCCAATATTAAATCAAAATCAGACCAACAATGAATGGAGCAGCATTTAAAACGAAATATCATAAATTGATCTTTTTGTCACCTGATCATCCGGTTGGATTGCAAAAGAGAAGTCAATAAAAAGACAAAGAAGAAGTACTCTCCAGTCTACATTACTTTTTACTGGCATCAAATCTCTTTAAGTGAGATCTGCATTTTCAGAAAATACCTATCCTCTATGTTACATGACTGAGAATTTTTGGAATTACATGCTACATTCATTACAAACAAACTCCATCGAGCTTCATCTGCCATTTTTAATCATGTACTAGTACTTAACAAGCCAACACTTTCAAGTTTCACTATTTTGTTTCAAGAATTCAAGGTCTTTCATTTGCTGTTTGACAGCTTCTTTTGGTAGGGGCTTTGATTCTGGAACATTGGTCTCATCACTGCCTTCTGCTACTTTCCTTGCCTTGTCTTTGACAATCCTTTCTATCTCTGGCTGCTCAACTGTTGGGAAAACAGCCCTAAGTATGGTCACTAGTAGTCTCTCGTCTTCCTCTTCAACAAGTTCCTTGCCGAAGCAACAAACATAAATAGCTTCAAGAGCTTTCTCAGCACGAATTGCCATAGGGATAGTTGGGGTGACAGCATTTAGTTTAGCTCGTCGCTGCATCATATACATAATTTTTATTAAGAATGTATAGGAATGCCTTAAAATGCAATTTAAAATTTAGATAACACTAAATCAAGGAGCCAACATACAAATGGATATCTTCATCACAATGTTTATGAAAGATGTCCATAGACATATCTTGATATCTCAATAAAAGTCCAACTTTTGACCCGATTGACCAATAATGCTCAGATTCTGATTCCTCCATAACAGTAAAATGATCAGAAGCCTTGAATATATATATATATATATATATATCTAGCAAGTCTAAGGTGTCAAATTGCCTGGAGCCACTGAATGAAAACCAAGCAAGTTTACAATACTCAATTCTTTTTTGAAAAATGCTTCCTTCTAGTATGAGTTTGTGTTTTAGGGCTGGGAGGCCTTCAGTTATGTCAGGAGAATTCGATCTTTATCTTTACAGGCCAAAATTGAAGACTGATTACCAAGTAGCTTGTGTCAGTCATAAATATAATGACAAAGAGAAGAACCAAGATCTATTAATACTATTGTATTTAGCTTTATTCTTTTTGTTCTCTTTTAATTACATTATTACTTGGCATATCACTGACATGTTGAGAAGGAAAATTTAATCATCACAAAAAACCAACAAAGTACAGTTTGAACTGTTGTTGACTCATTTACTAAACATCCATTTCTAGAATTCATTTCCTAGCAAATTACGGCTGTAGTTTATCTCCAATCCAACATCCCACACTCATAATCTTATTTCTCGGATCTACTTATTCTTAATAAACTTTAAAGATTTGCACAACCTTTTGCTCCCCGCGTACATGCTATTATGTAATTTATGGTACAAGCCTAAACTGTCAAGATGATGACGAAAATCATATTGCACAAGCCATGAAATGAGTTTAAAGAAACTTAAATATCCTGCTTAACCTCTGGAAAAACGACCTAATAGAATGAAAAAACCATTTCCATGGTTTGGATTGAGATATAATTTTCCAGTAATCTTCTAAAACAATGGGCACAACTATAATTGGAACCTTCAGAAGATTACTGCTCCAGTACTCTTAACATCCTACAGAGCCTGAAAGCATTTCATCTCTCTCAAAGGGCATGAGTATGACAAAGAGTTATTATGATGAATAGTTGGTGCTAAATGTAAATGAGTACTAAACAAGCAACTAAAACAAGTAGTGATGCACGATGCCTAGTTTGAGCTAAATTTGAGTTAGCAACTTAAATTCTGTGGCTTTTAAACTATAATTTTTTTTTTTTCACATAACTGGGCATCTCATCCAAGAAATTTCTTGCCAATGAACTCAATACAAGAGCTAAACTCTTTGCTTATTGGGATCAGAAAACAAGGGACAAGTAGATTAACCAACCTCTTTGGCCTCATTCATCGCAGCAAGGAAGGTCTCCTCTTCAAATTCAACATCATTTGAGACGCGAAGCCTCGCTGCACCCTCCAGAATCTCCTCAGATTTGAGCAGACCAGCACCCACAGCCGCTAGCCAACAGCATATCAAAACATACAAAGGATCCCCTGCCTACCCAAAATGCAAAACCAACTCAAGAACTCAACTTTACAATTCAATACCTAATATATCACTGAAGAAATGCAATTAAATTGAATATCATCAAATTGAATATGCGGAAATTTAAAAAAAAAATATTACCCGGCCTCTGCGTTCTTGAAAGTCATAGAAGGCCTTAGAATCATTGATGCTACATTTGTTGCCTACCCTTCTTCGAAACTCAGCAAAGTCAATAATATCACCACCAACGCCACCTTCATCGCTGAGGATTCTAGCGAAAAGACCGATAACAGGCAATGAACCGATGACTTTGTTAGCAAAGTTAGAGATGGAGTTTTGGTTCTCAATGTAAGCTTTCACAGACAAGACTCCTCCATTAGAAGAAGAGCTTGGAAGCTTTCGAAGCCTTGTGGGGTTGCTGCTTTGAATTTGAGGGAAAAGAATAAGTGAAGGCGAAATCTGCTTGCAACAGGTTGAGATTTGGGCTTGAAGATTTGTCTGCAAAGAAGATAGAGTGAGCATTGTAGTTGAGTTATGAAAATACGGATGGCAAGCATCACTCTTTAATAAATTGTAAAATATTATTAAAATAATTTTTATACATTCATAAACGCACGACTATGTGCATTGTAAAAATTAATTAATTTATTTTAAAGACTATATTATTTTATACATTCATATATTAAATTATTAATTTTAAAAAATTTTATTTTATTTTACACACTCTTTTAAATTCTAAAAATATTTTTACTTAAAAATATTTAAATTAATTAATTTTATTTACTTAAAACACTAATAAAATTATTTAACACACTCAATTTTAAGAGATCTAATACATATTTACAATAACATAATTAAGTCAAGTTAAATAAGTTCTTTAATATAATTTTAGTTATTAATATTTCGTTATTTATGTTCAGTACTATATTTTGCATCCAAAATAACTTGTAATGAGAACATTGTAATAGAAAGTATTTTATAAATATTAAAAAAAAAATAGGGAGTAGAAAGCCATGGAAAAGAAGAAAGAGAAGGGTCGAAAGTCAATATTTAAAAAAATGACTATTTAATGTGATTTTATTTTATTTTATTTTTAAGAAGAAAGTATCACACATATTTTGTAGTTAATTTTTTTTTATAATATTAATTTCCACATTACTCATTTGAATATTAATTAAGATATTGGACATAAAAGTTTTAGGGTTAAAAAAAAAAGAGTTATACATTAACTAATGAGTGTTATGTATGGATATTAAAAGTAATTATATAATTTTAATTTTTAATAAATTATTTTTAGTAATAATTTACATGATTGGCATATTATTAGTAATTTTTTATTAAAATCAAGGTGTTCTAAACAATTTGAAATATTTAAAAAATTTTAAATTTCATCCTAAATGATATATTATTTATTGATCAATTAGTAATCTTTTACAAAAATTCAAGTAAATTAATTATATTATCTTTATCAATCAATTGATAAATATCATATTATTTTAAATGATTTTTTAAAATAAAAATTTTAAAATATATAACACTATTTAAATAAATTTTAATAAACAAATAGCACTATGCTAGTCCTAATCACGTCCTTATTAAATTAAATCATTGATTTCTTTTGATAGGGTGGCTTTAAACGAACATACAATAATAATTTTTTTTTAAAAAAAAGGAGGTAACGATTATCCTAACGCTAATTCATCTCTCTCTCTCGATAATTTTATTTTTTAATTCCCAGCGAATGATCGAATCGACAACGTGACAACTAAAATCAACCGCAAAAACAAAACCTAAGAACAGAGCTGTAGCAGCAGAAGCCGATACTGAGAGCTGGTTGGTCTGCTGACGCTGACGTTGGCACTGATGCAATGGGCGCTTTCTTTAACGAAGAGCTCTCGTTCCCTCCGGTCCACGCCAACTTTGCTTCGTCGCAAGAACAACTGATCAGATTCTCTAAAAACGTTCACGACAATGTTCACGGCAACATTTATCTCGACCCCGTCCGTAATTTCTATTATATTTTTTTTCTTATATTAAGCAATTTTGGCCACAAACATTCTGTGAATGTGAGTGAAGAAATTATGATTCTTTGTTATTGTATCGTCTTGTATTGTTCCAGCTCGCTTTGAAGTTTATTGACACTGAGCAGTTTCAGAGGCAAGCTGACTCTTTCATTTTACTTTTATATTTTGTTTTTAAAAAAATATTTTTTTTGAATTATTCAGTTATTTGCAGTGGCTTTTACAATTATTTTATGTAGTTAATGATCAAATTTGCTTTTCATATTACAGGCTACGTGACCTTAAACAACTTGGTAAGTTTCCTAGGGGAAAAAAAAGGGAAGCCATAGGTGTGAATGGTGGTATATAGTAGATTTCGTAAAAATATGAACATGTAATTTTATTTTTTAATAATAACAAGACAATTTTATTTTCGAGTGTTTCAGGTGTGACGCATTTGGTTTATCCGGGGGCAGTGCATTCTAGGTTTGAACACTCTCTTGGGGTGTACTGGCTTGCCGGTGCAGCTATTCAAAAGCTCAAACAGAACCAAGTACAGAAACATTCTCTGTGTTTTTTGATTACTTGAAGTCTTATTTTGTTCAATATTTCGACATGTTTCATGTAAATGCTCCAATCATTGTAGGGTTTGGAACTTGGTATTGATAACTTTGACATCCAAACTGTGAAACTCGCAGGTAATTGATTGTGTTCCCCATGATTTTCCATTGCATATCGACCGATTCCTTATCTGCTTTCCTTTATCACATCTGTAGGACTGCTACATGATGTCGGCCATGGGCCTTTCAGTCACTTGTTTGAACGCGAGTTTCTCCCCCGTGTTGTTAGTGGCTGCAAATGGTACGCAATGCATTATGCTAGTGGGATGCATTTATCCTTCCTTTATTTATTTATTTATTTATTTTTTTAATTTTACTTGTGATGAGGACATTGGAGTTCAATTGGATGATGTATGTTTTTGCTCGGAAATCCAATGTTTTATTTTTAATTTTTATTTCAAGCAAGTTCCCAAGTAATTGATCAAAGTAGTGATCTCATATGTGTTTTTCTGTCAGTGAGCATTGTATGTTATGCTTGAATTCCCTCTCTCTTTTTCTTCCTCTTTTAATTTTTCAAATTATCTGTCAGAGTGTGCATTGGCAGATGAGTTTCCGGTCCTTCCACAGCTTCAATTTCGAGGGTACAGAAAAGTAGTATGAACTTAAAATTTTAAGTGCCACTAATATGGGAGTTAAAGGCAAGTTTGAATCGTGGTTTCTCTGATCTGATAACAACCCTATATCTCTCTAGTAATGATTGGGATCCCAACAATTAAGTCCCAACTTGAATCCCAAGTGTTATGTGGCATTCATCTATTGGAAAGTGAATTTCACAATTGATAAAATTAATATTCTACAATCCACTAAATGAATGGCATATTAGTTGAGACTCAAATTGGTCTCAAATGTTCGGATCCCTAGCGTTATTCGTATCTCTCTTCTTCAGCCACCTAGTTTTTTGTTACTTTTGAGTCGCACAATTACATACTACACGCACAATATATTCAGATAGGCTGTGTTTTCTTTTACCAAAAAGCTTTAAGAACTAATGGTAGTATTCCTTTGGTTTTGTTTGTGTGTGTTTGCATACTTATTTGAAGAATTAACTTCAGCTTCCTTTTAAATGTTAGTAAGCTAGAAAATATGCACAGTGAAGCTTGTTAATCTGATTTGGAGTCAAGTTGCAATTTGAATGTCTAGTTTTAAATAGAGGTTTGATTGAACTTTGTTCTGGGAAGTTGAATCATGAGTTTTTGCTTTTTCATTTTCTCAAATCTCTAAAGATAATTCTGTTAAGAACGGTTGTCTGCTTCGGGGAGCTTGCATAGGCTATCCCTGTGTGTAATGCATATGATTGGATAGTGGTATACTAAGGATGCTTTAGGATTGCATCTCCCCTTACTCTGATGCTTGTTCTTCAATGGGAATATTGCTTCTCCTCTTCATTACGCTTATCATGCTTGCATTTCCTTCTTCATGAGATATAGTGAAGTCCAAGTTCATGCTTTCAAGAGTTTTTATTTTCTCCTTCTCCCCTCGCCCAACTGCTTTTAACAGAATTCTTTTGTGCTTTATGTGATAATTTTTCCTCTTAGGTCTCATGAGCAGATGTCATTGAAGATGGTTGATCATATCGTTGACGAGCACCATATTGATCTTGACTTTGAAATGATTAAGAAAGTAAAGGTAAGTTGAACTTACTAGAAATCCTCCGTTTTCCAAATTCTGTTAGAACCATGACTGGATTTTTATTATTTAAGGCATTGAGTGAGTGAGTAATGTCCGCAACAATTTTATGTGATTGGAAATTCTCTCTTGCAGTTGAACTTACGGTTGAAATTTGAAACAGAAGTTTCAACAGGGATAGATAAATAGAAGTTTTATATTAAACTTTACACTCTGTGTGTGTGTGTGTGTATCCTCCATTGAATGTCAATCTCACATTGTTTCAGTATTATTAGCACTGGCTCTTGTTGTTCCATAAATGAATTTTTCTCAGATTTATATTCATTCGAACATTTATTGCTTGTAACAGGAGATGATAGTTGCTAGTTCTGAGCTCACACTCCCAAAAGTAAGATCCTTTCAGAAATTCCATTGTATTAGCCTATTTTTATTGATATCTGGTTCTCATTATTGTTTCTCTCTTGGAAAATTTGTCGTGCTTGTACATCTAGTTTCACGCTCTTCTTAAGTTATTAGTTTATGGTTATTTGTTATATTTGTCAATCTTTATAGTAGCCTTCATTGGTAGGGCACACGGGAGAAGCATTTCTTGTATGATATTGTTGCAAATGGTCGAAATGGCATTGATGTGGATAAGTGAGTCTTATTGATTCAACTGATTACTGATTATATAAACCCTTTCTGTTTAATTGTAAGTTTCAAATTTGTGCCATTGTATACCATTTTGTTGTGAGAATAATGCCCTGGGGATATATTTATGTAGGTTTGATTATATTGTCCGGGACTCCCGAGCTTGTGGCCTAGGATGCAACTTTGAGTTTCAGAGGTCAGAGTTAAATTTTCTAGATGCTTTGGTTTGTTATTGGTGCCTGATACTATTTTTGTAGTGATATAATAGTAATAATAATAATAAAAGAAAGAAAACATGTTTAGCGTCAATTTTCATTTCTTGCCAGGTTGATGGAGACTATGCGGGTTTTGGATGATGAGATTTGCTATCGTGCCAAAGAGTGTTAGTATATTTAATTTAAGTCCATTATTGCAGCTGTATTTACTTTTATTATTCTTGCCAATTTATGGGTTTTTGCCAGATCTAACTGTCCACAAGTTATTTTACACTCGCGCGGATCTGTATAGAACAATATATACACATCCAAAAGTAAAGGTACGAAATGGAATTATTTATTCTATATCATAGATGATCTCTGTCAGCATGTTCTGTTGTTCATGCCTCCTATATATTATTTGTTCTTTCTCATATTACTTTTCAATGATCTCTCTGCTTTTATGGTAGTCTGCAGTTCCCTAATCTGACTGTTTTTCTATTGCAGGCGATCGAGCTTATGGTTGTGGATGCCTTGTTGAAAGCAAATGATTTTCTAGAAATTTCGTCGTCCATTGAAGATCCTTCGGATTACTGGAAGGTTCAAAAGCTGTTTAGTATGTTTGATATTTACAGATTTTTTGTCCTGATGTATAAAATTCTATGCTAATTATGGTTCTTGGAAATTCAGTTGGATGACTCAATAATCAAAACTATTGAGATAGCTCCAAACCAAGAACTCAAGGAATCTAGGGATTTGATTTTGCGGATCCGAAGGAGGAATTTGTATCAGGTAGCGAAGCTTTGCTGATTGACTTCTCCTGTTTTGCTCTGATGTGAATTATCAGACGGAGGCATAGCACCTTTATGCATCTCTTTTCTATTCTGATAACGTGCTTTATGTTAAATAACTTGTTATTTTGAAGTTATATCTTACTAAGATTAAGGTGAAAATTGTGGCAGTTTTGTAATGAGTACACTGTTCCAAAAGAGAATCTAGAACATTTCAAAGATGTTACCCCGCAAGATATTGTTTGTTCCCAGGTAAACATTTATGCACAGATATTTATTCATATGTTCTTTGCAAATGAAGTAAATCAAAGTTTCTAATAATTATTTATTCACTTCACAGAAAAATGGTGGAGCAATATTAAAAGAAGAGGATGTTGCTGTTAGCAATGTGAGGATTGATTTGGCTCGTGGAAGGCATAATCCTCTGGAAAGGTATTTGAAGAAAAACAGAGGCATTTCTATTTCTTTTTCTATCCTACAATTTTCACTTTTCACTGCAACCACTAATATTTCTTTTTATTATCTTTTTTTTCTTTTCTTTTCTTTTCTTTTCTTTCCGGGATCATGTTTGCTTCCAGCATTAACTTTTTCAAGGTAATAAAATCTATTTTGACAGGCTAAATCCTTGCAACTAATTCCTAATTTTTTTTTTTTTATCATTTTTCGGTATCAGTTCTTCTAGACTTCCTGTAGGTTCCACATTTCAGTGTACAACTTTCTACAGCTTCATTTCTTTTCAGGATTATGAAAGCAAGGAAAAATTCCCTATACCTGATAATCGCATTAGTCACTTGTTGCCTACATGTTATCAGGACATGATAGTGAGGGTGTACTCCAAAAAACCTGAGCTGGTGTGTAATTTCAATGTTTTGGTGGTTTGATCTTATTGTTTTTTCTACGCCTTTCTGTTCCAGTGATTGCAAATATTTCTGTGAAACAGGTGGGAGCAATCTCTGAGGCTTTTGAAAACTTTCAGTTAAAAACGTATGGGATCAAAGCACAAGTACATGAAACTCCAGTGAAGAAGAAAAGGCGCTTATGAGGTGACCATCTTGTAGATTGTCTTTCTTGGTTGACATCCAGCCAAATAATATATTTAATTATATATAGTTGCCAGTCAGCAAATCAATACATTTCGGATATCACACACCACAAAGAAGCATGAGTTGTAAATGCTTTTTCACACGCTGTTTCTACTTACCCTTAATTCCACCACGTAAAATCAGTTTGTATAGTTGATGGGCATTTGGTGTCTGTCAATTCGTTGAGTATTTGAACCCAGTATTGCTTTCTGTATTCTGTTGGTTTCGGTTTCAATTATGCCAGTGCTCTCCCTCGAAAAGATTGAAGCCTGCTTTTCATCAGGTGAATTCCTGGATGAAGCTGTGGTAAGTATTTGATTTCCTGTTGAGTTTCTTGCAGCTGGTGATGAAACATTATTTGAGATTTTATTCTGACGACGAACATTATGTTGTTTATGAATCGATACATATTGACTGGACCTTGCATACACATGGAAAGAATTGCCACGAACATTATTAACAGAAAAGCACAGCCAATCTATAAGCTCGAATGGTATCAATAAAGCTAATGAGTCATGTTTTGATCAATCTCTTTACAATTTCTCCCCGTACGAATTAGCTTGACTTTTTCTCGGCCGGATTTGTTCAACACCACTTTCAAGGCAAAATATAATAAAAAAATAAACGAACATCCATTTATCCAATTTCTCCTATCATAGTTCGTTTCCCTACCCTTTATCTTCTGAAGCGAGATTTGTCCAAGTCAGATTCTAGTTAGCCGATGATGTAGCTTAGTCATGAGTCTCATGACAAGAGAAGTCTTATATCTAAGCACTTGCGAGATCACAAGTCTGGACTCTGGAACGGAGAAAATGCCGGGGAGGCTTTGGGGCAAAAAAAATTGTTCAATCGTTATGCAAAACCTAGTGTGCCAACAAACTCACAAATAACGCCGTTTTGCCGTTGCTTGTTCGGGCACCAATTAGGGTATATATATATTAGGAGCACAGCATGCATACCCATAGCCCATAGGGGCTGTTTTTATGAGGGGCCAAAAAAAAAAACAAAAATTGTGTACAATAATCCAATTTCCCATATCATTTTCTGTATGCCTTGGAATCAATTGGATAAAGGTGTTGAAGGAAAGTCATATTGTGAAAGGATATAATCACGGGGCAAAAATGGGTCGGCAGAACACAATTCACAACAATGAATTTTATTATGAATGGAAAGAGTAGAAGTGAGTTGTGTTGGGGGTTGCTCCGTGAATTCAAGTCTCGATACAAAATGATGACCTCTTCTTTTGATATGTGATGAAGTCAAAAAGTTGATGCTTCACGTGCATGCATGGTGTTTGTAGAATTGGTACTAGTCTAGTCTATGGAGAGTAGAGTAGCAAACCAAAAGCAGGACAAGACAAACGCATCACTTCGATAACAAGATAAGATAAGGTCCCCTTTTGCCCCTTTTTTCAGTTAAATTGCACAGTATGCTGCTTCGTACTTCTCTTAAAGTCCATGACTTAATTTTTTATAAGCTCAGGAGACGATCCCAGCTCATACTTAATAGTAGTGTAATTAATTAACAAAAGTCAATTTAACGACGGCTCGCAGAAGAGATAGTATAGAGGCTCCTGTACATGCTTGAATTTAAATGATCTGTCGGTATGACATTTTTGACGTTATATTTCACTATCACTAATTTATGTGGAGGCCATCTATATCCAGCGTTACTCAATTCTTGAGAATAATAATTTTCATTACTTTGGTTTTTAGCAGTTGCATATCGGGGATCACCCACAATATCTTTTGACGTTATCTCAGACCCAATGATTGAAATGAAACCCTACCATCTTTGCAACTTGAATATAATACCAAATTTGGTTCATTCTTCTGCCTCTACAAACTCAACATCCGGATCCCCTCTTATGTTTACGATTTCCTTATTAATGTTATTATAAGGAACCGAACTCCACTCCTTGTTAGCATTTCCGGTTACTTAATGTGATATTTATTGTATTAGTTGTTGAGAGATAACTAAGATTAGTACTTGACAGATATAAGTGCCACAATATCGGTTGAGATATATACATATTTTTCTCAAAAGAATCTAAAAATCCTTTTCATCGTGCAATTTACAATCAAACCATACAATCATATTTCTATCCTTTTCATCGTGCAATTTACAATCAAACCATACAATCATATTTCTAAGGAATTTATAGACAATTTTCTTCTTCGTTGGAAAAAGAAAAAACCCATGCATAGAGACAGGCTGTATATGTATTGGTGGCCACCGGGCGGTTGGCAGTAGTGATGAAACAATAATTTAGTTGTACGCTCAAGTGCTAGTAAGGTGGGAGGCAGAGGATCCATTTCTTTTTCTATTAATCTATTATTGGTCTCTACGTATTAAGTCTATAAAATGATCCCCTAACTTTTCATTCGTAAAAGTTTTCCTATTTGTTCCCTCAAAAGTTATAAATTTGAATCAAGAATAACTTTTTGATTGAGTAGTGACTGCATTCTTGTTAAAATCGAGAGTTTGATGAGTCTCTTGGGGTATTATTGGAGTATATTTTGATTATGAATTTCTTGGTTGAACTTTAATAAATTTCAGATTTACCTACTGATGGCTAAAGTCTTTTCATTTATTATCAAATGATATAGCATTTGAAAATAGGCACAACTAGACTTTTGAAGGGTAAAATTATTTATTTTTTCATTCTCAATTTATATGAAATTATTAATTAAAATACTATTTAATCCCTTGTTGTTTATTATTCATATTAGAACATAGGCATGGATGCCCCTTAATCATAAATTCCTCACTTTATATTTAGTAAAAAAGATGTTGATGATTTACGCAAAAATTAACACGCCCTTTCCGATATTTCCACAACAATGGCATCAACAGTCAAGGCCAAAAAAACTGCTTCCGTGTTGCTTTTGTTATTTATTGGGTTCTATTTAAGGATAGAGTAGAAGAAAGAAGGAAAGGCTTTTAATTTTGTTTTTACTTTTATTTGTTTTAATTTAAAAAACAACAATAAATTTCTTTTAAGTAAGAGCAAAGTACCCTTAAAAATACAGACGCCTGATGTCATCAGACATATCACTTTATTTATATATATATATACTGATATATTACAATCAGAACTCTACTAATATTTTTATAATCAGATATCAATCGACACCCTTACTTTAATATAAGAGATAAATATATTCTATCCCTAAAACGGGAAGTCAAATATACTACTATCAAAGGAAGTTGAGTCACAACAATTATTGGGAGTCAAACTCATGTGCCCAAAATTACTGAATGCATGAGTTATCAATGGGCTACAATCCCATTAGCATCATACATATCACTTTATTATCAAAATTTTTTGACAATTATTTTTTTCACTTAATGTTTTAGTTTTTATTATTATACTACCATATAGTTAAAGTTAACAAAAAAATTCGAGGTAAAATAATAAAAATAGAAACATCAAGTGGTAAAAAGTAATTATAAAAAATAATAATAATAAAATAATAATATCCCAAAGTACAATATTTCCTCACATCAACCATATGCTTCTTTATTGCAGGTAGATTTGCTTTTTGCTTCCTGCTTCTGCTTTTACGCCTGTTTATTGATTAGATTAAACTACGCAGTCATGTAACTGAATTGAACTTCCCATAAATGGCAAAAACATTTGTGAACTCATAAGTCCCAACAGTGCTCTCCTCGCTCCCATCACTCACCACTCAATCATTTTGAATCCCGTAAACTCCCTTCACCTTATTTATAGACATGACAAATTAATTTTTAGTATATTAAATTATTTGATATTTAAATATTATATTGAGTTCCGACTAATTTAGATTCGAGTTGGATAGGATTACTAAAACGATAAAACTCATATAACAAATTATTTACTTCAACTAAAAGAGAAATTTTATGAGTTAATTCCAAAATCATTTTTTTAAGGTTAACTTTTACCTGCACTCATAAATTTTTATCAAAATCTCATTAACATCCATCGTAGAACCTTATGGGTGTCCGTAAAAACTGAGTTTCTAACCGCAATGAAATAAATATGAATTTATAGATAAATAAACTGAATTTATGTACGGAAACATATCTTTGAATGCTTAGCAATTTGAATGCCGGTTGAAACTATAAAGACTTGACTTTTTTTTTTAATTTAAATTACTTGTGAGTAAACTAGATCACTATTAGTTTAAAATAATGTATAACTGAAGAAAAAAAAAAGAAAGTATCATTTGCAACTTCCATGTAACTGTCTCCGGTTTCCACGGTATCGATGGACTACAGTAGCATTGAAAGAGAAAGGTTACACAGAAAAAAGAAAAATAATAACAATAATAATAATAAAAAGGTACATTGACCGTGAATCCCATAAAATAACAAACAACAACCCACGAGACAGAAAGAGAAAGACACCATGAATGAATTTATTAAAGAAAATAAAAGAAGAGGTTGTGATGAGAAGAACAGACCGAGGTGGGTCAGAAAACAGACGTCGTGTTCAGGAAAAATCCATGTGCCCACATGGCTTCTAGTTATTGCATTAAGAATTTATATATGTGTATATTTATAAATTTTATTATGTAGTCTGTATGCTGCCCACAAGTTACATAAAGAATTTATATATGTGTATGCATACCATTATTATTGTTATTATTATTATTATTATATGTATATAAGCAGTTACACTGTTGGTGCGTTTTGTCCTTGGCTTAACAAACTTGTTTGATCAGAAGAAGAGAGTGAGTGTGAGAGTGTGTTTTTGTTTTGTTAGCTTAGAGAACACTTGAAATGAAGGAGAAGAGTGAAACTGGAGGTGGGTATGTGAGAGCAGATCAGATAGATCTGAAGAGCTTGGATGAGCAACTACAGAGGCATCTAAGTAGAGCATGGACTATGGAGAAGAACAAGAACAGGAAAGAACATGAAGATAATTTAGCTGAAGATCACCATCACCATCTTCATGGGGTCCAAGGCGGCCACCACCCCCACCACCAACATCTACCGAGACCCATTTACACCCGCAGCCGCAGTAGCAGTACTACCAGTTCTTCTGTCAGGAGGCAAGAATGGGAGATTGATCCTGCTAAGCTCATCATCAAAGGTGCCATTGCTCGTGGCACTTTTGGCACTGTTCACCGTGGCATTTATGATGGCCAAGACGTTGCTGGTAAGTATTCGTTCATTTACCCATTTTTGAGAATTTTGTTCATATATATAATATTCCACTCATGCATGTGGTATCATTGGTAACAGTTTAAGTTATAACTTTTGAGTTGTTTTTGGGCTCATAACTTTCCACTTATGCTTGCTTGATTGTACCAGACTTGAGTTTCTATGAATTAAGATGTTTCTTGTTTGGTTTTTTTATTGTAAATTAGTGCTGGCATAGTTTTATTCTGATGGCTTTGTTTGTGTTGCATACCATATTAAGGGATTTTGCTGCTTCAATTGCTGTTTCAATATTGCTCAATTGGACCATTTCCTCGCCAAAGATTGAGGGGAAACAAATCTTGGATTTTCAGTTGCATGTGGACTGGGACAATGAGATTAATTTTCCACTGCTATGCCCAATATCTAAGTGGGATTTCCTTTTTTTTTATTAACAAAAAAAAATTGGATTTTTCCATGGCCAAATGGATGGAAACTCTTTATTTTCTTTTAGCAAATAACTTCTTGTGATAGACCTTTATAGATCTAAAACTTTCAAAATCCATCCGTGAATCACGAGACTGGTTGAGTTGGCAGTTAGCTGTATGGTAACCTCAATATTGTTGTTATGTTCTTTTTCTTGAACTTTCATGTGTCTTACGTTATTGTTGATTCACATTAATTTTTTGCCTCACCTTTTCAGAATAAAAAGCTAAATAATTAAAGCACCAAAAGATTTTATACACTTGCATGTTCTATTGCCAAATGGTGCTCATGTCATCTATTATTTTCTGGCAGCTAAATGAATCTAGTGATGGCAATAATCTCTAGTTATAAGCTGCAACTATTTTTTTTTTCTACTGACTATTTTCGTATTTGATTATAATTTAGATTTTGATTCACTAAAATTCTTTTATGATGTGCAGCTGCTTTACTTATCAATTTATGAGGCCCTTTTCTCCCTAACGCAACTAAATGGTTTATAAATTCAAAGTGAATCACGCATCTTCTTTTCATCCTTCGGAAACTTTTAACTTTACTTCCTTTCTTAAGCTCAGTTAAACTTCTTGACTGGGGGGAAGAGAGCCACAGGTCCGAGGCCGAAATAGCTTCTCTTCGAGCAGCTTTTACCCAAGAGGTTGCTGTTTGGCACAAGCTAGATCATCCTAATGTAACCAAGGTAACATTTGTCATCCCAATGAAACAGTAGCAGAGGTAATGTGATATCTTGGAACAATGTCAATTGTGTCAGAACCCCACTTAGATATTGCACCGCATTGAAAGACAATGACCTGTAAAAGGGTCAATGCTCCAATTAGTGTGTCACACCCAAACGTTTTTAAATTGGGAGTCTCTTTACAGATTTCCAGATGTTCAATGAAACTTATCTTCAATCATACATGTTAAACTTTTTGTGCAGTTTATAGGGGCGACCATGGGTACGTCAGAGCTAAACATACAAACGGACAATGGTCACATAGGCATGCCAAGCAATTTTTGCTGTGTTGTTGTTGAATACTGCCATGGGGGTGCACTGAAGTCTTACCTCATTAAGAACCGGAGAAGGAAGCTAGCTTTCAAAGTAGTTATTCAGCTGGCACTGGATCTTGCACGAGGGTAAACTTCTCATGCCTTATCTGTATAATGAATGCTTATCTCATCTGTTCTTCAAATCTGTCACATTTGAAACTGCAACAGGTTTGCATTTTGCATATGAAAGTAATCTGTAATTTAGATTATTTAAGCTCGCTTCTCCAATTCATAGGTTAAGCTATCTTCAGTCCAAGAAAATCGTCCACAGAGATGTTAAAACAGAAAACATGCTACTGGACAAGACCCGTACAGTGAAGATAGCTGATTTTGGGGTTGCTCGCCTCGAAGCTTCAAATCCTCATGATATGACTGGGGAGACTGGAACACTTGGTTACATGGCCCCAGAGGTATTCAGCTGAGTATCTTGAATTTGAACTCTGCAATAGTCTTACTCTCTCTCTTGCACGCCTATGATCATTGTGAGGGTAAATAGGTAAATCAATGAATTCAAGGGGCCCTGTTATTAGTGCATTTGAAGAGTGTGGATGCTATTCACCTTGTTAGGTGTTAGATAAAACTTCATTTCTTAGCATTGATCAACCCTGCAACACATGACTTGTGCTTTCCCAGTGGTATTTGATATCCTTGGAAAAGATATGTCACTCTTATGTTACTTAAAGGCTGTTCCAATCACATTATAAAAGATGATGTTCTCTTTAAAATTTAAGCACTTATGGATACAGTTTTTGGAAACAATTTGCCTTTGCATCAGTGATTGGCTTCACCGTGCATGGTTCTTTAAAATCCTAAACAATCTGTGTCTAACTTATTAACAATGACTTTTGAAATGGGACAGGTTCTCAATGGCAGTGCATACAATAGAAAGTGCGATGTATACAGTTTCGGTATCTGCTTGTGGGAGATATACTGCTGTGACATGCCCTATCCTGACCTCAGTTTTTCGGAAGTGACATCAGCTGTTGTCCGCCAGGTAGATTAAATGAAACCTTTAACTACAGATGGGAGTACTTCTTGATAATATTGCTATAGTTTATTTACAATATGCTCTTGATAATCATATCACAGCCATTTCTAAGATTTTGCTGAAGGGCAATTCTAACATACATATGTAAAACTGCAGAATTTGAGGCCAGAGATACCCCGATGCTGCCCAAGCTCTCTTGCAAATGTGATGAAGCGATGCTGGGATGCCAACCCTGACAAACGTCCTGAGATGGATGAGGTTGTAGCCATGTTAGAGGCCATTGACACATCCAAGGGTGGAGGCATGATCCCGGTTGATCAGCCCCAGGGTTGTTCATGTTTCCGCAAATATCGAGGACCCTGAAAGGAGTTGCCCCTAGAGTTAAAGCAAGGATGTGTTTGCGATACAAACCAAGTTCTGATACCCAAGTTGTATTTAATTCAATTGAAAGAAAGGGATCTAAGAGCTGATGGCACAAAAAAAAAAAATGTGGAGGCTGTAGGCTAGGAGGAGGAAATCTGGCGGTATTTGCTTCTGTTAGGTGATGTATTCTGTAAAGGTTTTCGTTCCTTTTTCTTGTCCTTCTAAGAAAACAGTTACGGCATGGATTAGCTTGACAATTTCTATAATGAGCTTAGATTACCAATTGATATGGTAATGGATCAGTTAACTGACTGTACACCTCTGCTCAATGACGAGATTGGTAGAGTAACAAAATTTGTTAGCAAGAAAATCGGATGATCCTCGGAGAAAAGGCTAATAATTTTTACAAGTGATGACTGGTTCACTCTTTTATAGAGTTTGGAAGAAGCAAAATTTTGAAAAATCCATGGTTTAATTTGACATTTCTTACCTACAGGCTATAGTGGTGAGTCCAACAATCGTACCCTCTAATTGATGGTGAGTCCAATAATGGTACCTAAGGATACCATATTCCACAACTTTAAGTATTGTCAGATATTCGAATTTCAATAAATTTTGTTGTTTTTCTGATCATATGACAGTGACTACGGAGAATTATTAGTCAAACCCACTGTTATATGTAAGAAATGTCAAATTAAGCTACCGATTTTTCAAGTGTTTCTTCAAAATTCCTTGCAGAGTGAACCAACCATCACTTTAGTTAAATTTATTAGCCTTTTCTCCAGGGATCATCCTAGAATTCTGGTATTACTACAGAATACGATAATTCTGTCATTTGTAGAATCTGTGATAACTCAGCTGCTGAATAGCATGCTTATGATATCATTTTCCAGGACAAGTTTATTCAAGACTACGTACTTTTCTAAAGCAAGCAAGCAACCATGAATTATGGATCTCTCCGTATCATTCACTCTACAATCTTCTGTGTCAATAACATGTCCAATGCTATCAAAGGGAATTTTCATTTAATGCAAATCTTATTAAGTCAAAGCTATAAAACTAGTTTGGTAACAAATTCAGGGGTCACACTAGTAACGTTCAAAAGAATGCACCGTCGTTTTGATTACTACAATTCTCTCGAAAGGAAAAAAAAATGGAGAGTTATTGAACAAATAACAAATTCATAGTTTGAAACCAAATATAAAGTAATCGGCTTTAGATCGATTAATTTGTCATTAGTGTCACCCATAATCAAGAACCGATGATTGAAAGGTCTAAGCAGCAATCTTGTAGCTTGGGTTGACAAGATTTTCCAGGCCGGACACTACTTGAATTGATTGAATCACGTCACCAACCTTGACATCCGCCAAAAGACCTTCATTTTCCGTCACATAACCAAACACTGCATATCGGCCATCCAAAATATTGGCATTACTAGGAGTTAATTCACTTTCTTTTAGAAGCCAGAATACCTGGCTTGAACCAGAGTTATCCTCAAACTCCTGACAAGCATAAAATTCAGGAAACTTCTAATCAGCTTTAATTTTAAGAATCATGTATGTGCAGAAAAGTAGTGTTAAATTCCCATACTCACATCTCTAGCCATCGCCATCGTTCCAAAAGCATTAAATGGAAGCTTTGTTTGAGCCTTGTAGAGACCAAGCTCCTGTCCAAAAACATTGTATCAAATTTCAAAATGACAAAGCAAACACAAGTGCTAAATGTGTAAAGAGAAGTTGCTAATTGGAAAATTATGAAAAAGACATCAGAAGACTGGTCAAAAGACGAATTTTTGGCAAAGCACATTGATGAAGAGAAACTTTTAGAAACTTACCTCCAAAGTAGCTCCATAAAAAGGTGACTTCTCCCCTTCCACCATGATTTCCAATGGTATTGTCCGGGTTTTTTCTGTACTAGGATCAATAAAACCCTCAGCAGGACCTTCAGGATCGCCTGTTTGAACGACAAAGCCATCCGCTGCAGCAAAAATCAAGGGTGCCCAAGTATTATAATCATGTACACAAGTAAGAACACTTGCAACTTTGGGCAGAATCTTTTGTCTTAAAGCAACTGGTAAACCACTTAAACCTACAGTAGCCGTAATGACTAAAACAGAGGGAAAAACAAAGAAATATTCCAACAGCAGAAATGACACAAACTTCAGTACCTCTTTGGATTTCCATGCCATCATAAAAGTGCCTCTGCACCAAATCAACAAAATTTCCCGCAGTTACCGGAGCATTGTATCCATCAAGAACTATTCGGAACACACACTCATCTACATTAGGATTGTCCTTGACTTTGACCTTCATATCAACAGTTGCTCTCCCCTTCAACAGAGGCATACTTTGGTATTCTTCTGGCACTTCATATGGGAAGCCATCCACCATATCCTCTTCAACACTGCAGAAACCCAATGCCCCAGGAAGATCTCAGCTGCAGTCAATGACAACGTCTATATGAGAATAGTTTATTTTAGTAGGATGAACTTCTATAAGTCCTTCCCAATTTCATGTTGAAGGTAGGATACAGTTCTTGTGGAAGGGAGATTTGTCATTACTAATCCATTTCTTTGTAAAGACCTCTATGACATGACATTGTTAGTTTAGCATTTCCTTAACTGTAATGAACATTAGTTGGTACAAAGGGCCACAACATAGTTCGATTGTCCGGAAATCCCAGGCTGCAAACTAATGCCCTTTCAAGTAAGGAACAAAGCCAAAGAACCAACTTTGGTCTAATACACTAACCGAAAATAACTTATTGAACCACTTTATAAAGGTAAGCTGAACTTTAGCACTCGGAGAAGAGTATGGATATTCAATTATTGAAATGGACTTATGTAATTGGGGTGGGTACATCAATCCTTTTGAAGAGATGGGGATGATCAATCCATGGGTGGAAGAACAACAGGCAATTCTGAATTTAAATAGAAATCCAAAGAGCATTCGGGAATCTATAATGACAAGAATGCGGCAGTTATACCGCAGCAAGAGCATTGTGGAAAGCATTATGTCATTGACAATCTTTAAATCAAGACAATGAATTCTTATTGAGGGCACTCTTGGTCTTAATAAGTGAATGGCAGCCAAGACTTAATGCTTGGCCTCCTACTCAATTTTGATTACCCATATAATTTAGGAATTACAGTTTCTAGAGCTCAAAATCTCAAAACATTATAGATCAGGAACAAATGATACTCCAAAAAAATAGGATCTTAGATGCACAAACATTCAAGTTGTTCTGTATTCGAACCTCTGCTTTATATTGAAATATCGCCCTGCTGTTTCCCTTCTTAAGCAGATTACAATAGTCTTCCTCTACAAAGAAGGGAAAAGAAAAGACAGCAGGAACCCATTGATTTATAAAGATAACACTTTTCTAGCTGTTAGTTGAGATGAGATATTAGAACATAAATTAATGAACTATGACCTGGAATATGACTCACATAAACTTATAACTGATTTATCTTTAGAGTTTCTTGCAGGTTAAGTGTCCAAAGTTATCTTTAGAACATTACAATGGGATAATGCATCTTAGGGTTTGTAAAATTTTAGGAAATATTTGTTTCCAAAGTCAAACTCTAAATAATAAATAATTAAAGCATAAAGACACTCGCACCCTAAATCCTACCATTTAAACAGCATCCTAACTCTCATTTTGAGATTGTTTATGCTTCCTGCCAATAAAAGAGAATTGAAGAAACCCATCTACAGCATGGAATATTAATGACTCGCAACGAAAGAGTAATTCTCACCCGCCAACATAGTTGAGCAGCTCCTTTTGTTTAGGCGCAACAGCATCTCTATCCCTATCCTCCACAATCTGTTGCAACTCATCCATTCCAGCTTCCAGCTTCTGAAGCAACTCCATCCCATGCTCCTTCTTCGATTCAGCTAGTCCCTCGACAATCAGACTCTTCCCTTGCTTAAGTGTCCGCGAAGCCTGCCTCACATTCTACACACCACAACATGCAAAAACAAAAACAAGGTTTTCAAGTTTCAACTCACAGTTCAATCAAACCTTTTTCATATTTGAGCCAAAACTCAAGAGAAATCAATTAAAACAAAAGCTTACCCTCTCAACGGGATCAAGTGCTTTGACACCAGCAATCTTAAGACTGTCAGTAATATCTTCAAGCGGCTTCTGTACTTCCCTCACAGCTTTATTGTCAATAGGCAATGCATACCTCAGCAATGCACCGGGGTCCTTAATTGGTGGTCCCGATATCAACACAGATACATCAGGCATTGCCATATTAATATTAGCATTTATATTTGCATCAGCAATTGCAGGCACTCCAGTTATCAACCCAGCTGCCAAGGCTATTGAAATTGCACATTCCTTCAATTTCTGCTCCTCAAAATTAAAAACAACTTCAATTTAGACTTTTAAACTTTCAAAAGTATTATCAAAAGCAAACAACAAAGAATAAAAATACAAAATCTGTCACCTGAAATGGGTTGTGATTATGATTTTTAACACAACATTTGGGCAACAAGCGCCTGCTCAATACACGGCCATTGTTGTTGTTACACTTATAGTGAGTTGTTTGAATACGGTTGGTGGGTAATCTTGGAGTAACGAAGTTGCAAGAAATAATGGCCGCCATAGTGTAATTTTACCAAGTTTTGAGAGGTATCAAACACATATAGTGCCAAGATTTTCAACAAATGAACGAAGAATATGAAACTTTTTTTTTTTTGGGTCTTTTGAGGGAGTTGAGTGAGAGTGAGAAAAATTTGTAGATAAGGTTTTACTTGGTCCCTAGGAAGAAATAAGAGGATGTGCCGACTGCTAAGCTTATGCCGCTGCAAATCTAGAAGGTTATATCTTGTATGTTCAGAGTCCCCACGCTTCGGATAAGATAACGAGAATTGTGATTTTGTGGACATGGCCTCTGGGCTTCATGGTTTGCTTAGAGAGGTCCAATGAAGTTGGGAGATATTGCCTTTTTTTGGGTAATTTCCACTTTTTGTTATTGGTTATTCGTTCTTCTTAGTAATTAATTCCATTGAAGAATGACGTGGCCGTGTCATATGGCATTTCATCATTTTAAAATCATAGAATTTCCAATTTTTGTAAAAATAAAATGATAAAGAATTCTGATGGTTACAGAACTATGATAAAAATAACTGTCAAATCGTGCAGTATTATAATGTTAATTTAAAAATTAAATTAATTTTTTACTTAACATTACATAGTAAAATCTTTGTATAGTCATAATGTCGAGACCAATTAATTTTATTATTATGAAGAGTTTATAGTTCAATTGAAGCATAGTTACAAAATTACTGATTTAAAATTATCTTTAGTGTAGATAATATAGAAGTAAAGTATGTACTATATTAATAATTAATGTTAAATCCAATATGTAGATGTCGATAAAAGAGATAGACACAATTGCAAAAAACTAGTACATATAGTTATGTACCATTCGAAATGTACAAGTTATCTTAATTGTATAAATTTATATATTTTCTTTAATATTTTTCTTTCAATATAAATTCTATAAATACTATACAATAATTTGGTAACAACTCTAAAATAAATCATTATCCCAAACAAATTTAGAGAAATATTTTAGTCTATCCTAAAATTTAATGTAACAATACATATATATTTTTGTAATATATAAAATAATTATTATTATGTGGAGATAAATTTCTTAATATTAAATCTAAAAGTTATAACTTATTACAATGCAAAGTTTATTTTTATTTATAACTAGTCAAAATTTAGATAAGATATTTTTATAACTATATGGAGGTTATTCCTATATAAAATATTAGTATGGAGAGGCTTTCTTATAATAATACTATATGATTTTTCAACTTTTTTTTTTATCTCTATTGCATCATATTCTTTAGTTCACGTATTGGTATTCTTTATTAATTAAAAAAAAAAATATTATTCTTGATGTCTATAGATAAAGATAGTGATATAAGACATTTAGAACAAGAAGATTTGACAAAAAGAGTCAATTTGGGCATATAACATGTCATGGTGAAGTTCTCGACACAAGAATAAAAACTAACCACATTACATTGACGTTGAGGAGTTGTAGAAAATGGGTGATACAAACATTATACGTGGGGCTTGCTAGACCCATCTCCTAAAAGTTGCCCTAAGCCCCTAACCATGGGGCTGGTAAGATATTGGCTGAATTTTATTGTTTAAGGCCTGAAAAATAGTTAACAAATTTAAACGTTTATCTTGCTAAAGAAGTGTCATGCATTTACCATCAAATTCAACGCAAAATTTGATTAAAAGTTCTGGTTTTAACTCAAACCAATAAACCAATAAGAGAATCCAGTTACCTAAATGTGCTTCTACGCAAATAATAGTAGTGAACAGTAACCAATTTGACCAATTCTACACATAGCGAAGTTCCTGAGTCGTGTAAATTGAAAATGTTGTCTAGCAGCAACCAAAACCAGCGTTACAAAATGCACATGAAGTGCAAAATAGAATATTAATTTGACCAAGCCCAAGTTAGTGGCCCAGATATATAGAAACCAAAAAAAAAAAAAAAAAAATTGAAAACACACAAATTAAGCAAAGCATCATCAAAATTAAGCTTGGGAGAGATGACTAAATCTTTTTTATCTGATAAAAAGAAAAATTGGCCTATACAAAAAAATCCGAACAACTAATCAACTCAACCTTATGGGTCTTAAGTAGTACTACTTCCTTACTAATGCCGCTGAATTTGAATTGTTCTTGCAATTAAAAACCCCAAAAAACGAATCTACATGCACTTGAAAACTGCTAACTTACTGCAGATTTTTTTTTTTTTTGTGAATCATCAGGCAATGGTTGCACCAGAGAGCTGAACTTCATTTGGCTTAATAACATCACCACTCCCTTTCTTCGGTGTTGATTTGTAATAGCATCCGTATATTATCAGCTGTATTGCTCCCAGTACAGTCCCAAGCCCATTGCTCACCTTAATTAATAAACCAAATTAAATTAAACTAAATTATTAAAATAGAAAGACAAAAACAAAAAACCACCACCCTGGCCTGCTTATTAATAAAATTAAAACAATAAAAAATAATATAATTACCACAATGAATTTGTCAAATTTGATGAGACCATAAGCAGTCCAGACAGCACCGTTAGCAAAGTTAGCCAATGAGAGAAAGAATGGCATGTACTCCACACTCTTCGTCTTAATAACCTTGTGCTGTTGTTGTTGATAACCATCATCATACGACATATGCTCATGGATTAATAATTAAATTAAATTAAAAAAGGAAGAAAAAGAAAAAGAAAAAAACTAATTGAGATACTTACCCAAATGCTGAGAGGCGAAGCGTACATAATAATGTTGAAGATATCGCAGATGATCCCGACAAAGAGAGTCCTAGTGTTAGTGTTGTGGAACACCACGAAGGTGATGACGGCAATAACGCCTAGGAAAGCGACTTCCCCCAAGAGCCCGATGGCCACGATTTTCCTGCCTTTCTTCTGGCGATTGTAGACGCAGAAGATGGACAAGTAGATCAGCTCCAGCGCCAGCCCGACGCCGTTGATCGTCACCACCAGCGTGCTGTCCGGATGCACTACGGGGAGTCCGTACAGGATCCAGAACATGCAGTTCATGCACGCGCATATGTACGCGTACGGATGAAACTCCTCCGTGTCTTTCCTCTTTATGATCCGCCAAAACGTCGGCCTGCATGTATTATACAATTTCTAATTACGCTAAATAATCACAATTACTTTGTTAATTAATTTATTAAAATGAATTATTAGTTATTAGTCCGTGTAAGAGTGTACGCACGTAACATAAGCAGTCACAAGTTAATTCAGTAACTAATCACATATTTAACACGCAGGTTAATCACTAACTAAAATCAATTAACAATTAACGGTGCGTTTGTGTTTGTGACACGAGAGAGTAAGAGAGCGAGAGCGAGAGAGAGAGAGAGATTTGTTACGTAGGCGAGAGGAAAAGGCCAAAGGAGATCACATTCCCTGCACCAATTAAGGATAATAACAATCACAAAATTGTTTTTGGAAATGCAGAAAACAAAATTGATTAATTAATCATTTAACAAAAATGTTTTTGGAAACGAAGAAAGCAAAAACAGAAAACAAAACAAAACAAAACAAAAAAAGAAAAAAAAAAGTATTTACCGATGATGCCGACGATGTTACGAGCAGCCTCAGCTGAAACCATTTTTGGAGGATCAAAGAAGATCGATCGATCAATCAATAGAGAGAGAGAGAGAGAGAGAGAGAGAGAGAGAATGAAGAGAGGAGAGTTTGTGTGAGAGTGTGCTATATATATGTGTGTAAAGAGAGTTGAGTAATGAGAGTTTTAGTAGGAGAGGAAGTCTTAATTAAATGTAATTAGTTATCTGATTTAATTAAATTAAAATCAAAGCGATTAATTTCGATTAATCTGAAGAATCTTCTCTGGTTGATTGATTTCAAAGAGGACAAGTGAAGTGAGTAGGAGCAGTAGTACTACTAGACTACGACTGGTGTACGTGCGTCGGCAGTTAAATAGCGTAGGCGTTGCGTTTTGCATGGAAGGAATAATCCTAGTGGGGCCAGTGATACACGCCGTTGGGTCCGTTGAGGTTGTTACTTGTTGGTTAATTAATTATTAGATTTTCTTTTCATCTTTTTTTTTTTCATTTTTTTTTTCAAAAATAGTTAACAAATTACAGCGGATATAACTAACGTACGTATAGAGGGCGCACGCCAAAACGCATTGCTATTTTGGTTTGCCGCATCGCAACTGATTGCCCGGATTCTGTGGATGCATGGGGCGGCGCGTCTTCCATTTTTCTCCTCGTATTCGTCCTCAGAATTTCCTACCATGCCATTGCCAATTTAAATTAAAGAAAAATTTGGGATTGAATTAATTTTCGAACTAACAGCTACACAAATCATTAGGCTGGATTTTATGGAATTTCAAGCCATCCAGTTTGTATGCACGGTTAAGTTATATCAAGATGGCGTGTATTGTCACTACTTTATTTATTTATTTATTTGTTACAAAAATAAAAAAAGTAAACTAGGGCCATCTGCTTATTTAATTATTTAAAAATAAAATTTGGATGAGAACCAAGGAACCTGATTAGTGAAACATACTTAATGGCAAGACTTCTTGATATCTTATCATCTGATAGATAGAGAATTGGATAAGATTTGAGAATCTCACAGTTCTAAAATTGGCATACGATTCTGCCCTAATAATTCAAATCTTGCGTGGGTATTTTCTTGCTAGACAAGAAAATGTGGATTTAACATAGAGTTTTTATAAGTTAAGGGTAAATAATGTGTGAAAATTTGTCTTACTTATGTGTTGGTATTTAGTTTGAGAAATGATAATATTCCAAATCAATTTTTTTTCTTTATAAGTTAAATCCTAATACGCAATTAAAAAATGAGTCCGATGATAAGTACATACTTTTATGTGATGAAATTGAGAAATTTTCCATATTACAAAACTAAGGATTTTGCTAGGTTACAGTTGCTGTAATTTACAGTCTATTTAAAAATTATACGAGTTGCACCATCTGTTACAAATTTTTACATTATTTTGAAGGGGCTGTAAGTTACAGCAGCTGTAACTTAGCAGAACCCCAAAACCAAAACTAACAACTCTGAACGGAAATTGAAGCACAATAACAGAAAAATCAAAGACATTAATTAGTTAATTAAGCTAAGGGCCTGGCTCGGCCATTGCAGCCAGAGAGCTGGACTTCAGTTGGCTTCTCATTTTCTTCATCTTTTGGAGTGGAGCTGTAGTAGCATGCGTACAAAATTAATTGTATTGCACCAGATATTGCTCCAAGTCCGTTTCCAATCTACAGAAAAATATTATCAACCAAATACTTTACTTGTTATTATTATTATTATTCATTATTCTGATTTCAATAATTAAGCAAATTGAAGTAAGTACATTCATTGAGAATTTAATTACCAAAATGTAGAGGTCGAAACGAATGAGAGCGTAAGTCACCCAAACAACTCCATTGAGAAAGTTGGCTAGCGAGAGATAGAATGGCATGTACTTGACACTTTTCGTTTTGATAAGTTTTTGCTGTAAGATAACTGTATAGTATTATTATAACTCTGATTTTAATAAAACCCGATCGAGCATTCAAGCCTAAGCATAACACATACCATGATGGTCAGTGGCGAAGCGTACATGAGGGCTCCAAAAATGACACAGAGGATTCCAACAATTCGAGATCTCTTCGTATGGGTGTGAAAAAATAGAATTGTGCATGCGGCAACAATCCCCAAAAATATTAGCTCTATGATGATCCAAAGAGTGACCTTTAGCTGAAAAAAAAAATAAAAAAAAACTCAACACATTGATTATTAAATTCAGAACATGTGATTATTAAATTAAAGCACATTGGTATTACATATGTGAACTGCATGTTTACATAACTTCTATATAAGTAGTAGATAACTAAATTAAGCCAGGCCAGTATGACACGATATGTTATTTATTTATTTATTATTAGTATTATTTAACCTACGGTGACTTAATTTTTTTCCTGATGTTATTATCAGGATTAGTTTAAATTTTAGACCTCTTATTTTTAGATTGATCGACTTTATATAAGAAATTTATATTTAAAATGATGTGGTACATAATGTGTCAATTATTTACTATTAATGTAAAATTACATTAATAATAATATAAAAAAATTAACAATTACTAAATATGCGAGAGTCACTAATTAGTGGGGTAAAAGCTCATTTAGTCCATGTATTTTAAAATTAGTATCCATTTAGTCCTTATATTTTTAAAAATGTCTCGAAACATCCCTGCCGTTTAATATTCCACAACCCACTACTTATTGATTTATTTTGTTTTGGCTTACTTTTACAATATTCCCCTTTTTATACTAATTTTTTTTTGGACATTAATAAAAAGAAAATAATTAAATTACCAATTTAACCCTAAATATATATATATATATATTAATTTTAATTGTCAAAAATTGTATGCAAACTACCAAGTGTGCAAATGGTGCTTGCAAAAAAAATTAATATAATTTTTTTTATTTTCTAGGGTGAAATTGGTAATTTAATTATTTTCTTTTTATTAATGTCCAAACAAAAAAATTATTATAAAAGGGTAATATTGTAAAAGTAAGCCAAAAGAAATAAAAAGTAACGGTAGGGGTATCAATACTTTAACGGCAGGGATGTTTCGATGCATTTTTAAAAATATAAGAACTAAATGAACACTAATCTTAAAGTATAGAGACTAAATGATCATTTACCCCTAATTAGTGACACTGACATGCAAATGTTATACACTGCCTTTATATTATTATTCTAAAACTAATAGCTTGTGTCCGACTCATGTTTTAGATAAGACAAAAGATTCAAGCGGACAATACTAAAGTATGAACAGTTAATTAATTTTTTTAAAAGTACAGAAAGAAACTCAACAACACTCTTAATAATGGCTATAGAACAAATAAATCAATGGAATTTTTTATTTAGCAATTTTAATAAATGAAAAACAAAATTAGACAACTGAACCAGAAAAATTTTGGAGCCCATCAAAATATACCATGCACGACACCTTACAAATTGTTATTGGTCTAATTTGCTGAGTTGGGCCGACCTCTTATGAATTGGGCAGAAAACAAGCCCAATTAGCACGCTAACAACGTTGAACACCTTCTGTTCTAAAACTAAAATTTATTAATTTTATATAAATAATTAATAAATTTTAATGAATCAACATTTACATTAAGTTAAACCATAAATCATCTATGATGAGATTACGTTTAAGCCCTATTACAACATGGGCTAATACAACCTATAACATTAGATATCATCATATTATAAAGATGTAGGTTCTTCTTCAAATTGAGATGTTTTCTAAGATGAAAATTACTTAATTTAAGATACTTTTTAAAGAAGTATTTCCTATAGAAGCCTATAAGAAAAACATATACTAATTTAAGGTTGAAGGCTGTCTGAACCTTATATATTTAATCAAAAATTCTTTGTCAGCCTGGGAAAATGTCCCTAATAATACAATTTCAAAAACTTTTTAAAAGATCTTCAGGAAAAGAAAGCTTTTAGCTAAAAAAAATAAAATTAAAAATCTCAGAAGCAATCTCTATAAAAGCAACCACAAATGCAATTGCACGTGAAAAATATATATTAATTACATGATCATATACTAATGGTAAAGGTTTTAGAGGAACTTACTCGGCCTTTCTTCTTAGCGAAGACAAAGAAAACGGTGATATAAGCAATCTCCATGGCGAGTCCAGTGCAGTTTATTGTGACGACCAGAATGCTATCGGGGGTCACAAATGGTAGTCCATAAAACACCCACAGCGAACAATTCATTATTGTTGCCAAATACGGGTCTGGCTTGAACTCTTCCACTGATCTTTTCTTGTAGATCTTCACAAATGTTGGTCTGTGAATAATATTAATTTACACCAATTAAACAGACCAATTCTATCTAATAATCACTATAGTATATCATCATCTGTAAGAACGGTAGTATTGTTTGAAGTTGAAATTCATGTTAAATGATTAGATATTATTAAGATTTAGATCACTTTCTAGGAATCTACTAGGGGCGTTGAATTGAAGTTGGATCAAGTTCCCTATATATATATATTAAACAGTCAAAACTTTAATAGCTAACTAATTAAAGATAGCAAACTAAGCAAAAGATACTAAAAATCACTCAACCGCACCCCAAGAATAAAAAGGACATTAATTTCAAGATACTCAAAACCACTCAACCGCAACCAAGAATAAAAGGGACATTATTTTAATATAGGTCCGGAATTGAGCTGCTGTAGATGCTGTGAAAAAAAAGTTATAATTATGAAATAAAAATTAATAATATGTAGTAAATATAAATTTTAAATAATAATTTGATAATTTTGATAAAATTATTAAACATATAATAAATTTTCTATTATATATAAAAAAATTATATTAATATAATTTTCAAGTTACAACAAATAGTATTTACAAAATACTTTAATGTTATAACTTTTTACAGTTATTCAACCTCAATTCTAAACCCAACCAGAATCCTAAGTAATGAACGTGGGTTTGTAGATTTTTGAAGAGTTACTGTTTCATGTTACATGCATCCGGGAGATTTTAGTGGGACAATTGAAAATAAACTAATGGATTAGATCATTACCCATATAGAAGCGAAAAGGAAAAAAAAAAATGATGATTGGATAATCGATCAAATCAGATATCCCCCATTATCTACATGCTTAGACTTTTGACAAAATACATTGACATGATTGGCTAGGTCCAATTTTCACACACTAATGAAAAAAAATGTGAAAAGATACAAATAAAAGAAAGAAAGCTGACCAAGGTTCGAAGTTTAATATAATTTTCAAGGAAAAAGATAAGAATTTTTCCATTATAATCATATCAAATGCTTATCATGAGAATTTTGAAAAAAAAAATGAAAAAAAAATAAGCACATACACAATATGAAGAAATTAAAAGTTAATTATGGGTATTTCTTTCAACCTTTATTTTCAGTAACTGATACTTTAACCAGAGGTTTGAGAGGGTGTCGAAGGGATAATGACTTGTCGTGTCCGGCACAAATAGTACCGTGCTAGCGATGCAAACTCACTGTACCACCAGCTCGATGCGAAGGGTATGAGTTCACACCAAATCACGAAATTTATACAAGTTAATAATTTTTTTGAAAAATTAAAAAAAAAAGTCAGGCTAATGAATCACGTGGGACTGGAGAAGGTCTTTAATAAAGCTCTAGGAGCACACCCAAGGCTTTTCCGTCGGACTGACCTCTTTGTAATCAAACACGACATATCACAGTTGAGGACTCTCACTCTTAGTCGAAAATATCAAATTAATTGGCCAGATAATATTTTCACATTTGTTTGATCATATTGGATACACACCCAGAAAAGGAAAAGAAGAGAGAGATTTACATGGGAGACGCAAATAAGAAGAAGGAGATGACATTTCCTGCGAGAAAGAAAAAGTAACATAAGATATTCAGAAAATTCAAGAAGCATATACACAACTAGCCTAAAATGGCTTAAATATACCCATAAAAACAAAGAAAAATTCTTTGAATCTTTCCTTATATGCGCCCCCCCCGGGGGGGACTATTAAAGATCATTCTGGCCAATCATGAAAATGAATCAAATTAATTAAGTATAAATTAAACATACCTATGATGCCTACAATGTTCCGGGCAGTTGAGGTAGTCACCATATTAGTCCCAACAAAGAGCAAAATAATATATTGAAGAGAAAGAGAGGAAGATTTGAGAAGAATATATATAGTTAGTGCTATATAACGATAGCTTGACAACTCTTTATGGTATGCAGATTTTGTTTGGTAAGAACAGAAGGTAGCGTAAAATATGTGATTGAGAAGAAGATGAGTCAGAGATAAATTTTGCAACTTAAGAAATTTGCATATCTAGGTCTGCAAATGCTTTGGTGGGGATTTTATTAGTTTCTTTCTTGCGTGTTTATACTTTTAATAAATTAATGCGATGAGAGACGTATATGACAATTCCTATTGCATGCATGCCGACGGGAAGCGGATCCTCTACAGTTGGTATCATTGTTATCAGTATTAATGTCGTTTATCTGTCTTGTGACATCTGTATCATATGGATAATTACCTTTATGAATAGGAAATTGATAAACCGACTAGATGGAGTAGAATAGTCAATTATCCCATACGAGATTACAACTTTGTAAACAAAGTGTTTAAATTCGCAACTAATAATTAAAAGTCAAAGGCATATGGAAGAATAAGACCATTGGTCTATTTGCGGTGCAGCCTCGTGCATTCGCCACAATTTTTCTGATATATATATATATATATATATCTTAATGGTAGCAGCAACGTATAGCTTTAGCGTTACATGTAACAAATTTGCATAATATACATGGTAAAAAAAACAAATTGTATAAATATGAACAAATTGTTGCAATAAGGTGTGTTTGACACGCTATATTATAAGAGATCGTATTAATTATCTTAATGCAATCTTATATTGGGTAAATGTTCCTATTCACATTATGATATATTGTAATATACTATAATGCGAACAATGCCACATTAAATAAACTCGAGGAGATCAAGTTTGTGTAATATAGAACTATTCAAATTATTTTTTTAATTTCTTTAATGAACATAATAAAAATTAAATAAAAATATATAAGATTAAATAAAATTAAAAACTCAAATATGTTGCCATTGACGACAATTTTCACTGTTGCCGACCGTTGGTGGCCGCCACATAAAATTGTGTTTTGTATTAAAATTTAGTACCATTAGAATATTTTTTGTCAGGGCTATACAATGATGTAATTATTACCGGTTAAAAAGCTTTCATTTGCCCTAAGTTTAGGTCAAAATTTTGAAATGGAGACTTTGATTGCAGATTTATAGCAAATGAAAATTCATTTGCCAATAATAATTGCAACATTGCATAGCCTCAATAAGAAAGATTCTAATGGTACCAAAATATAGTTCAAATAAGTATGGCATCCAACAGCAACTTGTAGTGGTTGATGGTGAAAATTATTTGTTTTAATTACAAAATTTAAGTTATTATTTGAATATAAATAATAATAAATCTTAAATTATTAATTTAATATAAATTAAAATTAATAATATTATTATATATAATACAATCTATATTACACTAAATATTACAGTTTAATACAAAATAATAAAATACAACCTAATATAATATAATACAGTGTGACAAATGCACTTAAAAAGGTGTAATCTTTGCACCACCTTAATCATACACCTGGGGTCATACGCTAGGACCATTTTTTAAAATTTAATTTCATTGAAAAAGAAAACAAAATGAGTTGCAGGTTCAATGGATGGATAAATTTTGGAAAGACATATACCCAGCTGAATCTAGATATATAGTGGATTCATCATTAATTAATTAAATAGATATCGAATTTTAGTTAAATTATATGGTATATATGCATATCGAGTACATGAAAGCAAGATCGCGATGATCTATAAGGAAGGAAATTTGGATGTTCAAGGACCTTCAATTTACCTGCCCGAGCTTCTTATATTTTTTGTTGAAATTTTCTTGTGCTTATCACGTGATTACTTTGTTCATAACTCATGCGATTTCTATGACTACATCTTCTTTAGAAGTAGTTACCAAATTGATCTTTCCTTCACTAAATTTGTTGAACATTATTTCTTAGACTATGATTCGGTGTTGATCTTATTTGCGTGTCAGATCTTTTATACTCGTTGTGAATGATAGTTATTTGAGATTAATATTATTTATGCATTGTTATAAATGCACATCGAAATTATAACTCATATCAGCGTCGACTCCTAATCTTTTTATTTTTTTTTGTGGAATATATATATATATATATATAGAGAGAGAGAGAGAATCTAAATTCTTCACTTTTGTGAAAAAAATTATATGGACTTTAGACACACGAGAAGAAACTGTAAAAATTAAATTTATTAATGTGTAAAGGTTTCTTTATTATTAATATATCAAACATTATATATTTATATTTTAAGGCGCATCCTTTTTCTTTTTCTTCCTTTTTTTCTTGTTGGGGTACAAGGATCTTTAGAGATCAAAATATCTCCCTAAGCACACTAAGAAACAAAAATCTCAACTGTGAGACTTTATTAATGTACGCGTAATTAAAGGTTCTTAATCTTAAAAATTTTAAAAGGATCAGATGATGAGGATTCTTAATTATTCTTTTTACTATTATAAAACTCAAATAATATATATCCGTTTCCTTTTTCGGGTCTGGAAAAACTTTTAAAATGCCAAACTTACGAAATAATGCAATGCGGTGCAAGAAATTAAAACCTTGTGAACTACATAATGAAAAATGAAAAAGAAAAGATATTTATTTACATTCTTAGAAATTCTAGTCCTACAAGAGAAAACAATTACTTTGAGTATGGAAAAGACAAACTATATTCTTTCTTCCTTTTATGGACTCTATTTTTTGTCTCTCCAAGATGAAAATAGTAATGATTTTAAATTAAATAATGAATATTATTAGCTGCAAATGTCCATAAATTTGAAAATACAAATGGATGTTAGACATAACTTATTTGTCACTAATTTATTAGCATTTTCTTTTATCTAAAATTTGAATAAGTTTGAGTTTGACTAAAATTTGAATAAGTTTGAGTTTGACTAAAATTTGAATGAATTTTAATATAAATAACTTAGCACTCGCCAATCACTGATAGAATGTCTGTTAGCTTTTTTACATGCAATATAATTTAGCAATAATCACACGGTCATGATGTTTTAGAGCAGTAATATCAATACATACGGTATAAATTAACTGCACGTGTGGGCGGAAGATGGGTAAAAATTTCAATTTTTACCTATATATAAATGGCATCCTGTTCATTTTTATTTTTTATAATATAAATATTTAAACATAAGGCAGAAATTATAAAAAATAAATAAATAATTTTTTTTTTCAAACTTGAAACTAATAAAATTCTAAATTACTTTAGACATTTAACAAATAGTTTCTTAATTTTAAAACATCCAAAGATTATAATTTGGACAATAAATGAGGAGAATTGTCTTTTTATTTTAATCATATCAAAGTCATTGGATGCCAATTGGCATATCTCGATCAAGCATCATAGTTCAAATGAAAGATGTCCCAAGGTAAGGAGGCCATAGCAATCAATGTACCAAAACGAAAAAGAGAAAGGGAAAGGGGACAAATTTTGAGTGCATAAAACTAACATCAACATAAAAAGAGTTCTCCAGATTTCAGAAAAAAGATGGAATTTGCCATGGGGCATGAATTTATTTCTTGCATTCCCATCATGGTAGTTAAAGTTTTCATAAGTGGGAGTAAGGTGACATACTTTTTCCCACCAGAACCGAAAGAAACATTAAGTAGGGCAGACACAACACAGTTTCTTCAATTGAAATTGGAAACACCCAAATCTGTTTTCTGTTCAATGTTGATTGTTGCTGTCCCATTATTGACTGAATCATTTCCTCGCTTTCCACGTGTACGATAGCTAGCAGTTTTGAAGAATGAACTGTGTTGAATCTTAACGAGGGGACCCCATAATAATTTTTATGAAACCCCATTTAACTGCTCTTTTAATTTTAAGGATAAAGTTTTAATTAGCAGATTTGACTTAAAAACCTGGCTAGATACTCTTTTAAATAAAAAAAAAAAAGGGTCACAAATTTGAAAATTCTGATTTCTAACATGGATTTACAAATCAACTCGCTGTGGCAAGGCATGGAATATAAAATATTTACAAGTGCTGGCTGGTTTGATTAATGCTTTGCCACCTCATTAGTCATTACTTTGCCATAACTTTGAATTTGACTGAAACAGCTGAAAGTAGCCCCAAGGGGCAAGAGCCAAGAGGGATGTACTTTTACAGGAGAACGATAATTTGTAGACAGCAGCCACAAAAAGTTATTACTTTAACAGGTGGCGCTTTTCCATTACTCGATCGAGAAATTGTCATCAAGTCTATTTCTTCTACCACCTGTTTATTTGAACTGAAAAATGAAATTTGAGCACTAACAAAGCACCATCATGACCGAAATAATAATATTGTAATAAAAACAATATTCATTTTATGTATTACAGTAATACTTCAGTACAAACAGTATTCTATTTTATTTTAGTGGTATTTTGACGGTGCACAAATGTAAGTGTTTATTTCAAATAAGTTCTACATTGTTATGAATTTGGGGATGAATTCTAGAGAAAACTAAAGTGATTTAGGAAGTCTGCTAAACTAAAAAAAGAGGAGGGGTTGGACGATATTATTTCAAAGAAAATGAACCCTCAAAATTCAGTTTGTGGAGAATCACATCTTATCACATTTGAGTCATCAAACCTGATTCGACGAATCTTCCTTTATCAGTTATCACCCTCTGGTCAGGGTTTGGGACACTTTTAACATTTTCCATATTGCTCATGTAATCCAAACAGGTCATGCACTAGATTTGGTTCCCTTCGTGCAGCCACCACTTTCACAACATTTATTCAGGGTCACACTCACACCCCTTTCAAAATAAAACTGATTTTTAAAATTAAATTTTAAAAAACTATTTTTCTCTACTTTTCCGAATCACGTACGTTCCACCAATTTAATTACAGCAGTGATATTCTTACAACATCTAGCACCACACTTAGCACCAAACAGTGCGTTTTGAGCTAAATATTAATTGTCCACACATATTACATACAACACATGCTGCTCACTCGCTGCTGACACAACACGCGCTGCTCACTTGCTGCTCCCACCTAGGGATGACAATGAGCACCGCCCGCAGCGGGTTTACCATTACCAAATTCAAACCCGCACAAAATTTAAATTATCAAATCCACCCGCAGCTCGCAGCGGGTTTTAATTTTTTTATAAAAACACACCCGCAGCGGGTTTTAACAATTACCAAACCTACAATGGTATCCGGCGGATTTTTTACGGGTTTCCGTATTTAAAATCACAAATGTTTAATATATAAATTTATAATAATAACCTCAAATTTCATATAACATACTCAATTTTATATTTAAATAATGTAAATGAAAAATTAAAATTTCCACATCAATTCAACACAAATTCTCAAATTTAAGTATAAATTACACAAATCCATTTAAAAAACACAAACTAGTATCTAAAAATAATAATTACATTTCATATTATCATTTAAAACAAGCTCCAAGAGAAGATATTCATTTCATTCACCACCATAAGCACCCATCCAACATAATGCCTATAATAATAATTAAGATTAATATTTTCAAATACTAATTTGAAGGAAAATGCCTTTAGTTTTCTTTAGATTATGACTTTAGAATAGGATATAGGCCACATGCACACATACACAACTTTGAGCCTTTGGCTATTTGGTAATTTAATTAATGACATTATTTTCTTTATACATTTTTAGATTAAAATTAAATTAAAAATATTTGAAAAAAATATTGCGGGTTTGGTGGATATCCATGCGGGTATCCACCGGATATAAGATTAATACCAAACCCACCCGCATCCATGTGCGGGTTTTAATTTATAATACTAAACCCACCCGAAACAGATAAAATTACCCGCAACAGATGGGTTTTAACGGGTGGGTTTGGACGGGTTTGTGGGTACAATTACCATCCCTACTCCCACCACACATGCTACTCAAAGAACACAGCTCAGAAATTGACTTGTAGCCTGAATCACCATAAGCCGATTCTCCCTCTCTCTCCCCTTTGTCGATTGCATCTCCCACATCACTAAAATATATCCCAGATATATTTTGGTTGCAATTTTGGTTTTGGTAACAATCAGCAAAAGATCAAGCTGTTCGTATGCAACATATCATGTGCTAAGTTAAGTGTTCATCTTAAACGATTGTTCAAGGGCGGAATCCACGAAATGTACAAAATCTTTATATTAACTGCTTCACTGGTACAAGAGCACTCTTCTTTTACTTCACTCAAAATCAATCTAAATGCAATTACTAATCAATTTAAACTCACTTGACAATACAAATCGATTACAAATGCAAAACTTGACCACAGATGCAATCACCACAATCAACACAATTCTGTCTGAATCTTCACAAATTCAAGCCATAAATTTTCCAAATTTTCGAGGTAAGATTTGTTGAGAGACCTACGCCAGCTGTGAAGAGACCCACGGAAAGAGAGAGAAAGTCGACGGTGTACAAGAGAGAGAGAGAGAGAGAGAGAGAGAGAGAGAGAGAGAGCCAACAGCCAGATGTGGAGACACCCACGGCGAGAGAGAGGGAGAAAGTTGACGGAGAGAGCACAGAGCAGGGGAGGAGGAAAATGAAACGGCTGCGTTTTGGTGTGGGTTTTGCTTGCTCATTTGTTGTGTGAGTCGTGTGTGAGTCTAGCGTGTGTGTGTGAATTAAGCTGCCACAGTAACCTTTTTATAGTGCGTTTTGTGCTAACTTTTGTAATAAATGTTGTAAGAGTCTCATTTTCCATTTAATTATACTAACACATACGCAATTATGGTCATTATAAACTTAGTGATCTCAAATTTTTTAAAATAAAAAGAGAAAAAATTAATATTTAATTCAAACAATAAGGTACTATCACTTTAACAACATAGTTTCTTTAATTGGAAATGTTGATGCCGAAAAATGACGTAAACAACTGAATCTGCTTACTGGGGATAACAACACGAACTCAAAATCAAATGGTGATCTGACTGCAACTTTCCATACCTACCAACCATAAAACATGGTTAAGAGATGGTGAATGGGGTTTCGGTGTAGATCCTCCAATGCCTAAATCAATTATTTGGTATATAGGAAGCGAAAATAGACTAAGAAAACTAGAAAAAAAAATGTTAGAATTCAATGGATTTTTGGTGTTGTAATTGAAGATCATATAGAAGGTAAAAATAGTTGAACGGTTGAACACTTACAAGTTCTTAATTGAATTTTGCTAATCTCTACTCCATCTGATGCTCTCTTCAGCTTAAACAGGCCCTTGGTCATGGGGCGGTTACCTCTTCAATTTGAGTACATTTTTCTGCAGTAACTAGCAAATATCTATCACTTAAGGATGGTTGAAAAGGCAATGACATATAACTTCTCTAAAAAATAGGCCATGTTTATCAAACGGGTTTTCAAATCGAATTACTTTAGGTTGTACTTATAAACCAAGTCGCTAACATAGGCTTGAGGTCGTATTTATAGACCAGGTCAGCAACATAGGCTTTAGGTTGTATTTCAAGACTAAGTCGCCATGATAGGTTTTAGGTTATACTTATAGTCTACCATATGACGGTAGGTTCCTATAGCGCTCGGGTTGGCAATATTCCCTTATTGCCATAAAAAAAAAAATCCAACCTAAACAACACTCCTAATTTTCAATATCATGAAGTTATTATCAGTGTTTGAAACTAATTGCCAAGAAATAGAAAATTTTTCCTAAGACCAATACCAGTTTCCTAGTTTTCAATGTCGACAAGTTATTACCAGTGTTGGAAACTAATTGTCACAAAATAGAAAAATTTTCTTAAACCCAACAGGAAATATATTGAAATATGTGTGTGTGTGTGTGTGAGAGAGAGAGAGAGAGAGAGAGAGAGAGGATCATACCTTGATTTAAGAGGAAAAAAATGGACTATTATATATCCAACTGAAAAATTTAGATTTGTTCCAAATAATTGAGATGTTGTTACTTTATTTGATCAATCGAGACTGATTTTAATTAACACTATCTGATATAGTTTGAAAAGTCAAGTACTAAAGAGATTTCCAGTCATATAACAGAGGTAATTATCAACCAGCGAGTTATTATGTGTTTTATTATCAGGCAATTATGCTAAATTATTTTAGATATAAACCCATGAGTTTACGCTTTCATTCAAACACATGTTTAAGAAAGAGTCAAGATCATACCTTGATTTGTGATTAAAGCAAACTAAAAAGACAGAGATTAGAGTGGCTACGCTTTTGGCCAAAGCACAAATGACTGCACATGTACAATAAGTCATGGTTACTTAAATACTTTAGTTGAGTGTAAGGACCTCTCATATGTTAGCAGTTAGCCATAAAATTTTTTAATTAATTATGAGTTAAAATAATACAATTTAAGATTATATTTGTCCATAATATACTGCTACATAGGGTGTAATAAATTAAAATTAGTAATATATTATTTGATCATATAATAAATAAGTTTATCAAAATTATTTCTTAATATTTGACATTAATCACGTATAGATCTGACAAAAAATAAAATAATTAGAATGATTTATGTTAGCGCAAAATATATGAGAAATAAATACAACAAATTCTAAAATAATTTTCTCTTTTGCAGAGAGTATCAATAAACTGTTATAACTTTTGAAAATGTATTTACTATTTCTTCGTTAACACTGCTATATTTATAGTATAAATAAACGTATAATAAAGTCAAGTACCACTTAACTAGTATAAAACTGTTTTGAGCAATCAGG
>NW_006262688.1:8962137-9051417 GCF_000493195.1 Citrus x clementina | reverse complement strand
GTTCTTTTGTCTTCAGGATAATGTCATATCCACGCCTCCTTAAGCTCAAGATATGATTTTCTTTCTATAACTTATACTCTTAAATTATTATTTGTGGTACATATGCATATACTTTGCATATATTTTTTCTCATTAAAGGAAAGAGTCAAGTCAACGAAACTGTTACTAAAACAATTTGATCAAGTGAAAGAATCAATCCATCTCCACAAATCCCCAAGATTATGATTCTGGAATCCCCTAGATTTGTGACATAATTTTATTTATCTAGCGTCTAGTTTAGCTTCCTGTGATGCCTATGTAACTTCTGCGCTCTTCATTATTTTCATACATGTTTATTTTATCCATATTACTTATATATAGGTTCGAACAGAATACCGTCAGCACAATGATGAACAACAACTTTTTCTTTAAATACTTATAATTTCCTAAGAAGAAGAACAAACGTGAGGGGCTTAATTTCTTCTTTAGCCATTTCTTCATCCACAAGTCGACCATATATCTCAAACAAATTGTCTAAAACTCCTTCTCCAATACCAAAATGATGAATAATTGTTGATTCTTGAATAGCCCTAACTGTTCTAGCAACGGCAGAGCCATAGCTCTCACCACGATCATGACCTTGTCTCTCTACCTGAAACATATCGAGCTGGTCTAGTTTAAAAGAATCTTCTCTCCCCACTTCACCTTCTATTTCTTCTTTTGATGGTGCATAGAAATGAGCATGGTAAGCAACGAGCTTTTCTTTCTCTATTTCTCCCTGTAAGTCATCAAAGAGGAATTGGGTTAACAAAATTTCGTCACAGACATTTATTTCAAAATTATTTAATTATTCATGGCAGTGACTAGGATAAATATATTATATAAGAGTGAAAATCTAAAATGGAGAATGACACTTTGGTTCACACCCAATTTGAGAATAAATTTTATCACCTGGATCCTTGATAAATTTTATTCACCATTTCATCCGCCCTTAATGTTAAATCAGTAATAGGAAAGTACATTGAAAATAACAAATAAGTTGATCAGTTTTAATCTGTAAAATTATTGGATAATCAATTTAGGTGTGAACAAATCATTTTTTTCCTCAAACAATTTTTTTTTTTGGGTAAATCTAACCATGAAAAAGAAAAATAAATGTTATGCTATCAAATAATAAAAATAAAATTTAAAATCAAAGTGTCATTCTTTTGATTTAAAATAAATGGGACAATTGATTTGAAATGGCGCCATTCATAAAAAACTTTTTCGTTATTTTGATAAGAATCCAAATTGTGTACTGTGTACGACTCACAGATAAATTCTAAAATGTTTTTAAAATACTATATCGACTACATAACAAGTAAATGATATTATAATGTGAGTGCATTTATTTTAAAAAATTATCATTAAATAGTAGTTATATAAAATTCAACTACGCATGTAATACATATACTAATCAATTGTATTAGCTCTTATGTATCTTTAGAATTGCTTTAGAATTGTTGTACAAGTCTCATGCATGCATGATTGCAGGTATGGGAATTCCAAAAGTTGAATACCTGTGAAACCAGGATGGCTAGTGATCGTGAGAGGAGTTCCCAAAAGAATGAGTTGCCTCTGTCAACATGGTCTGGACCAATTCTTCCCAACAAGATCAGCACCATTCGGCCTCCGACGACTAGCTCTTCCGATCGTGATCGAAGAAATAAGGTGAAGTCCTCTTGAAATTGCTTAAAATATGCCTTGGACACTGCTGAAGGGCTAGATTCTGAAATGTAAATGTTGCCTTTGTTTATTGACTCTCCCATCTCGTTGTAAAGTGTTGGTGGAACCTGCAAATGTTTAAAAAAAAAAATATTATCCTTGTTAAACTAACGATGTGTTTAGGACTAAATGCTTCTTCTACTCACCGTTGAAGTAGCGCAGTACTTACTTTCTTTTGACAACTATAACAATGTTTGCCAATAGCAGAATCGGGGTTCTGGTTCGATAGGGCCAAAATGAAGAAATGACAGACTCCTATTTTGGCTTGATGGCCAAAATGAAGAAACGACAAATTTAAACAGAACACATAAACATAAATTTTACATTAAATATACTAAATTTTAGTGAAGAATCTTTTCTTTTGTGAAATACTTTTTGGACCTGTAGAGGTCCGGGCTTGCAGGCCACAACCTAATTGGATAATTGGCTAATATTTGCCACAAGTAGTGATTATATGATATGTGATAGCATATCGATGAATTAAAAGTCACTACACTTTAATAATGCTAACTGTAGTAACTAATTGGATAATTGGCTCGAACGGAAGGGATTAAGAGAGCAACAATATAGAGAATCCAAAGTACCTTTGATAGCCAGTGCAAGCTGTTAGATGAATGGATAAAGTGCAAGGAATTGTTGGGAAACAATCTTCCATAAAATGAACCGGGGTAACCGGCAATATAAACAGAGGGAGAAGACCCACCACCTCTTTCATTTCTGAGCTGCCTATGAAAATCGGGCAAGGCCTTAAACACCGAGTTGAAATCATTTGTTGGAAGATCATTAAGGTAAAAATGGAACTCTGGTGCTGGATTCTGCAAGATTTCACGACTAGTCATTTCAACTGTTTGAACAAAATCTTTGATGATTGCTAGTGTATTGGGTCCAGAAGAACAACCCAAATCAGCTATGTTTATTGTCTTTGGATCTATTTCAAGATAAAGTTGTTGTAATGCTTCTAGGGTTATGTGCTTCACTGTATCTGATGCCTTCTTCTGTTCATAACAATTCATGATAACAAAATTAGAAACTGTCCCAAGTTATAGTAAAAAACGAAAAAAACATCAAATGATAAAAAGAAATTAAAAAGCCAAACCTGTAGCGAGGAATTTCTGGCATAGCTAGTCGGGCCAGTACCTCCGGCCATGTGAAAGAGTTTCTCCACATCCATATTGAATCTCTTTTCCTTTTGTTGTGCGTTATAGCCTCCTTTTAAAGAAAACTTTAATCATGAAATTCTTATCTATCATCATTATTATTATTTTTATTATGAGTAATTTATACAAAGATCCCAGCATTTAAGATCCAATAACTTAAGTTTTAACTAATGTGGTGGGTTAATTATTAATTAATGACTCAATAATTACATATAAATTGTTACATCAGTTGAAACTCAAATATTGTGAATTTTTTTTATTTTTTTATTATTAATTTTACTGCCTTGATAACTATTATTGGTAGGTAAAGACATGTTTTATTTATTTCAATATAAATTATGGTTTAATGTGGGAGGAAGCCCTAGAAAAAAAAATCAATTATTAAGTTAATTTCTTTGTTATATTGAAATAAATCCATGCGTCTTCTTTCTTGAGTTCAAATAATAATAAAGGATAAGGATTAGTGATTCCTAGGTGGGGTTTTCTAATTCCATCTAAACTTTTGAAGCAAAAAAAAAGTTATCCATCGAAATTTGTAAAAAAAGTAATTTTATTTTATTATGGCATAGTATCATGTTTTTAGTAATCATATTTAATATTCAAACCTTTAAAGCAAACAACCCATAAATCGATTTAGTTAGATAACTTCAAATAATAATACTATCAAATCTTAATTAATAGAGTACAAATTGATGTTGCCTAAATTTATGGATTGGGTGAAAATATAAAATAATAAAAAATAATCATTTAGGTCAAAAGCTATCTAATCCATCCAATTAAATTATAATACATCAATTAGTACAAAATAAATTTATATAAGAGTTTATAACTTTATCTTTAGTCATTTTAAATTAAAAAAGAAGAAGCTATCCACACCTCAAAGTTTGAAAAAAGCTATCTACACCACCAAAGTTTGCTTAATGGTTGCATAGATCCCTTTGATTTCATTAGTGGTCAAATAAATTATATATTGTAGTGATTTAACACCTCTTATAAGTCAAGATGCCAACCACTGCCTAGGAGACTCTACTCAAGATCAAACAAGTTGTGGATGAAACCAAGCTTGATATCAAGACCCCAACTCTGATTACAATTAGCCCTAGATCTAATGATTAATATCACAATGTATAACTCAATCAAGAAACAACTCACAACACACAAGAAACAGAATCTTACGTGGTTCAATTGTGCATTTCATGCACAATCTACATCCACGGGAAAAGCCACAGGAAAAGCTTTATTGATGAATCAAGAAGACAAATACAGAGCTTCTATACAAGAGATTACAAGCAACGAGAAGAACCTCTCTCACTTCTCTATCTCTCTCTTAAGCTCTCTCTGAATCACGCTCTTTCTCCTTCAGCAACCAGCTTTATACTCCTGATGCTGAAACCCAGATTGCACAAAATCTAGACACGTGTGTAACAACATCAACAACCTTGATTCGCTTCTTCACGAGCTGGCTCACGTGCTTCACTTAAGTTTATCCAAAAACGACAGAGGCTGAGTCGTTTAGCTTTTGAACTTAAAAGCCTCGTGCTGCACGTGACAAATGACTGAAAGCATTTGATCAAAACGAAACCGTTTTGGGACTCTGAGTTTTCGATTCATTGCACTCAAGTCCACACACACACACACACACACACACACACACACACACACACACACACACACACACACACACACACATATATATATATATATATATATATATATATATATATATATATATTTGTTTTAATAATTTATTTCTACTTATATGCTATTTTATTTATTTTTTTAATCTTAGTATCGTATTTGTATTTGTCATAAAAGGTTTTGAATATAATCAAAGGCATAATAGAAAAAAAAAAAGTCTTTGTGTGACTATTTTTAAGACTAATGGATTTTTGACTTTTTCCATATTAGGTTATACATCTTAATATCCTTATCCCAAATCATTGATTATTTTTCATGGAATATATTCACTTTTTTCATTGATTATTATTCATAGAATATATCCACATTCTACATGAGAGTATATTACCCACTTACATTGAAGGAATTGCTTATAAATGATTGGTTAAGATATGTCCTATTAATTCTTTGAATTTCCATTAATTTTAATGATCATGCAACCCCCTCCCGAAAGGGGATAAAAAATGAAAGTAAGAGAGAGGGGTGGGTTTGATTCCATTAGAGGCCACTTGAAAGCTCATGAGTGAATCTACTGCTTGTTGGCCACTATTGACGACAGTGGTCTGGCATCAAAGTCAATGACAAAAATCGGGAAAAAAAATAATAATTAAAAAGGAAAAAGAGTTGGTCTTTTAAGTGGGTTAGAGTCTCAATGTATTATGATGCCAATTTCTAAGTGGTCATAGTGTCTCTATGGCCTCAACTTTCACATTTTTTCAGGAAAGTAAATCTTTAGCTGGGAAAGTTCTTGGTTTAGTTGTATTTGCACAATCTTTTGTCTACATTTTCCCCATAAATAGAGCAAAAGTTCCGGATGCACGTGTCAACAAGGGACATACTTGATGGATTGACCCCTTCCATTAAATTGAGCACATGCCATTGCCTTCCCTTCCAAGCACGCCCGTCGATTAAGGGGGCAAGTATCGATCAAGCAGTTACTGTCATTACAAATTTTACAATTCAAAGATTATGATTACATTTTTGTAACGACCGATTTTCTTTGCCCAACAAGGTATAGTTGATTTACCACGTTAAACCCACTTAGGGTTTGTGTGATAGTAAAGTGTTGCGATTTTTACTTTTATTTTATTTATAAACCCTCAACTCAATGAGGAGATTCATTGAACTGAAAAATAAAATATAAACAATTGGTGAGAGTTACTCCATAAAAAACTCATAAAAATCTAAAACAGAAGAATAAGGCAGTGCGGTTTTTAAGTTATAACTGTTGTGGTACAAAAGCTATTATTACTAACAAAAATTATGAGTGTTTTGTTAATATTGTTAAATAAAACTTAATAAATTAAGTTTTTTTAAAAGGTGAAATTAAAAAAAAAGAAACGCAATTGTCACAGCCTCAATTATAGCAATTTTCAAACGCTCCAACAGTTGCACTATGACAGTCCAGACTGTCCAGCTGCTTTTAGCAGTAACCAGCCTTTTAAGTATGAAGAGTTGCCTTTATCTATATAAAAAAAAAAAGTATGAAGAGTTGCCGGTTGCGTGATTAATGAAAAGATTGACTTTTCTTTCCCAATAAGCCTTTGCCATATCCTTTGTGATATTTGATGTGTTGGTATTGATAAAACTATAGATAATGATAATGAGAGCTTTTTCAAGTTGAATCTTAATGGAATTGCAAATGAAAGGCTATAATTAGCTAACTTCCATGACAATTTGGTTGAAAGTCTGGTGATATGTACTGATGTGAACATCCATTTTCTTTTGAGTTGGTAAGTTTCCAATTGCTATTTGAACTCGGTTCGGGCCTCTTAACCACACAAAGAGGAGCGCGAAAAATATAGAATGAAAAGTAAAGCAGAAACATATAGAGTTGGTAGGTGACAGGCAGGGACATGATAAGTATTTGGGTCCACAATATGGAGACGGTAAATTTATCTTTCATAGGGGTCTAACAAAATAGGTATAAATTGGGTTAAATTTGAGAGTCTCTATTTATTTATTTATTTATTTGTTTTTAATGTGAGCTCCGTGGAGAAAAATTTATTGGTGTGTTTACTAATTGAGAATGAGAATGGAAATGAGAGAATGTGAATAAATGATGTGTTTACTTATTTAAATGAGAAATAGAATGGAAATGAAAGTAGTGGCCCTACTTAAAATTAAAAATGATTACTAGAATTTCTATTTTTATGGGGAGGATGAATGAGAATCTCATTCCTTAAAATGACTATATTATCCTATTTAAATCTTAAAATTCTCATTTTATCATTTCTTTTATTTATTTAATAATAATAATAAGAAAAATAATAATGACAATAATCAACTAAGGTCAGTTTAGTAATTTGAAACAAACTATTCTAATTCCAAGATAAAGTAAACATATTAATGACAATACGGCTCATTCTAATTCTGATTCTCATAAATAAAGTAAACAATTCATTCTGGTTTCTATTCTCTATTATGATTCCAACCCATTCTGATTTCCCTCTATTCCGATTTCATCCTATTTCGATTACTAATTAGGAATATAAGTTTAAAATAACCCCCAAATCTTGATTTAACTTTGAGTATGAATTAAAACATAAAATTTTATATGGTACCAGAGAGTTCATGTGTGAGTGAATCTATACTAACTAGATTTTTTTATAAAAAAAACTTGCATGTGACAAGAATATCTAACTTTTGTATATAAATTAAACCCTATGCTTCTATAGGCACTCTAGCCTCAAAAGAGTTTATCTCTGTGTGTGTGTGTGTGACAGAACTTATGAACTAGGCTTGGCAATTTAAGGGCTTGGGCCGGGCTTGACAAAGCTCAAACGTAAGCCTATATAATTTGTAAAAAGTTCAAGCCCTCTCAAAGCTCGTCCAATCTGGATGGGCCTGAACCTGGCCTAGGTTTTTATCAAATTTTAAATAATTTTATATAATTTTTTTAATAAAATTATAAATTTTAACAAAATAATTATCCAATACATTATACTACGATAGGCTAAAAACTTAAAGATAATTATCTAATACATGATTATCCAACACACAAAATACTAACACCACAAGTGCCCAACATAATAAACCATAACTGCTAATATAAAAAACAAACTAACAAAAAAAAAGTGTTAAAATAAATAGTAAAACAAAAATAATTAGTAATTAATTTGGTAAAGAATATTCTTATACCTCGACTGCTAGTAGCCCATAACCAATGCTGAGAGCATATAATCGCTTCCAATGTGTCTGGATGTAGTCTGCTCTAATGTGGACTCAATGTTCTACCCCCCGTACTAAAAGCCAACTATGAGGTAAGAGTTGTCACAAGTATAGTTAACAAATCCTTGGCAATCTCCGCCAAAATAAGATATTTGCCTTTGTTTATCTTCCATCATTGTAAAACATCAAAGTTCGAAGTTCTTTTGACTAGAGGGTCCTCCAAATACGTATCTAAGTCAGACTTCGAACTAATAGGTTGACTATTTTGGGTTGCATATGCATCAAAATCACCCATATCATCAATACCATCAAAATCAATAGAGATTGGTCGGAAAGAAAAACAATTGAGGTAAAAGGCTCACCAGCAACATTATATCTCGTAGTTGCGGATTTGACCTCATAATAATTCATCATTTCATCACAAAGCTCTCGCACTCTCTTAAGTTGATTTTTAAGACCGACTGCATAAATCTTCGAATAATAGTAATTAATCAACATCATCTTGTATCTCAAATCAAGAATAACAACCATGACCAATATCTCACTAATCTTATCCTAATACTTTAAAAAATTTTCAATTATGTTATCCACCATGTTCTTAACTGTAGGAACATCTGATGTTTGCCACCCCTTCAATGCAATCATCATTTTACAAACCAATAAAAAAAAATTAGGAGTGAGGTATGTTGTACCTGAAAATATCTCAGTCAACCTTGAAAAACGTCTTAAATAATCCATCATTTGCTTAACCAACTCTCATTCCTCACTAGTATGCAAACATTTGTATTGTGGCTTAAGTGTCGCAGTCAAGAAATTTTTTTTTTGTACTTCATTGCAAGTTCAAGCATCACAAAAGTAGAATTTCATCTAGTTGGACAATCAAGCCCTAACATTTTCACATCCATCCGCATTTGATGGCATGCCAACTCAAACTTTTCCATTTGTTTTGGTGATGAACTCCAATAAGACACATTGTCTCTAACAAATGCAATACCACTCTCAATCACCGACAACCCACCCTTCACAATTAAATTCAAAATATGAGCCACACACCTCATATGAAAAAACATTACCACCTAATATCATTGACTGAGTTGACAACAATGCCTTCAATCTTTCAACCATTGCATCATTAGTTGAACAATTATCCAAAGTAACCGTGGATATCTTTCTATCTAGATTTCAATCTAGTAAACACTCCACAAAAATTTGCGAAAGGCAATCAACTGTATGTGGGATCTGTATATATATAAACCCATTCATTGAAAATAATAATAAAAATTATGCAAAGTTACAAAAAATTAAATAAAAAATTTAAAATTTAATAAAGTATCTATAAAAATTTAAATACAAAATTTTAATATTTAATAAAGAAAAAATACCTTAGGATTCGACTTTGCAAATGCCAAAAGTTGTTAATGAAATATCTCGTAACAACCATATAACATTTCTTTTAATTACAAGCAGTCCACATGTCTGTAGTAATTGCCACTCTACTATTATTAATCTCCAACAAATTCATTGTCTTCGTCTTTTCAACATTATATATCTTAAAGATCTCACTCTTTAAAGTGTTTCTGGACATATGCTTCACCAATGAGTTGCAATAATCAACAAAATCTCTAACCGCCTTATACTCTACAAACCTAAGAGGAAGCTTATGTTTTACAACAACTGTTGTAAGTTTTTGATGGGCAACCAATGGATCAAATTTCTGAATTCCAAGCTCACCACTTTCAATTTTTACTAAGTGTTGCTTATTCTCAAGAACTTCTTCAATCGTCATTTGATTAAAAATGTGAATTTGTCTAGTGTGTCAATTCAAGTGACTAGTTCCGATCTATAAGAAGGAACTGTTCCACAATGATTGTATTTTACCTTTGCTACACCACCAATATTTATCTTTGTGAAATGATCCCAACAATTTGAGACAACCATATATTTTCTTTTTTAATCACTTCGTATTTATTCTTGAACATTTTCTGACTCCACATATGGATTTGAAGGCAAATTAGAAGATTCAGAAGCATTTTCCATTATAAACCTATACAAAATTAAAGGAGATAAGATATTAGATTAATTAATTAATCAAATATTATATAAAAAAGTTCTATAATATTGAAAAATTTCTAAGAATGCAGAATATTTTTACACCATAATGTCATAATAAGTTTTCTAACAACACAACACAGGACACCATAATGCCTCATTAAATCTCTAATCAAAACCAATAGAATAAAATAAAAATTAGCAACAACAAAAGCTAAGTGTAAATGCATACTGCATTTACAAGCACAAAACACTATAATGCCTCATTTACAAGCAAATTTGCAACGTCCAGAACTGCATACAATATCTATACAATGGATAGAAATACTTCAACCTAGAAATATCAAAAAAACCAACAATGCAGCTCAAAATCATTAACCAGCTGCACAATATTCTTCATCATTTTCTATATTAACCAACAACCAAACTATATTCTTCACAGCTCAAAATCACAATATTCTTCAACGAATTAACCAATTACATATATTTAAGCCTTAGATGATACAGTAAAAAAAATTGAAGCTTAATTGAGGTGGAGTACCAGAGTTGGTGATGACTTGCTGCCTTGTTGGTGTGGTTTGAATTGCGTACATGCTACAAATTGTTGTTGCTGCCTTGCGCGCATTCCAGTGGTTGCTGCGACGTCGCACGACTGTGCTGGTGGGTGAGGGTCGTTGTTGCGTCATGTGGGAGATGCTGGGTGGCTGGATTATGGGTTGCACAAGAGATGCTTGTTGCTGCTGGACGCTAGCTGAATGGTGGCTGCTGGCTGTGAGAATAGTGAGAAGTTGAGGGCGCAGTGATGGTGAGTGAGGGAAATGAGGGATTTAGGGATTTTGCATTTTAGTTTTTGTTCAATTTGTTTAAGTTTTTTTTTTAGTTTTTCAATTTTTTAATTTAAATTTTATAATATATTATAAAGTTATACATACATATACATATACATATATATATATATATATATAAAGGCATTGCCAAAGATATTGAACCTAAAGCCACCTCTAAAGAACCTCAATCCTCTCCTCCTAAAGAAAAATTACTCTCCTCTGCCATGCCAATCAAATCTTGGATTGACATGATCGAAGATGAAGAAGCAAAGTCTAAAGCCCTTTCTACTCAAGACCAAGTAAACCAATGGATAAAATCCATATCAAAATCCCCTGAGCTTATGCTTGCCTTACAAAGCTTCTCTCAAAGCCAAGAATCTCCAAAAGAGATTTCTGAGAAAGAAAGCCCTAAAGAAATTACAAAATCTTCTCAAAATATTATTGTTTCTGGTGAAAGTTCATCTTTACAAATTGTTCTTTCACAACCAACAAAGAAAACCTCGGTTTGGTTTGATAAAACCCACTCTCAAAATATTTTAACTATCGAAGACGGGTTTTACCATACTGACCAATTTCAAACACTTACAAAGTTTTTCCCCAAAGGCTGGTTTTTTAAACTATGGGATTTAATAAAACCCCAGTCTTATTATCAAAGCATTTTGGAAGCCACTGAATCAGTTAAATTCAAATATTTTTATCTTAGTGACTCCCATTCTGAGCCGGCCTATTCCACGGCCACAATCTTAAAAGTCTTGAGCGCAAAACAGTGGGGTGATCTACTCCACAATAAAAAAAAGATTTCCCTCCAATTTTCAAATGCGTTTACCACATTGTTTGACCTATTCCTACTGGGATTATCAGCAGGCCTTGTAGAACACATTTTTTATTCAAAATCCAAAGAAATCCCACTCATGGTTATTTTTCTTTAATTTAAAAATAACTGTGCAAAGTCTTCCTAATTGGTTTCAAAACTGGTGGAATTACTTTGGCCCAAGCCCTGACATTCTCACTCCGAATGCCATAAATTGTTTGAATCTTTTTAAAGCCCATTATATTCCTTCTGAGTCTGAAAAAAGGTTTCATTCTTTCTTCTGTTTTTGTACAAATTTCTTCCTTCCATGGGTATGGATGTGGAACCTTCGTTATCACACCCATGATGTCCAATTTATCCTACAAAGAACCTTTAAAGTAAAATAGTGGTCAAAGTTCGATGAACAGTCAAAATTGACTGACACCTTAATCCAAAATTGGCTCTCTGCCAAAGGATTTCTTGAACCATCCATTCAGTACTCCAAAGCCCAACAAACTTTTCTAACCCAAAAATCCAAAGCTCAATCTCTTTTAGCCAGTGCCAAAACTGAAGAAGAGTATTTTAAAGTTATGCAACAGCTTCTCGCCACGAGATCTGAAACATCTGTTGCAAGTTCTTCCTCAAGCACCTCCGGAGATAAAGAGCCTTTTATTTCCCTTGGTGATGAAAATGAAGATGACTGCTTCGGCATATTCTCTCCATTAAAGCATTCCAAATAAAGATCGTCCTGATGTAAAAAAAAAAAAAGAGTAAATCCATTTTACTATTTTCTTGTAATTACTTTGTTTGTATATCTTCGGGTGGTCCCCTGGACACAAGTGAGAGCGCACATGTCTCTTCACCCGTATTATTTTTGTATTTGTATTTTCTTGTTACAAAGCTACAGCTCCACTACAATCTACAGTGAAAAGTTCCAAAGATTATTGTTTGCTACAACTCTACTACAGTGAACAGTGGAGATTTCCAAAAATTACTGTATGCTGCATCTCCGCTACAGTCTACAATTTAAAAATTTTTTGTATAAAAACCGAGAGGAAGACTTAGACTCCTCAGATTTTTCATTTCGAAGTTTAGAACTTCTCTCTCTTCCTTCCTTCTCTCTCTCTCTCTCTGGGAATCAGGAATCAGAAGGGTTCAAGGAAATTTTTTTGTTTACAGAATAGTTCCTTACCTTCACGATTAATTTCCCTTTCTTCTCTACAAAGAAAATTCAATCAATGTAAGCATTTCATGTCCAGTATTACTTTCAAGCATTTAAAGCATTTGTAAATTTTATTTAAAGCTTTCCATGTATGTTTAAATTTCTGCACTTTAATTTCCGCAATTTAATTTAAAGTATTTAAATTTTATGCAACCTTTGCAGACTGATCTGTATAATATCTGCCTTAAAACTGCTACGTTCCTCTGAGACAACGAGACCAGATCTCAATCCTCAGTTGTATTTTTCTCTTCTCCCTCCATTCCTTCAGAGCACCATTTCTGGGATCCAGATATGGTACTGTGTATGCACCCTAGCCTTTAGATGAATGTTTGTTGCTAGGCTTGCTTAAAGAATTTAATAAATATTTGGTAAATAATTTTAGTATATCGGCTTGAAACTAGAACGTGCGAGATATTGATCTGTTCTAAGTCAGATCTGGTTCCAAAGGCAGACCTGGCTCTGCATCGATCTAGATACAACGCCACGTACCTTCAATAAAACCTGACTAACCGCATTCCAAAGAAAATCTATTTATTTTAAAGTTGGCAATTTAATTAAATTTTGACAAAACCAACCCAATCAAAACATTGTTTAATTTGAGTTCTTAATATTTGACTTCCAACGAAAGCACATCTATCATTCGATCCTATATATATATATATATATATATATTATTTATTATAAAGTCCAAACTTTTAAGTAAAGCCCTTAACTTAGCCTATTATATATAGGCTTTACAAGTTACAAGCCCCCTTGTCCATAATTTCAAGCTACGGGCCGAGCTTTCTACCAATCCTATTATGAACTAGAAAAAAATATTACAAATAGAGATCAAGTGCCTCAAACTATAAGAAATGACCAAACTATGTTGTGAGGCCTTATGTAAGATGCTACTGATAGATACATGCGAAATGAAAAGTATATACAATAAGCTTATATCGGCATCAACATTTGTTTAACCCATTTAACTCCATTCTGTCGTTATGAATTAAATGAATTCCATGTGTTTTAGTTATATATATATATATATATATATAACACAACACATCAACACTAGGGATGGCAATTGTACCCGCAAACCCGCCCAAACCCACCCGCCAAAACCCGCCCGTTGCGGGTAATTTTATCCGTTACGGGCGGGTTTAGTATTATAAATTAAAACCCGCACATGGATGCGGGTGGGTTTGGTATTAACCTTATACCCGGTGGATACCCGCATGGATATCCACCAAACCCGCAATAATTTTTTTCAAATATTTTTAATTTAATTTAAATATAAAAATATATAAAGAAAATAATGTAATTAATCAAATTACCAAATAGCCAAAGGCTCAAAGTTGTGTATGTGTGTATATGACTCATCTCCTATTCTAAAGTCATAACCTAAAGAAAACTAAAGACATTTCCCTTCGAATTAATATTTGAAAATATTAATCTTAATTATTATTATAGGCATTGTGTTGGATGGGTGCTTATAGTGGTGAATAAAATGAATATCTTCTCTTGGATCTTGTTTTAAATGATAATATAGAATGTAATTATGATTTTTAGATATTAGTTTGTGCTTTTTAAATAGATTTGTGTAATTTATACTTAAATTTGAGAATTTGTGTTGAATTGATGTGGAAATTTTACTTTTTCATTTACATTGTTTAAATATAAAATTGAATATGTTATATGGAATTTGAGGTTATTATTATAAATTTATATATTAAAAATTTATGATTTTAAATACGGAAACCCGCAAAAAATCCGCCGGATACCATTGCGGGTTTGGTAATTGTTAAAACCCGCTGCGGGTGGGTGTTTTAAAAAAAATTAAAACCCGCTGCGGGTTGCGGGTGGGTTTGGTAATTTAAATTTTGTGCGGGTTTGGGTTTGGTAATGGCAAACCCGCTGCGGGCGGTGCCCATTGCCATTCCTAATCAACACTTTCTTGCAAGCTAGACGAATGTTCGAGACTTGGTGCTAACTGCTAAAAATCATTAATTGATTTATAATAATACTTTATTATTTGATATAATTTAGCGCTTAGATATGCATCTTTTTTAACAAAATTTTTTACGTTGCCCTTTGTAATCAACTGTAGTTTGAATTATTAACACTGGCAAATTGGATTAAATTAAAAATATTGCAATACTAGTATTGATGGGCATGCCAATGTTGAAGCTAGTTAAAGGTGAGTATGGGCTTTACGAGGTTTTGGTTAGATAAAATAGGTTCATATAAAGAGGTGCATACAACATACCCAATATTATGTCAAGTCAATAGTAAGTCCTTTTTAGCTGAATATAATGATTGTATATGACATAGTGGGTTATATAGCAAAAGTTCTAACCTATTAAATTTTTTGAAATAATGAATAAGAGTGGCTATTATTTTTCTATGAACAAGACTTGATATGGTTCTAGTCTTCTAGACTAAACAACTCAAAACACGTATGTCATTCCAAAGAAAATTTTAACACTTTTAATGCATTTATTATTTTACCCTACTATAGTTAGATTATTTCTAATACTAGGCCAATAAACTCCAACCCAATTAAACTAAAATACAAAATGACGCTAACAACTATTTAGTTTCATTGTTTAGCACCTCTTCCCTTAACTATAAAGTGGTCTCCACAGTGGCTATGGGATGCTAGGTTTTGTTGGACTTCAATTATTTTAGACTTTGATATGTTGAGTTGATTGTACATTTTATTGGGCTTCAATTGTATTAAAGTTTGATTGCATTGTATCCATAATATTAAAAACAAAAAAACCAAAATTACTCAAACATGAAAACTAAATAGTAAAAACTTCTAATAAAACAAGAAATACAAATTAAATTAAATAATATTTGTTGACATTTTAAATTTGCCTACATCACCCTAAGCTTAATTAAATTGTCCAAACATATCTTTTTCTTTCTTTAAGTAAACTCAATTTGACACTATGCGGGACAAAATCACGTGATTAAAATCCATTAAACTTCGTAATGCATGTAAAATATGATGACATCGATAACATAGATAAGACATCAATATAAGAAGTAATTTACATTATTTGAAAAATTAAATTTGTTGTAATAATTAACCTCACGATTCTTATTTCTAGTGATTTAGATTCTTTAATTTTTTTAATTTAATTTTGTTTTGAATTGAGCAATGCAGTCCATTACTTTATTACTTCCGAAAATTTGAATGGACGATAAGTTGATTGATTTAGGGCATATAAAAATAATGCTTTAACTGAATTTGATTTAACATAGATACAATCAGTATGAGCTTTATATTATTATCTTTCTGGCCCAACATTGAGTAAATAGTTAAGAAATCTTCTGGGGGTTACCATTTTTCAGTAAAATTGTCTATAAAAATAATTCTTGTACTGGAAAGCAAGAGAGCATTTCTTATCATTGAACTAATCTACATAGCGTGTGCATTTCGCGTAACAAAATCTAATATCAAAATCAACTTTATTTTTTCTAGACATGTAATACTAGGAATATAAAGAATCTTATCTTATCAAAGATTGTATTGCCAACGCCTACCTCACTAACATCATCTATCAGAATGTTTTACGAGTTAAGAGTAATTGTGTAGCCTTTGTTTACCAAACCAAACACAGCCTAATCTAAACAACATGAGTGGAAAATCCCCTGAAATAACACAATAAGTTTATTCCTTAAATATTTCTTCTATATATGCCTTTGTTAAAAATGTGTTAATGCATCAGATTCCATGGATTAGGTAGAAAAGTGTTAGGGCATCCGATTCTGAGGATTAGGTACAAATATCTTGTTCATTATTTTGCAAATTATAAATTTATAGGCGGAGCTATTGGTACCCCTCCAAGCACCTTTTATTTGTATTTTTAAATTTAACCCTAAATTGAATTACACACCATGCTTCTGTATCGTTTGCAATTTTTATTCATATAGTGAAACATAGATATTGGCTATTGACTGTTATAGATGTCAAAATTGTTAAGTCCATTATTTATAGAGTTAGCATCTTATGGCAAGTCTAGTTAAATTGAAATTTTATTTGTTGCATATATTGGAATAGGGATTGATTTATTAATTCCCTAATTCAATGAGATTCTAATTTATTAGTAATATTTGTTTCCTAATTTAATTAGATGTTTAATTTAGCAAGTCAATTAATTATGAGATTCTATAATTGGCGCATAAAATCTATTTAGAGCAAGAAAAATTGGTTCAAATAGGAAGTTTATTAAATACTCTAGATATTTCTTGGGAGACAAGTAAGGCAAAAAGATCAGGTTTATTCATATTCAGATTCACAAGAATTATAAGAAGAATGAAACTCTTATTTGGAAAGAATCCAAGTCTTTTAAGACTTGTAATTTTTGTGAAACCCCAGTGCCTATATAAAGAGAGGTATTTCACAATTAAAGGGGTACAACACAGAGCATAAAGCAGAGACGCAAAATTTGGTCTTCTCCCTAGAGAATCCAGATTTGGCGCATAATGTTATGTTGATTTGTTTTCTTATCTTCTTTTCATATCTGTGGAAAGTCTATGTGGATCTTTGATCACTAAATATTGAATAATTGAAGAATTACTATTGATCACTTTACGAAGTGCCTTGAGGATCGTTGATCAAAATGAGTAGCAATTATTCAAGAGAGGCAGATTCAGTCTAAGGTCGAGTAAGCTATATGGTGATAAACTGTAAGTGAGAGTCTTAAGTTTGGTAAATCCATAAGTTTTAACACCTCAACATAGTGAATTGCTTTTCATCTGGGCGCAGTCTCATGGATGTAGGATTGATTAATCCGAACCACATAAAAATCTCTATGTCATTTATGCGGATGAACAGTAACCGTGAAGAGTACCTACAAACAGTAACTGTAAACAATAATCGTGAATAGTAATGTGAACAATATTTTTAAAAATTAATTAAATTGTTAATTCTAGGATTTCAATTGCCTACATCTATTTGTAATAGATCTAGATTCCTTTCAAAAACATTTCAATGCTTTCACTTCCATTATTAAAATTAATTTTTTCCATTCTAATCTAATTCATGAAGTAATGAAATCTAATAAAATGGAAATCCATTTGTTTGTGGATTGGATCCACATAAACTTTTCAATATGAATCAATCCACATGGTGATGAAATCTCATATATATGTATATGCGCCAAAATAAAATCCAATTGAATCAATCAATTTCACACTATATATAAAAATAATAATTTTAATATCTATTAAACTCAAGTTAGATAAGAATCTAAGGTGACTGAACATTATCATAAACATGCAGAATTTGTTCTAAAAATTTACTATTTCCAAATAAAATTATGACACAACATTAAAACTTAAATACATTAATTAAAAAAAAGGAAAATCAACATGAAAGTAGTTAAAACTGAGTTTTTGTAAATTCATCGAGTATAATTATGTTATTTTTTGTGGATTGATGGAATTTTATAGATTTGCATAAATATTCACATCCAATCCACCAATCATGGTGGATTTCAAATTGAGCAGGTTAGATTGAATTCTAAAATTACACTACCCTTGTTTTGTTTATTTAAACAAAAGAGCCTCAAGTTTTCTATTTGTGCAGTACCTTTTTCACGATTAGTTAAGACATCCGTACAACAAGATGTTGGCGGAAGGGTGCATTACACCCTGGAGAACCATAAATTTTTCTTATACAAAAAAGTGACTAAAGTGAGTTAAAAGTTTAAATACTAACTTTACAATAAATAATCGCAAATAAAAGAATTAAAAAATGATTAAACACGAAAGTGTGAGGCTACTTTACTTTCTAGATAGCTACGTGCCTAGCTAGTATACACATTTTTTTTTTAATATTTGTCTTTTAGTACTGAATACCGATATTTACAAGTAGTTAGTGATTAATTTGCTTGGAGCATTACTTACATCAGCAATGTTGTAGTTGATTGAATACATAAGCTTAAAATAGACTGAATATGCTTCACAAAAATTATTAAAAAAAAGATTTCCCTACAAGTGCCCAACCCCAAGCTACCATTTTGGTTCCCTAGCAAGTGCCCTTTTGGAGCAAGTGATTGTGGGTGTTTTTCTTTGAAGAGATTTAGACCACAACTTTATGAAATAGATGTTTTTTCCAAGCTAATTTCAGGTTACTGGGATAACTGTAGAGGAGCCAAATGTAGTTGATTATACTGTAGTAGTGGTAGTGGTGAGGATGGACCCCATGACAAAGAAATAAGAAAAAAAAAGGAAAAAAAAAATAATGATTCGACTAATTTTTGCCGCCATTGTTCTTACAGCCTAACTAACGGTGGGGTTGGTGCGGTGGTGTCAACAATGTTGAGAGCATATGTTTTGAGTTTTAATAAAAGTTCTTTCTTTATTTCATAAAAATATGAAATAAGGTAAATTTTTTTGTATTAGCGAAAATAGATTTCTAAATTAATGACGGTAGATCTCTAAAACATACCGCAAACCTGTGTATTTAAAGTTCTCGTAGATGTCAACATTAAAAAAAAAAAAAAAAACTAATCGTTGCGAAAGGGACACAATGGAATAGCAAAGTTAATGTACAAAATGTACAGATAGTCACGGTATATTCGTTGCATTTGATAAAGAAATTAAAAGAAAGCAACACAGCACAGCACTAGGTAATGCTCCCACTTTATCATATCAATAACTTTTATCAACCAATCCATACATATTCAACACACACACGACTCTAAAAACATATCTCTAAAGCATTGTTCCTCCTCCTCAGCTGCCTCTTTCTTTTCTTTTCTTTTCTTTTCTTTTCTCTTCTTTTTTAACAACTTTTCATTCTTTCTTTCCCATTACTCTCCATGCATGTTTCCTTACCATTCCTTCTCATGGACGACTTTTCTTTTATTATTTTTTTCCCCGAAACTAAAGAAAGATATAATAGAAGAGTGGTAGAGTTAGAAAAGGGGGAAAAAAAATCTTCAATCAATTTCTAGTCAAAAGATACCACACCATTTATCTTGTTGCTTACCACCGTACCTTGTTCCTTACCACCTTACCTTAGTTGTGGAGGAATTAAAATAACAAATTAATTAAAAGCAAGTTTTCTTTGTGTGTGAGAGAGAACATGCAATCAACAAAATATATTCTCGGCCTTTTTTTTATTTTATATATAGTAAGGCCTATAATGTTTGCTTAAGTTTCACTAATTAAATTGATCAGGTCTTTGTAAACCATTACTGAGGCGTAGGGGTTTTCATTGATCACATTACCATTCCTTTGAATTTTGAATAGACAAGTGGAATTAGATATAAGGAGGAAAAAATCATCATGGGAGGCGTCTAAATGCTCTTTCATACAAACGTGAGGTTATTATTGATTGATGTGTATAAAAGTTAAATTTATACAAAGATAAAAAATATTGAAAAGGAAATATTCCAATTATGATAATTAAAAATTTGATTAATTTACAAAAATTATAGCATCTTTTGTTATATTTTATTATTAAATTTTTCATTCTTAAGATTTAATGCAATAACTCATTTTTTGTTAAAAATTTAATTATACTGTAGTATTGGAATGGAATTTTTAAAAAGGAATATAATATGCTTGTTTTTCAAATGGGATTTTGGCACTTACCATTCTTCAAATATCAAAAGAAGAGAGGTTCTAAAACAATTTGTATAAAGCGAATTGGGTTGGAATTCAGTGCAAGGGAACATGAAAAGTAATTAATGGAAGGTTGTTTCCTTGATTCCATTAATTGCGTGAGAAATGATAATTAATCGAAGATGAGAATATAAAAATATTGACTAAACAGTTTTGGAGAGATAGCTATCATCATGCCTAAAAAAGATTCCTAGGGCTTGTTATCTTTTGGGGAGAAGTGAAATCTATTCCTTCTCAAGATCCAAGTCGATATTTTCAGCTGGGTTTTTCTTTTCTTTATATTTTTCCCCCTCTTTTATAATGGGTGATGATAGATGTCCCATACATTGCAAGCTGGCCTACACGTGGAAAGTGGCGATATATATGCATATCTTTTACCTCCTTCAATCGAGATTCAAAGTTATTTAAATTTAAAGTAATGGTATAGTCATCAATTTTTATATAAATTTATTTTATATAAATTAATGTGATATGATAAAATTAGTTGAATTAAATATCACTTGTTCCCATAATTTATTTATATTATTTTATATTTTTATTTAATTAATGAATTAATACCACATCAGTTTGTATAAAATAAATTTATATAAGAATTTGTGATTGTATCATCACTCTTCAATTTAATGGGATTTTAGAATTTAAATTTTATTATGAAAATTTCTACTTCCAGCTATAATTTATTTTCAAAAAATAGTTTAATTGATTAGTTTGTTATCGCACAAATAAGAGTTAAGGTTGACTTTCAAAAATTTTGTTTCAATTGAAATTGGATTATACTTAGTGACACCACCAAAAAAAATTTCAGCAAATAATTGACAATATTAAATTTGAGGTGACGTACTGGAAAGCCGATGATGCGTAAACAATTACACTAACATTTATTAATTTCTCGATTTCAATAATATTAAGAATTTTCAGGTGCATATATTTGTATATTGTTTAAAATTTAGATAATTTTTTTTCTATAAAATTAATTACATAGAGTTCATAGTGTGCTAATGTGGGTTTTAAAAGATTATTGCAAGTGTCTACTGAGAGAGCAAGATTGCCAACATTTAACAAGTGAAAAAAAGGACATTTACACCTAAGATTTGGAGAAATGGTTATGTAAATCTCCAAGTTTTAAAAAATGGATATCAAAACCCTTTTTTTAACCATAATACTCTATGAATGTAATAACTAGAAATTTGACTTTAAACCTTTTTAATATAATATAATATAATATAAATATCATAATCTATCTAGTAGGTTAGTAATATTAAAGTACTTTTTACATTTAAAATAATATTAATATTTTAAATCACTATATTTATTTAATAATAAATTTTTGGGTTAAATAGATTTTACAATTAACAAAATATCTCACAATTAATAATATTAAATTTAATTTTTTACATAATATTCAAAATAATTTAAATTTATTTATTTTAATAATATGTTTTTGTTTATCATTAAAAATTACTTTAATATAATAAAATACATCTTATAGATCATAAAATATAAAAATATTTTTAAATGCTAATGCTAAAATTATTTTAAAATGTATATATTATTACATGTATTTAATGTTATATTTCTATTTATTATAAAATGTTAGGGTCAATTTTTTTGAGATTGTAGAATCAAAGGTATTATAGTTAAGAAAGAGTCTTCATGTTTTTTAATTAAAAACTTGAGGATGTTCGTAACTATTTTTTAAAATTTTGGAGGTGTAGATGTCCTTTTTCTGTCTGTTTATATTAACTCTTAAGCCACAAGTTAAAACTACTTTTATACTAACAATGCTATTGATGAAAGAATAAATTTGATTTTATCCATTACATATTAGCAAAATCTCTGTATCATCATTATTATGATAGATTATTAACTAAGAAAATATTAGCTGATCACTCTCTTTTTCATAAAAACATAATTTGGAGTTGACTAAAAGTTTAACATACAGTTTTATTAGATGATAAATAAATAATTTTCTACTTTTAATAATTAAATTATTTTTCTGGATTTCGTTTCTTCATTTTTGTCTTCCACTGCAAAAAGAAAAGTTTTTATTCTCAGGGAACGGGACCCATAGATAATGGTTCTCCTGTAAGTGCCATCAGCCATTGCCAAATTGACTAAAGAGTGGCAATATTGGATCCCTAATTTCAGTTGTTTAAGTTCTTTAGCTGATTTGATGCTCAAGTTGTTTCAGTTCTTTTGCTGATTTGATGCTCAAGTAACCACATAGCATTTATATATAATCCCATTTTTCAAAGTATCCCTAGCATTTATACAGAGCACCATATGTTATAGAAGATAAGAGTTTAGTTCATGCAAAAGTTAGTTAAAAAATTGAGGATTATTTCAAACTTACTTACATTACTTAGTAATTATTCTCAACCGACCGATAGGAGATATTTTGCCCTATCATCTCCCATCACATATAGACAAATCTTTTTATCTAATTCATATGATCATATAATAAGATAATGTGGATGAAAATCTCTTTTCATTTCAAACTATTCTGTTGCATATTTAATTGGTAAATCTGATAGTGGATGCACAAACAACCAGTTAATAGGATTCAAGCAAAATGAAAGCAGATAATGTGGGATCTGGGAAGCATGCACTTTCATTCAAGGTTGCTTGTGCTTGGACCATGATCGATCAGTATAGTGATTGTATAATAATATTATCAAATTTTAAAAAAATAATAATAATAACAACAATAAATAAATGAATGAACTAAACCCTTGCCCTACCATTTGCATAAAAAGTCATAGTGATGCTTGGATAGCTGAGCATATCAGATGCTTATAATGCCCTTTTTTTTTTCTTTGGTGCATGAGAACTTCACAAAACACTTACAACTGTTTATTCTTGTATTATCTTTAAATCAAATCTAACTACAGTAATGTTTTCTTTCCTAAAGTTGGAAGAAAATACAATTTCTTTTGTACCATCATCATATGGTCCGGTGACCGTGACACATTGATTATTAAAAGAAAGTGCGTAATCCAATATCGTGCTTCTTTAGTGCGTGACTGTATCACATTAACAGAACAATATAGTTTTTCCAGCTCATCAAAATTTAGATTACATACATATAGGAACAGGAAAAAACCATTATTGATTTCCCAGTACAAAATTAAAATCTCTAAAGTTGTAAACCCTACTACGTGAATGTCAATTCATTCACCACATCCGCAAAATGTATGTTATATATATCACTATTGGAGGTAGACATTTTGACAGATTATCCAAGATTTCAAGTTTTAACTTTTTTATTGATTTAATTTCATAATTTTAATTAATTTTCATATATTAATCTAAACAAAACAGATTTTTTTTTTCATGTGTTATAATTTGAAACTTTGAATGCACCGTTTTAGTTATATTTAAACAATTAATTTAATTAGATCTTTTCTCAATTTTGAATTTGATTGGTAGTAAAATTCTTTTACATTAGATTTCTTTGATTTAATTATTTGGTGGATTGGACAGAATGAGAAGTTTTTAATCTGCATTCAATCCATAGAATTATCCTTGGCTTTGGATTAAATTTTAATGATCTACGGATTGGATTGAACTAAAAATTTATAATAAACAAAATCATGGATCGTTAGTATCCCAATAAATATATATCTAATTATAATATATTTGGAGACGATGATAATGAGACTGATCAAAAACTTCTCTTGTACTTAAAATTCCAGATCTAAAGTGTTTGGATGCTGAGAAAGTTATTAAGAAATTGATGCCGATGGAGAGAAAATATTCATTTCATTAACTCTCGGCATAATGGCAATCTGTACAAGGTTAGCTTTATTTACAAGACTATTAGCTTAATTACCAAGTAACTAATTGCAGTTGATTAGCATCTAATTATAAAAAACACAAACCAATCATCACACATGCAGCTTATGGCATAACCACCAAGCGCCCGCAGGCAATCCATGTCATCAATGTAACTGCCTATAGCTGCTGTTGGTGATCCTCTATAGTCTTGGCTTCTCTCCTGCCGGTGCTGGTGTAAGCATGTGAGCTTCAACACCTAGTGATTGTATGCTTTGCGCCGTAAAAGCAAGAGATAGCAGATAAACTCATAACCGTTAAAAAGCCATCCCAGCTAATTAGCAGTCAAGAAGATCCGACAGTCAACCGACCGCAGAGCATGGTCCCTTAATTAACACTCTGGCACAAACTACTATACAGATCAAACATATCACATATGTGGTTATTTCGCTAATCCAACGGCTCAGATCCATTTGATCAACACTCACCCACCACGCAAGTCAGAGAACCCCACTCAGCAGGGAACCTCCACTCAAAAGTCTACTCTTCTGTACGAGTTATTTTAATATAATCACCGCTTACATGTTAATTTTTTTTTAAATACTCATAGATTATAATATTATTTATTTATTATATAACCGATATGATATTTATAATATATTTTAAATTTATGCTCATGTTATATGCTCTTATTACCAAAGTCACCCCGATTACCCAAAGCCAACGAACAGGAAACTCTGAAGGGCATTGTCGTCATTTCGTAGCGTAGACATGAATATAAAATGCGATCGAGTTCTCTCTTCAACCTTTAGCTGCAAAAAACACCTAGAAGCAACACGGCACAACACAACACAACACAAAAGACACAAACTCACCGGAACTTGAAACTCCGGTGGCCAAATATTTTTGTTTTGTTTAGTTGCATAAATATTTTTCGTTTTCTTAGTGTTTTCTTTTTTCTCTAGAAAAATATTTGCAAAATTAGTCAAATAAAAAATTTAAGCACTGGGTAAAGTTGGTGGTGGTCGTGGCGTGATGGGATTTTGTATCTGTCCGTTAGAGACTCCGGCGAGGCTACTGTGGACCACTAGCTTCTTCCGCCACAAGCTTATGATTTTCTAATAATTTTCATAATTTTAATTACAAAATCACCATCATCTTCATCATCATCCACCTCATAAAAACCCTTTTTTTATTTAAAGTTGCCGGAGATCTGACACAAAAAAAAAGAAAAAAAATAATTCATAGTAATGGAGTCTGGACGTTTGTTCTTCGATCGCTCATCTTGCCCCGGGAATATGTTGTTTCTTGGAAACGGTGATTCCTTTTTTGGAGGTAATTAATCTTCTTTATTTATTTGTGTTCTTGTTTTTTCATGAGAGAAGATGAAGTTGCAGATAGATCGGACAGAAAAATTCGATAAGATGCTGACAAAAAAAGGATAAAATTAGTGCTGGCTTATTTGATTAACTGAAAAATTAAATAAATCGAAACCGTTTTTACTTTGCTTCTGTTAGCACTCTATCAAGTAAATTTTAGTTTTTATAAAAAATTATTAAAATTTGTTTATGTGCGTGTGCAGGAGCGAGATCGATGATGAGCATGGAGGAAACCTCAAAGAGGCGACCTTTTTTCAGCTCACCGGATGACTTGTTCGACGACTGCTATTACGACGAACAGTTGCCGGAGAAAAAGCGCCGCCTCACTGCTGAGCAGGTTTGACATATACCTATGAATCTTTCTTCACACGTAGATATAAATATTCCTTTAAGATTAAGTCTTATCAACAAGCATCCAGTTCGTTTCATTTCTTTTGAAATATTCCCTTCAGAAAAATGCTAAAAAGGAAAAAAAATAAAAAAAAGGACTTGGTAACGACAGAGTGCTGACAGAAACATTAATAAACCGTTGTTCAGTTCAATTTTTTTTGTCTCAATATCATTACTCTTACCATTTAGACCCAGAATCTATAACTTTACAAGATTGAGTTTTAATGACTATTTCTTTTTTCTTGTGTCACATGAGTTGATAGTTGACCTAAACTTAATAATATGTAATAAAATGCATACAATAATTAATTTCGTAATTAATTGAAATATATATAAAGGTGCATCTGCTGGAGAAAAGCTTTGAGGCAGAGAACAAGCTGGAGCCGGAGAGGAAAGGCCAGTTGGCAAAGAAGCTGGGATTGCAGCCAAGACAAGTAGCAGTGTGGTTCCAGAACCGCCGTGCTCGGTGGAAGACAAAGCAACTTGAAAGGGACTATGATCTCCTCAAATCTTCTTATGATGCTCTCCTTTCTAGCTATGACTCTCTTGTGAAGGAGAATCAGAAGCTCAAATCCGAGGTAATAATTAAAATGAAAGAGGCAGTATGATGACTATTATTAATGATTTGACTTCCTGTTAGGTTTCTTAATTACATGTGTAATCTTACGATCTTCATACATGTTAGTAGAGCAATTATGTGATTATGATCTCTCCATGCATTATGCTCATTCTCAAATGATATGTTTTCGCTGACACCCAGCTAGGGTGATTGATACCTTCTTGTGGGGACATATCCCCCATGAGATTCGACTTTATTGCATGCAAAAGACAATGGACATGTGTCATCAAATTCAGCATACATTGCAGGCCCCACCTTGGTTTTTTTAGAAAGTCATATAAAGTCGAATATGCATAAGTGGAAAAATGACAGCGATAATAACCGGTAGTGTTACGAAATGGTTACGCAGACTCTCCAAAAGAAACTTTGAGTATTTCATAAAAAAATTATGTGATAATTCCTCAGAATAAAGGGTCTTCTATAACATTTCACTAGTGTTGCAGTTTTTTTTCCCTTAATTAAAACGCTCAAGATTATAATATTTCATCCAGGAAAATGGGTGCTTGTAACGAGTGAGACAATATTCGTAGTTGATCTTGATAAAAGCAATAAGCACTAATGTGAGTGACATTTATCTGATGATGTAATAATTTTTCTATAGGTGGTTTCTTTGAATGAGAAAATTGAAGCCAAAGAAGAAGAAAGCAAAGAAGCCAAATCAGACAAAAAGACCGAGACTCATCATCAGCCAACAGAAGTGACAAATAATATTTGTGGCATCCAGCTCCAGCTGAGCAATAATAAGACTGAAGATCGGCTAAGTTCTGGCTGCAGTGGTGAAAGTGCGGTGGTGGATGAAGATGGGCCCCAGCGGGTGGTGGACACTGGTGATTCATACTTTGGATGCATGGACCCCGTCGTCGATGCCGCCCAATCGGAGGAGGACGGCGGCAGTGATGATGGCCGGAGTTATTTCTCCGATGTGTTGGTGGTGGCACCAGATCATGTTAGCAATCAACAGCATGAGGAGCCTTTGGGTTGGTGGGTTTGGTCATAACACATAACAATAATTAGAAAGGGGTTTTTTAATTCCAAAAATTTTTTTTAAGTTTTGGGGGTCCCCCCCCCCCCCCCCCCCCCCCCAAGTCAAAGGCCGTAGGTAAAATTATATGAGTTTGAAAAGAAAATAAAATAAAAAGGCTTTAGCTGGTGGCTAGGGTCGAGTTTGTGGTGTATGGGGTTTAGTATATGAATAAAATTATGTGTTTTTAATTCAATGGCGTCTGTTAATGTATTGGTATGTCCGAGAAGTAACTGCCTTCATTTCTTTGAAGGAGTAAGTGAATTAACAACGAAAATAAACACTGCTAGTCTGCTAATGCAAGTGCAAGTTCCCTATCATCAACAATAAGACTTCACATTTTCGCTAGTTTTTTAATTTTTGTCACAAGTTAACGTGGCAAACATATCATTAATTGGATAAAAAGTGAAAATATTACGACACCCACATAATTAATTTTGTTTATTTTATATTTTTCTCCTATCAATGCCGTTGTATACTACATCATCTTGAACAAAATAATCAATAAAAATTGTTGTGACTTGTGACTCAATATTATAATAAGGCCAGTGCTAAGTTACATTAAACGTAACTTAGCACACACACAGCAACAGTGGTGGGTCCCACTGATGGGTATTGTTATTGTGTGTGGGTGTATGTTACGTTAAACGTAACGTAGGAGATCCTTATAATAATCCTATTTACTCTCTAATTATTTTTGTGTGAGAAGAATTACACCTGCATGCGAGTGAGTTCAAGTCCACGTCAGAACTCACAAGCCACTTTCAACTTGCAATAAATTTTACTGTTCTTTCCTAGTTTTTCTTTGTTTTTCTTTGTTTGCCCTGTCTTTTCAATTTCTTATATATATATATATATATATATAGTCATTAAAATACAAGAAAATACACATTTCAATACATTAAAAATTATATTTTTTAGTCTGTTAGTGGTATCATCATTTTTAATAAAGTGAGAATGTTCTCGCTAGAGAATGATTATATATATAAGGTTTTAATCTGTTGAGCGATAATCCACATGAGAGCTAAACACGTGAACTGTTGCTCACTGTAAGTCCACCAAATCAATTATCTATATTTATAATTATATATATCCACTTATATACACATACAATTCCCAATTTTATAGATTTAGGATCATAATTCCCTACTTATTTTTATTTTCATATGAGCTGTTGGCCGTACATGAATGATGTCGTACATTTATCAATTAATTCTCCGAGTAAATTCAAATCAAGAAATTATCTTAATTTAGCAAGAGCCAGTTTCACCAAGTTTTGACGCTCATAAATGACAAGTCCAATTTCATAAGTGTTGCGGCTTCGAAACAATAGATACTGTAAGAAAAACTGAGTACGACCGGGCCACTATATCAACACATTGAGATATTGAACTGGTCTAATTGTGCTTTGCTATGTCGCAAAGTTGAGGATTTTAAAGCAATACCGTTGGTTGGTCCTAAACTAAATTTAAATGTCAAAAAATTAATAAATTCCTAATTATAATCCATTGTGGCAGAGCAAATTGGAGTAGACCGATCACCACCTTAGTACGCTGAGGCGGTGGGAGCTTTCTCCATATTGAAGCTGAAGCACTGGCCATCAAATAAAAACTGTGTAAAATAACATGGATATTTCATCAAACTGTAACATAAAATCAGCTTAGCTTTTGTTGCTTTGTTTGTGAAAGCACCACTTATGCTTCACAACAATATCAAACAAAGCTTAAGGACCAACGAGAAAAATGACATAAGTCCACCGTGCAAGCCTACTTCTGGTGGACAAGTATCTCTACAATTGCACCCAGGACGAGAAAATCAAAAGAAAAACCTACCGGTTCCTACAGAATGCAATAATAGACAAAGTGAAACAAGAGAAAAGTTTTTTATTTTATTTTATTATTTTATTATTTTTATAAGAAACAAGAGAAAGTTAGTACTAGTTCCCCTCCCAGACAGTTAGAAAACGAATGAATTTTTCATTTTCTGCTATTGGTTAAAAAGTTCAATAAACACCAAGTTAGCAAAACTATGACATGAGGGAAGGAGAGATAAATTGAAAAAATAAAGTATTGCTACACATACTTTAGCTTTGACCCTTCTTTAATTTTTCTTTTTCTTTTTTTCCTTTTTCATTGCTTATTTTTACAGTAATTCAATTTGTATACATATGGATCACCGGCCATTCCTAAAAAAACAAAAAACTCCATACTAGAGCGAAAATCAGTCCAAAACCGGAAGCATTCTCATTCGGTGATTGGCCCTGGTGCATATAACATTGAGAGAAGGTGCCTTTAGGAGTGCTTCCATATCCAAGTTAGTAATGAACTTCATATATATACAGACCTGAAGCTGTATCCGCAGTGGCGGCATTGCCTTCCGTGTCCAATTTCTTCATGAACAAATAGACCGGCAGGTTACAAAATGCGGCTCCAATCATTGGACTGCTTTTTCGTTTTCAGAAGTACATGCTGCCAAATTCTGCTGGCACTGGATCAACTTGGTCTGGAATAAGTTTCCCCATAACTTCAAATGCCATCAACCCTCTGGCTCTTTCCTTTTCCTGTTAGACTTTCGGCTGACCTTGGACTTTTCAAGCAGTTCCACACCGGGCAGTGGCTTGTGCTCTGGTGTGCTGTCAAGCTTCAGATTTTCAACTGGATTTAAATTTGTTGTAGACTTGTCGTAAATAATGGCTGCATCAAGGGAGTATATACGCAAGGCAAGAGAAGACATGGTCGAAGTCTTGGCAGCAGCTGAGAGTGATGACCAATACCACCACTCATTTCTCAAGAACTCAGTCTTAATCATGTCTTCCAATATAATTGTTGCCTGGACCATCTGAATAACAAAACCAATCTATATTACTAGAATAATCTTTTGAGAAAAAAATTAGTATGCTCAAACAGCACCAAAACAAGTGAAAAGGAAAGAGGATCAACATCCATTAAGTTTTAAAAACGTTCTGCAAGTAATCATATTTAATTTACACCAATTGTCTTATTTGGAAGTATTGTTTACCCAGGCTAACCTGGTATAAGCAGTCTATTCAGTACTTTTATCTTAATCCTATGCACATGCACAAACCACAAAAATGTTGAACCGGCCAGTTTCAATGCGGCGCCTCTCCAGAAAAAGAAATCAGCAATTAGATTGTGTTCAGACCATGAAGCTTATTTTCTTGAATTAGAAATTTCAGATGTTCCATGGAAGAAATTCTACACCTCATCAATGAAAAGTGAGTTTTATACAAGTAAAATCATTAAAAAAAAAGGGAAAAAGAATTCCATTCTGAACGCAAGGAATTCAAAGTAAAATATAAATGCACTCTTAAGACAACCAACCAACCAAGAACACCAAGATCAAGGGAATGAGCCTAACCTCATATATTGTCTCTGCAGATTTAACAAATGCACGCCATGCCCACCTCCTTTCCAAGTGTGCCTTTGAAGGTCTCAAAGCTTCTTCAGGGAGTGCAGCATCAATATCAAGCAAATTAACCTTGAGTCGCCTTTTTATCTGTGATGTTCTACCAATTAATGGCCTCAATGAAGACTGAGGAACTACACAACATTGATTGATTCCCACTTTTGGGACACGAACATGTGAAGAGGATTTTCTATCCCTTTGTTCAGAACATCCAAAGGCTGGTTTCTTACTTTTTAGCACTTCATGTGTCCCATTTGAACCAGATTTTCTAGAAGCATCATCAGCCATGTTGTCATTGCCAGCATTTTTCATGCTCTGCTTTCCTTGAGAAGATGACAGTGTCTCAGAAGCCATTAACTGACCATCTGGAACACCTACCTCTTTCTGAGAAGACATTAACATTAGTGTTGAGTCGCTGAGAAAAGGAGATACAGATGGGATTAATGACGGTATCCCCTTTGAACCAAGAAGACCAATCTCTTGTACTAATTCTTTGTTAGAATCTTGTGTCATAAACTTGGAACTTATTTCATTCAAATCAAAAGGGCAACCATCGTTTTGAAATCTAATCAATCCAGAGGGCTTAGAAGTTTCAACAAGTTCCACATCAGTACCACATGCTGCGCGAGAGATATCAGATTTCTTATTTCCCTTCCCTTTCAGAGAATTACTTGCTTCTTTGTTCTTCTCATAAGCTGGTGGAGCTGAATTGCACGTATCATTATGCTCCTCAAATTCAACAGCAGTAGAAAATGTTCTATGGCAGGATAGACAATGGTTTCTCGAAGGCCAGATAGGCTCCAAACATTCACAACGATACATTTTCTCTTGACTAGTCACTCTAGCCCGTTTTCCTCCCTTCTTCAAGACTTCTTCTGACTCAAAGCAAGGACCATACTTCTTCTCCAGCAGTGTGGCTGCCTTTGTAACAAGACAATCAAAGCAATCAACTTTATCACTGTTTGTTGGTGCCGATGAGGCACTTTGGTACTCATCCCAGCTTTGCTTTTTAGTATGTTGAGAGTCCTGGAACCTTATTTTTTTCCAGTTTAGTATAGAGTCTTTCAGTTCTCTTTCCTTTGGGTCATTATCCCTCAACCAATTAACAAGTTCTTCAATTTCTGCATCAGTTTGATAAAGAATCCAGTGCGAACTTGTGGCTGTCACAGCATAGGGATCATACTGAAAAGGACAACAAGCTTTGGAGCCTTTTGAACTTGAGTAAGCATCTGATCCCGAAGAACTGGAATTCTTTAGCACTAAGCCTTTGTCAACTGGGCCTCGGAAATCCAATATTTTTCTTTTCTGCTGCAATTCGGGACTCCCATCAACAATAAGACAAGGATGCATACCAGGCAGAGGTAAAACCCAATATAATCGACCACTAGAATCAGAGCCTAAAAACTCCCTACGCACGGATAGCTTCAAAAGCTGTTGCTCTAAAGAAGTAATGGACTCCTGTAGAAGAAGTATGTCATTCCTGATGTTGTTCAACTCAAGGTTGTGAGCCTGTGGCTCATTCATGGTAACAGAACATGTACCCTCAGTTACGTGAAGTTCGTTGGGAACAGAAGGTCCCTGATTATTTGAAGGAGATGCGAGAGTGGCAGCATCCCTTGCCCTTGCCAACTCTTGTAAGTTATGCTGCGAACGGATTTCTCCACTCAAGTTATCAATTTCTTGTGGCAGAGAACTTGCTAAAGGATGTTCATTAGGCTTAATTGATTCATCATTCTTTTGAGAAGGCATTTTACTGTTATCACCATGAGGCTCTTCTATTTGACCTTCAGCATCCGTTGGATACATAGGCCCAGATTCCTCTAGAGCAATAACAGAGCAGTTACTTCTATTGCTTGAGTTCTGTGGCTGTTCTATGCATTTACCATTGTTTCTAATAACAGTAGCTGGCCCTTCCTTCATACAAATTTCTGCAACAGAATTTGTCATACTTGCCTCTACCTTTGCAACTCTTGCAGCCACAGTTTCTTCCCTGGACTTTAAGTTTTTGAATTCTACAGAAAAAGAACGCAATTTCTGCTGCAACTCAGCTGTTACTTCAGTGCACTGCTCAAGGTGTTGACGAAGGAGAGCTGAGTTAAGCAACTCATCACATAAAAACTTAAGGAGGAAAGTTCTCTGCATCCACAATTGAAAAGACAATTAGATCTTTGTTAGCTGACTTGACAGGAGATGAATAATGGCAAGTTTAACTAGCACAAACTAGCTATGCAGCAGACTGCATAGCCACTACCATAGGCTTCATACTAATTCTGCACTAGGAAATCCATCTAAAATTGGCAAGTTCCAACTCAGAATCTTGCTGAATGACGGTGGAAGAAAAGTTATTGAAATCTTAAGCCAGAATAAGGGGGGCAAAAAAATATAAAAAGTGAAAAAGGAAGAGAGGAACAGCAGAAACAAAACAGCATGGCAGAACTCTATGGTAATCCAAGCAACAAATTTGCGTTTTTCTCCTTATTTATTTATTGGCATGTAAATGATATTACAACACAGTATTTGATTTTTTCAGCTTAAGCTGGAAGAGAACAAGCTTTAAATTGTACACAAAAGCTATATAGTCTTTGGCCAAGTTGGCTGGCAACAAATCAATGCAATCAATGTGTAAAGCAGTATAAAATCATCAAAAGTCAGACTGGAATAGGTAACAAGAAGGATCAACAAGCAAACCTCATGCACATTAAACTCCCAATACTCTTTTTCTTCCATAACAGTTGTTAGATGCCTGAGTTCCTCCAAGCACAGACGAGTAATTTCTCCCTGATATTTTTTTCCCTTATGTTGACCACCAACTTGAGAATGTTCTGATGCACCCTGAACCATAGAGTTACGGACAACACAAGATGGGCAATACCAGTTTCCTTCAGGAATCCTTACAAGTGGAGGTTCCAAGCAATAAGTGTGGTACTCAGCATCACAAGTATCACATAGAAGAACACTATCATCGTCTTTATCAACCCCACAAACTTTGCAAATCCCCTCATCCCAAGGAGCTTTAGGGATCTCACTAGTTTGAACTAGAATATCATTTATTTCTTTTGTTGTTTCTTCACTTAAGCTTTCCAGTTTGGCATAACCCACAAGCTTCTGAAGTAGGGTCACAATCTGCATCAAAAAGAAGAATAAAACGTCTAAACAAGTAAACAAAGACAGATAACCAAGACCAATGTGCAAAGACCGGGCTGAGAGTAAGACCATGACATATATCTATCCATATTGAAAGATTTCCTATTTTATCTGGCAGACGAAAGGCAATCAGAGTCCATAATGTTTGAAATTCCAAGGGATTTTGCACCCGAAACGTCCCACTTATTTTTATCAGTATAGAATTGCATAGCATCTAAGAGCTATTTCCTTTCAGAAATTAAATCTCTCCTAGACCAATTTCACTTTTCTCTCAAATCAGTAATTTTACTTACTTTTCAACCCTCAGCAAGAGTTGTAAATTATTTACTTTGCCACTGATATTTAGTAAATCAGTTGCTAATTCCTAAGGTCAACACATTCTTACTTCAGTCCTATAATTGATCCTTCCAAACCCCTTATATCTCATGCAAGTTAACTAGGCAAATGACACTAAACTTTGAAATACTGAATCATACTTTTAATCAATTGCTTGCTGCATAAGTAGTTTAGTAAAATTTCAAGGAAATAGATCAAGTGAATTGCCTAGATTAACATGAGTCTGTGTCAACCTGTCTGTATTTCTTTTGCTTTAGTGGAAGATTCATCCTTTAATCAAACTGGTTGTGGCGGAAAGGGAGAAGGGGTGTGGGGGGCGTTGTTTTTGAAAGAGAGAGGGAGAGAGGGAGAGATACAGACCTCATTTTCATACAACGATTCAAAGTTTCGGGATAATTTTTCAGCCAAATCAACAAAATCAGGCTGGTCTCCAAATGCCGTGCGAACATTATTCCAAAACTGTGACATAAAAGCTACAATCAATTCATGTGACATAAAAGCTACAATCAATTCATGTGACATAAAAGCTAAAATCAATTCATTTAAAGGCCAACATATCAATATACATCAGTACAAGATAAACCTGTAAACTGCGGCATAACAAGTCTAGCATAACGTAACAGTAATGTGATTAAGGCCAGAATCAGAAATATACACATATGCCTGTAAACTAGGACAGTGTTTATAAGTATAGCATCACAATAGAGCAGTATTGTAATTAAAGGCACAAAAAATAAATGTGTACATGTAAGATTTAGCACCAAGTAGTAGTTGAGACAATCTGATCATGAACGTATATACAATTTCAGAACTCTCTCAAAACATTTTCGGGCCAAATGTATATCACAAACTATACCCAGAAGCCTCAAAGTATGACCATCAAATCACTCAGAATAAACTTAATAACCACAAAGATGGGTAATCATGCACTACACTCTGATGCAAAATACTGTTAGATCCTTCCATATACCCATCCATACCATATATTAGCATAGACAAATACTATATGTTTGTAATCTTTGCTGAACAATTAAATGCAATCTTCATTTGATCACGCAAACATATCTGTTGTCCAATTCAAACCTTTACTTTATAAGTGGAATGGAAACAGAGTATTGTCGCCCATGCAAAGAGGAACTCACAGGAGATTTAGATAAAAAAAAATGCACTAGAATACTTAGAGAAGTTAAAAGCAAAGGGAAAACCAGAGTCATAATCTGACCTCCCGAACATCCTGAAGAAAAGAATCACGTGATCCATCATAAGCCCCAACTGCCAACCTCAAATCAATAGTTCGGAAATCCAGAGGACGAGATACCATGGCAGGAGATCCAAGAAATCCCTCATCGTCATTATCAGTAGAACTCAATGGTTTTCTTCCAAGCAAATTGCAGAAAACCTTTTCATCATCTGCTGCAGCAGCTTGACGTAACACGATACGGCATTGCTTCATAATGATACTAGATATAGATATGACAGTCTTCTTTTTACATCCCTTCTCTGAATTTTGAGGCAACCTTTCCTTAACATCGGCTAGCACGGAAACAACAGCTTTCTGCATTCCATCAACAATTACAAAGACGCAATTCAGGATTACGCTCGTTGAATAATTAATAGATAAATGACTAATAGAACCAAGATAAAAGGAATAATAACAGCAGAGATAAAAGATTGTAAAGAAAACAACCAATTCAAAGTGATAACTCCGAACTCAGATATTATATTCAAACTCAAAGTTTACTGCATTAGACAATTCTTTTAGATAATGAGATTTCTGACAAGGGTATATATATAAATTGGATGGGTAATGTATTGAAAGTACAAGACAGAATCTGCTTAAGAGGAGGAAGTTTGGACAGAAAGATAGCAGATACAAAGCTTGAAAAAAAGTGGCTCCTTAGGACGGGCTGAGGGAGAGAGAGTGACAGAGAAACCACACGGCGAACAAGGCCAGAGGAGTATACACAATAATACACAAAAAAAATTGCAGATCAAAACCTAATAATTTTTCACTCTAAATGTACAGAATACAAAAGGTTATATAGTGAATAGCACCTTTGTTGGTCCCGAGGCATTTCCTTTGTAAACTTCCTTACTGATGGAGTGTTCCAATATTTTTCTGGCCCAATCAGGCGGATTTCTTTCCAGAGCTTCATAAACACACTTTCTAATTCTGGTTCCCACATTTGTTGGTAATTTCCTAACAGGTTCCAGCATTTTTGCCCACTCTGGCAGGGTACCATCATTCACAATATTCTTTTCACAGTTACCAGATGCATCAGACACTTCTTCTTCAATTGTCAGCACATCATTTTCTCTGTTCAGTGAACCAAAGATTTTCTTTGTAGCCTCTGCAAGCAACTGTAGATTATATGGAAAAGCATCAGTAAACATTCTATTCTCTCTTCTCTCTATTTATTTTTGGGTATTATTAAGAAACCATGATACCAAGGGAACTGAAGTTTAAACTTCAGTCCATGTTCTTCTTTCATCTTAATTGAAAACATAGTAGTATAATTTCAAAACAGAAAAGTAAAAAAATAAAAAGTGCAAAAACATACAAGAATAGTCGCAACCAAAATATGGTACAATACATGCAAATTAGAATCCAAAAAAGTGTCTTCAAAATCTCAAGCTAAAGTTTTGGATGAAATAAAGAGCATATAAAACCAATAAAAGGAAGAAAAGCAAATTTTACCAGGGCATCAGCTTCCATCCCAGCCACTCCAGTTAGAGAACCACAGAGCACCCCGCCATCACCTTGTAAGCAGCGAAACACTCTACCACTTTCACGAGCAGTAATCTCAGGAGAGTCAAGGATACCGTCCATGGATAAGAAAGCCAAGATGTACCTCCGAGCTAATTCTGGCCAAGTCAGTTCATTGATAGGGAGCATATTGAGCTTTCCTCTTTTATGAGGAATTGAGTTGTCTGCATCTTTCTTCCTTCCGCGTCTTGGTTTTGACTCTCCATAATCAAAATTTGGATCAACAAGTGCTGCAACCTTGGATTGCAGCTCAGCTATTAGCACTTCCAGCAGTGAGCTGTGAGCCTTTGTCAAAACCACACCAGAGCATCTGCTGTAACTAACAAACCCCATTTCATCTTGGGCTGCTTCCCTCACTGCTCCATTTTCAAGGTTTATAAATGCATGAGGATTCTCCCTAGAAACTGCCTGATGAGATTCATCGCTTGCAGATAAAATTTGTCCACCCACAATATCACATTGATGTAAGCTCACAGGTTCAGTTCCTTGGAGTTTCTTTTCACATTTTTCAGAACTACAGCCGTCAATCCATGGGTTGATAAGCTCTTCTTCAAGCTCCTCCAATGAAAAAGATTCCTTCAGGCCCAAAACTTCATGAAAACGCCATAAAAACAGACATACCTGAAAAGTAAAACCAGAATATGAGGCCTCATCTTCTGAAACTCAATTGTGGTACCCATAAAGCTCAACTATGTTCTTCGAATAAACTAGAACATTAAAAATTGCCAACACGTACCTGAAAAAAGTCACCAACAATCTGAGGAGGAAGCCTTGAGCACAGTGCATTCCCAGGAGGAGGCCAATGATCATGGTCTTCAACCAATCTTCGTTTCTTGGATCTTCCAAACGAACCATCTAAGCCTTCTTCCGCACTTCCCACTCCACCTTTCATTTTCACCATTAAGGATCCATTTCCAACTGTTAGAAATGATAAATAACAACTTCTATCAATCAGAAATTCATATTGCGAACAGTCCTTGACACCAGGTAGCTGTTCAATGACTTCTTGCACAAATTCAGCTTCTAACCCAAATCTATCCTGGTCTAGCCATTTCAACAGTACATCAGCTAGCATGTCAAGCTCATTATCACCCCGAAACTCAGATGGGATACTAACGGAAACTGAAGAACCACAAAATTTATTCAGAGATGTAAATCTCATTTTCTCCTTTTCATCCACCATATCCCAGTTTGCGAACTCCCTACTATTTTCAATATGCTTGCAGGAAAACTTTAAAACACCTTTTTGTTTACAAATTTCAAAGCAAGCATCAACAAACTTTTGAGACAACCTTCTCCATGCTGATGACAACGAAAGATCTTCCACTGAAATCTCACCAATGTCATCATCACAAGATTTATTTGAACAACTTCCAAGACAAGTCAAGATATCGTTGTCTACAGGCAGGCAAGGATCTGATAGAATCATCTGAATGTTGACATCACTGTCATAATCTTTACTATAAGAAGTAAAGTCACCATTTGCTTCATGATCTCGACCAGAACATTGTACAAAATTTGGCCTAAAGAGGATTGTTGATCCATCTGGAATTGGCAATGCAGAGCATGAACACCTTGTGACCTTAAAAACAGGACCAGAATCACCACCATCCAACACTTCACAGATGAAAAGAGACCCTGTAATCTTATCATGCCAACAGGATGTATAGCCAACAGGAAATATCACGTTGACATTATGATATGAAGGTCTCCCATCAACATGCCCCAAAGAAAGAATAAAAAAATCTTCAAACTGAACAGGAAGTCCGTCCTGAAAATAACATGTACAAGGAGAAAAGGCATAAGAAGAAGCTGAAAGAACATTCAACGTTCAAAAATTGCTGAAGTCAGGTTATATAAAAAGGGACAATACTAAAGCAAAAATAAAGAAGAAAAAGGCTAATCGAAAGAAGATGAAGCACAAAAAAACATGCACACTTACATAATTCTGCAGAAACCCAGCTCAATCGTTTTCCGCTCCTCCAGATTCAATAATCTCTACCTTGCTATTAGATCTAGAATTGAAATTCCCGCATATGTTGATTATAGGATGAAAACTTAATATTATTAAGACTTATGAAACCTTTGTTTTCAGCAAAACCATTTGCAAATGGAAACTTTGTCGGCTTCCGTTTTTTGCATACAGGTACTTTATCATGTAGGGGAGATTCCTCCGTTTTTACTCTTGTGTCCAAAGAATTATAGCTCGATGTCAACCCAAGATAACAAGCAACTTCGGACATGAATCAAACGTCCTCCCATCTGGAGCACAGTAAACAGCATATAGTTCATAACTATTCGTAGAATGTCTTAATTCAACGCTCCAACCTTCCTCCAGAACACCATGCCTTTCAGAGATGAATTCTCTAAGAGCCTGCAGCAATATCTCACTTGGGTTCTGAGATGGAAATCTAATAGCTGGAGTAAAACTTCTACTACACTTTCCAAGAGGGAATCTCAATTCTACCTCCTGAAAACTTCTGTCTGTACTTTGTTTATTAGCTTCAAAACCCTTTCTGCCAGTGTTTGTCATAATTGCAGAAGCTTTCTGAAATCCAAATCCACTCCCGGCATGCAAAAACTTTGAAGAGGTCACTGGGGCAACAAATGCATTGCCACCAAAAGAATTATCACCCGGACTGTGCTTTCTAAAACCAAATAAATGTAACCAGTAACTACTAATGATAACTTTCATTTCAAGAAATTTATGTGGAAATTTATAAATCAATAAATGCACATGCAAAAATTTACTACTCACACTGCATTCTAAAACCTAATAAATGTAACCGGCAAGAATATCCATAAATTTATAAATCAATAAATGCACATGAAAAATTAAAACAATAGAAAAGATTCAAAAAATTAGGAAATACAAAAAAGTTAGGAAATACAAAATGGACTAGGAAAATGAACAATAGAGTAATCACTCTTCTTCTATGCTCGCATCCATTATATCTTCGCTTATGCTTGTTTCACTCATTACCAAATGTCAAGCCTTAATGGTCATTGGTGTACCTAAGAGAGAAAACTTAGGGTGTGTTTGATATCGGTTTTGACACCTCATTTTCCATTTTGCAAAATCATAAAAGATATTTGGTAGCCTTAATTACTGTTTTGTTTTTGTTTTTTAGTGACTTGTTTTCCGAAAGGAATTTAGAAAACTGTAAAATGGTAATATCACGTTTTCTAGCCGCCAAAATTTGACCAGGTCTCACACCTTAACAAAAAGATAAAATTATTATTTTTTATTCAAACGATCGTAGTGTAGTCGAATCTAAGGGGTCCACATAAAATATAAAATTGTAAATCCACTCTATTGAACATAAATTGTGTAATATTTTAACTAATTCTATTATTTTTTAATAATATAGTAATAATATTTTCAACAAACTACCAAATGCATTTTCACTTTTTTTTTAAATACTAGTTTAAAAACAAGCTATGAAACGTATTTTCAATTATAACACATCACATTAAAAAAAAAAAAAAATCTCCTCCTATAAAATAATTATAAAGAACACCGCTTAGAAAACAAAAAAATAAAGGCACCCTGAGAGATTTAATTGTTTTACACTACTCCTCTGTAAACTCCCTTCTAGGATTCCTTGCAATTATCATTACAGATTTCCAATTAAAATTCCACATTTTCTTACATCTTTTTGTACACTCTTCTCTGAAAAGCATCAATAGTCGAATTGTTCTCAAAATGACACTAATTCTTTCTGCTTGGGTTTACCTTTTCCTGACCTGTCTTAATTAATTTGTTCAAATGTTAACCAGTCTTTTTTAAAAGGCCCATTAGGTGTTCATAGTTTAATCTAACATTAGAAATTTGATCTTTAGAATTTATATGATTTGTTCTCTAATTTCATAACCTAAATGAGTAAGACAACCAACTAGAAATTTCTCATTCCAAAATGGTTGATTATCATTGTTTTTTTCTCTATAATAAACTGTAAAAAAATATAACTAAGAAGAAAGTAAGATTCAAATTCGAATGAAAAAGCTGTCCATGCAAAAAATCAGGGAACAAGCAAACAAAAACACTGGAAACTCTCAACAAAAACTAGATAACCCACACCTAGACCAGAACAAGAGCTGAATTGAAATCCATAAAAACTTAAAAGAGCTCTAAGAAACTGCTCTAATCAGCTCAGTGCAGATTTCTATTCTGATGGATGAAAAAATGGCATCTTCGAAATCTGAAGATATTGAACCCCAAAAGTAAGGCCATGATCTGACTTTGTCCGATAACAAATAGGTATCCTCTCCAGTGCACTATCATTTATCCTTTTTGCACAATAAATAACATGGGAACGGTCATTACTATCACTTAATAACATTACTCTTTTAAGCAACATATCTATAAACCACCTCATATTTTGTAACTTCTTACAACTTATGTTTTCCAATAAATGTAACGACAAAGCCAATATTGTTTTTTCAAATAGTGTCTTTTCTTTTCTTTTCTTATTTTATTCAATTGAAATGAAATGGGGGTTATGGATTTGATGTATTTGGATTTCGTGAAATGTATTCACTGTCATAGGAAAATTGTAATTTCAAAATTATGGGAGATAATAAACACATAGCATGGTATGGCAACATCATATACTATCGTTTTTAGTGGTGATTCAACAACCAAACATATACACAAATTTCTTCGAGTAGAGCGTTAACTTTCTCCATATATCTTCTCTAGCTTCCCACTATTCTTCCACATTGTCTCATATGCTATGACTAGAGAGATTGCCTAGTAAGAACAAACCTAAAACCATTTCGAAACTAAAATATCATTGCCTTGGGCCTTACTGGCACCCAAATCACCATGAAACTAAGATAGCTCTGAAACTACTTCAACTTCACCAATCACTATTTTTTGTGCATAAAACAGAGAATCACAGTCCGCAGGTCAAAATTAATTAAAAAAAGAAAAGAAAGAAAGAAAGAAAGAAACAGGGTACCTGAAATCGAGAACATCGTCGGTGGCATCGGCGTCAACATCGCTAGGCGGAGAGGCGTTCATATCCAAAATCCGTTTCTTGCGGCCTAACGGCCAGAGTTTACTCTTTGCACCGTTTTTGACACAGTCAGCACACACCCACTCGAGCAGATTATGATGATAGGGCTGCTGCTGCTGCTGCTGATGGCAGCACATTAATATTCCAGCGCACTCCAAGTGAAACCCTCGCTCGCATGCGTCGCATACAACCACGTCTCCCTCCGCCTCCACCGCCACCCCGCATGCCCCGCATAACGACGTCGTTTCCGACGACGAAGTACTACCCGACGGGATCTCGTTCAGATCGATCCCCAGCGGTGAACGACTTGAATCCGACGCTTCCATTATCGGACTTGGGGCTTCGTCGTCAACATTGCCAGCCTTGTTTACTTTTCTTTGTTTCCGAATAGAGGGGAATTTATTTATTAATTATTATTATTATTTTCTTTTAAAGGGTTATTATTTTTGGGTAGGGCCAAAAGAGAACCGTATGTAGAAGAAGGAAACTGACTTTCGTACAAAACAGTAAAATCAAAATTTGCTGTATTTTTTTCGTTTGTTTGGTCGGTTTTGGATGTGGAGACTGAAGATTTGGGGAATTTATATTGGCTTTCAAGGAAACGGCGGTCTGACTCTGATCTCTTAACTTCTGTTGGGATATAGATTTCGTTTAGGCTCTTTTTGTACTCGTGTTTTTTTCTTCAGGCCCAAACCACGACTTGACAATATTTAGTTATGTTGAAAATGATGGGATACGGTTAAAATAATGCGTAAATTTCAGATTATTTTCTGTCATAAATTAATTATTTTAAAATTAAAAAATTTATGAAAATAATCACAAAATTTTAGAACTTTTTAAATTAGGCTCTTATAATTTTTTCTTATCATAATTAGTCAAATATTAATTTTTTTGGACTAAATAATCTTCATCAATTTCAACAAATTGCCCAACAAATATCACTCTTATCGAATATTATCAAATATGATATAATCATCAACTGGAGAGCTTCTTAAGTTTATTGTATGTTCTTATACAATATGAATTTTTAATATATTAAGTTTAGTGTTTAGGTTTTAAATTGATGTGACTTTGATTGTAAACGTTGTCATTTTCCATTCATAAAAATGGAGTTTATTAAAGTACTTAGTTTGAGATAAAAAATCAAAGAAATCATTGCAAAAAAAAAAGAAATTCAAGTTAAACAAAAAACCTAGACAATATGCGACAGGCAAGGCGCACATACTCACTACATGTGCAATATCCATGTAAAATGTGTCATATATTTGCCGTATCATGTTTGTAGTGTATAAGGACCCGGAAATGAAGAAGTTATGTTTTGATGATCATTTCCCGGGCCATATTACGAACACATCGAAATTTAGAAAAGTGTGGAAGCTATATGGAGCAAGTTAACGTGCAAACAGTTATTATTATTGAAGAATGACAATTTTAGACACTTCATAGATTTGGATAGTTACACACTTATTGTGCGCATTCACGTGATAATGTTTTGAAGTTTCTAATCAATTTAAAAAAAAATATTTTTCTAAAGTTTTGGGTTTAATGGAAGTTAGTTATATTTCATATGCGTTTAGATGGATAGTGAGAAAGTTGACGGATGATTGTATGAGTTACATGAATGGCAAGATAGAACCTTTTTGTTCGAAAAGACTATACTCTATGTTTGATTAGTTTCTTGTAATTCCAAACCATAATGCATTTTGAACTCTTATTTTGTAATATATTCCCTAGTTAACCATTAGATGCGTGCTTCATTTATTTAAAAAAATTGAAAAAAAATCATCATTTTTAGGTAATTGTAATAGTTCGATTGTCAAATTAGGAGAATCATTATAATTGCTGCATAAATTATCTTTTTAAATATTTTAAGTTGTGTAACATGCATAAGGGTGTCGAAAAAACCCATTCAGATCAGATCCGGCCACCGCATATATAAAAAAAGGGATTCAAGCATTAAATTTCAAAATACGGGCATTTTTGGGCACAAGTCCGGCCACGGCACCAAAAACCCAAAACTTGAACCATGCCTGGTTTCGTAATAAATAATATATAGACACACACACACACACACACACAGACGCACACACCATAATAGCCTAACGTGATCTTCACGTTAGTGTTATGCCTTAATTGGCAGTATTGTGCTATGTTTAGAAGTGTATTATTTGTAGTTATCTCTTTTGTTATTTACGCTGGCCCTTTCCTTGTACAACGCTAGTTGTAACATGTATATATTGTAACATTCTATAGCAATACTTTACCGCTTCTATATAAATCTCATATGGTATCAGAGCTCTCTCTTTAACAAGAGCAAGTCGATCTTTTTTTTTTCTCACCATGGCTACCGAACCCTCAGCCATCTCCTCTACCTCACCAGTCAGCCAAAGTCCCCACTCATCAAACAACCAAGCCAATGATTGTGTTTCAATCAACGCCGCTGCCCAATTGCCTATACGGCTTACATCTGAAAATTATTTTACATGGAGAGCGCAATTCCTCTCTTTAAGCATTGGCTACAATTTGACAGGTTACATTGATGGCACATCTGAGTGCCCTTCCCAGTATCAAACCGGCAGCAGTAATGGTCCGTGTACCATCAACATAGCCTATACCTTATGGAAACGCCAAGATTAGTTGATCTTTTACTCCATCCTAGCCTCCTGCACCGAAAGAGTTGCCCCACTCATAGCCAGTTCCACAACATCAAAGCAAGCGTGGGATAAGCTTTCACGACTATACTCCAATTGTAGCCGCAGTCGTGTTATCTCTCTTAGAGAACGACTTGCACGACCTCGTCGTGATGGACAACCCGTTGCCGAATATTTAAATAACTTACGCTCTATTTTTGATGAAATCACTTTAATTGATGTTCTAGTTACATATGACGATCTCGTGGTGCAAATTATTAATGGCGTAGGAAAAGATTTCAAAGATATCATTGTTGGTGTTCGGATCCGCGAGACACCATTTTCTTTTGACGAGCTATATGAGAAGCTTGTAGATTACGAAGATATGTTGAAGCGAGATGAGAAATCCACAGACACGGCTATCACTGTCAATGCTGCAGTCAAACAGCAGACAAACTGTGGCCCTTATCAGAACCAGAGACGAGACGACAATCCATGATTTAATAATGGCCCTAACCGTATGTATCAAAATCAAAATGGCAACAACAGAAACTATCAATCTCAGAAATCGCAACCCACAAGGCCAATATCGCAACAATGGAGGATATCAAAAGAAGCAGCCCACCGGGTACCAGGGTTACTGTCAACTTTGCGGTACCAAGGGCCATACAGCACGGGATTGTCCGGATTTCACCTCCCACAAAAACAATCCGACTATGAACCACACAACAACCATAGGCACATCTAACCCCAATTGGTTAGTCGACGGCGCCGCCTCACATCATGTTACAGGAGATCTCCGAAATTTGAGCACTCATAGTCCTTACCATGGTTCTAATTCCGTCATTGTTGGTAATGGCATGGGTCTTGGTATATCTCACACTGGCTCAACTTCCTTATGTACCTCTAACTCAAAATTTTATTTGTAAAATATTCTTTATGTTCCGTCCATCAAAAGAAATTTAATCTCCGCGTCTCAATTTTGTGATGTTAATAAAGCCTCCATTGGATTTTTTCATGATCATTTTCAGGTGAAAGATTTGAGCACGGGGGCGGTCCTCTTGAGTGGCCGACAGCTTCTTCTTTACCCGAACCAGCCTTACCCACTTTCAATGCTACAATAAAAACTGATGCAGCTCACTGGCATCAGCGTCTAGGTCATCCGTCTAGGGATATTTTGAAATTTATTCTCCGTACCTTCAATTTGTCTTCGCGCTTAGATTTTGAGTCTTGTGAGTCTTGTTTACGCAATAAGAGCCATCGACTCCCTTTTGGCCAATCTTCTTTATGTAGTACTCGTCTCTTGGATTTAATATATCCTGACGTTTGGGGTCCTGCCCCTGTTACTTCTTTTGATAATTATAAGTACTATGTGATTTTCGTTGACTATTTTACTAAGTATGCATGGTTTCTTCCTTTAAGGCTTAAATCTGATGTTTTCTCTACATTTGTTCGTTTTAAAACACTTTTTGAAAATTATTTTCGTACCACCATTTGCACTATTTACACCGACGGCGGTGGTGAGTTCTTTAAACTCACGTTATTTTTTCAACAGACTGGCATTAATCACCTGCTTACACCACCCTACACACCACAGCACAATGGAGTCGCCGAACGTCGTCATAGACATATTGTTGAGACGGGGTTGGCGTTACTTCATCAAGCCTCGTTGCCTCATAGCTTTTGGACGTTTGCGTTTCAAACCGCCACCTACTTAATTAATCGTCTACCGTCCAAAACTACATCCATGACCTGTCCCTTCCAGCTATTATTTGATGACCACTTTAATTATGCCAAGCTACGTGTATTTGGGTGTCTCTGTTTCCCGTGGTTACGCCCATATACGCGCAACAAAATAGAGCCCAGGTCTAAGCCTTGTGTGTTTTTCAGTTATTGCCTACAACAAAATGCATACAAGTGTTTAGATGTTCAGTCTGGTAAGATTTATGTTTCCCGTGATGTTCAATTTATTGAGTCTCAGTTTCCCTATCAGTCCCTTACGTCCGCTGCCTCTCCCTCCCCTGTTTCGCTCACATTCTAGTTTTCATCCATTTTTTCGGCCCCGGTTCTGTCGGCTAACTCCTCTCCTCCTGGTGGTTCCCGTCTTGCAGCTTCGGATTTGCTTCCTGCTAGCTCCGATTTTTCACCGGCCTCTGCCACCTCTGCTTCAGGTATTATTCATAACCCTAATACTTATGGCTCTTCACCTCTCCATGCCTATGCACCGGTACCAACCCTCTCTTCTCCCATTTCCAATCTCTCATCACCAGCCCTGTCTTATTCCCCGTCGCCACCAACACCCCCGTCACCATCGCCACCAATACCAACACCACCGCTGTCGACCCGAACCCATCAAATGATAACCCAGTCCCGCAATAACATTTATAAACCAAAATAGCTTAACTACATTACCCTCGCTCTTATTATTTCCAAGCATCCGCTGCCCTTCACTGTTGAACCGATTAGTATTAAGGTTGCCCTTGCCTACCCGTAATGGCTTCAGGCCATGCTTACTGAATATGATGCTCTTATTTCTAATCATACTTGGGATCTTGTTTCTCATGTACCTTCTCACAATTTAGTTGGTTGTAAGTGGGTGTTTCGTGTCAAACGCCACCCCGATGATTCTGTTGACAGGTATAAAGCGCGGCTGGTTGCTAAGGGCTTTACTCAGCGTCCTAGTCTAGACTACCATGATACTTTCAGCCCTGTTGTCAAGACCTCTACCGTTCGTGTTATTCTCTGCTTAACCTTACAGTTTGGTTGGCCGCTTTGTCAGTTGGATATCAATAACGCCTTCCTGAATGGTTCTCTTGACGAGGAGGTTTACATGAAGCAGCCGCCTGGTTTTATTGATTATAACTGGCCTTCCTTTTTTCTGCAGGTTACGCAAATTTCTATATGGCCTTAAACAGGTGCCTCGTGCATGGTTTACTACCCTGTATAAGTTTTTGTTGTCCTATGGGTTCCGCCAAAGCAAGACGGATGCTTATCTTTTTCTCTATCATCATGATGGTCATCGCATTTATTTCATTGCCTATGTGAATGACTTAATTATTACTGGTTCTCATGGCCGGGTTATTCAGCACTTCATTCATAATCTTGCTTTTATTTTTGCTCTCAAGGACCTTGGCTCATTGCATCATTTTTCTTAGGCTTGAGTTTCTTCGCACTCTGTTTGGCGTGTTTCTCTCTCAGCATCACTATGTTCGTTCTCTCTTGGATTGGTTTGGCATGACTGATGCTAAACCTATTGCCACTCCTCTGTCTGCCACCATTGGTCTTCAACAAACCGATGGTTTTGTCTCTGCCGATGGTACGTCATATCGCCAGCTTCTTGATGCCTTGCAATATCTCATTCTCACTCATCCTGACATCTGTTTTGCGGTCAACAAGTTATCTCAGTTCATGCAATGTCCCTCTCAGTTGCACTGGCAGGCCGCCAAGCGCATTCTCCGCTACTTGAAAGCTACAATTTTTCATGGCCTTTATCTTCGTCAGTCCTCATCATCTACACTTGCTGCTTACAGTGATTTTGACTGGGGGGGCAATCTTGATGATCGCAGCTCTATGAGTGCTTACACTATCTTCTTTGGCGGCAACCCCATTACCTGGTCTTCGAAGAAGCAAAACTCTGTGGCGCGTTCCTCTACTGAAGCCGAGTTTCGCGCCATTGCTTCTACCGTTTCTGAGCTTTGTTGGCTTCGACACTTGTTATATGAACTTGGTATTCAAATTCCTATGCCCAAGCTGTTCTGTGACAATCTTGGTGCCACTCATGTTTGCACAAATCCTAGGTATCACTCTCATATGAAGCATGTGGAAATTGACTTTTATTTTGTTCGTGATAAGATTGCGCAAGGTTTGCTGTTTGTTGCTCATGTTCCCTCTGACCATCAGCTCGCTGATGTCTTAACCAAGTAGCTTCCCCGGCCTCCCTTTGAGGGTGCACGGTCCAAGCTCAGTGTTCTCGACGGTACACCTCTCTTACGGGGGAGTAATAGCCTAATGTGATCTTCATGTTAGTGTTATGCCTTAATTGACAGTATTGTGCTATGTTTAGAAGTGTATTATTTGTAGTTATCTCTTTCATTATTTACGCTAGCCCTTTCCTTGTACAACGCTAGCTGTAACATGTATATATTGTAACATTCTATAGCAATACTTTACCGCTTCTATACAAATCTCATACACCATACCCTAGCAGCAATCACCTCCCACCGTTGGCATCATCTCTTCTCAATTGCTGACTCACTAGCCTCCGCACACGACTTCACTCTATCCCCAGTGCCATTGTCCCAACCTATAGCCATGTTCACGCAGCCGACTCTGCCGCCATCACAGCCATCGTCTCTATCACCACTTTATGAATTATGATTGCATGAAAATTTTCTTTTGTTTTTTTTTCTCAGAGCTGTTACTTGCATATAAAAAAAACTTGGCAGTATGAATTTCATGCAGGCTGGGAAGCCCTGCTTAAAAACTCATATCCGAGAGGTGTTGGACTTGCGTGAAAAATCCAAGCTTAAACCTAGGTCCGGACAACTATTTTAGCCATCCAGGCCGGGCCCGAGTAGCACCAAACCCAAATCGAACTTGAGATTTTGCCAAGCCTAAACATGCATGATCGCTCGTAGACGATAGGTGCCCGTCATTCATCCCCAGAGTGGCAGCTTGCTGCCCATTCTCCAGAGCATCAACCATTACCACATGTTTGTGTGGTTCTTGTAGCTTGTGTATGTTACATTAATTGTAACATAGCAAAATCCTTATCCAAATACTTCCTTATTCCATTAACACCATTCCATCAAATAAAGCAAATTTGAAGTAAACGTTGATAAACCAAAACATGTATCAATTATGATGACATTGATAGCAAACTTAACCTCCCCCCCAAAAAAAGACCAATATTCTAAGAAACATTTAACAAGCATTTCATGTGCCGTATTTAACAAACCCACATCTTATTAACAGTTGTCAAATTTCATACTCAACACAATCCTAATGCTCATTTATTATCAAAATACACTAAAATAACCGATTAAACAAAGATTCAATTTAAGAAAAATGAAAAAAAAAATTGGTAAAAATGTGAGTACAGCGAAATGTTGTAGAATATAATTATTAAAAGAAGAACTCAATAACCAATTTTGAGGGAGATTTATGTATCGTTCAGCTTGAAAGTTGAAATTCTTGATACGGTTTTTATATTTTTTTTAGAATTGATATGTATTGTACAATAAAAAAAATTAATGATATTTACAATTAGAAATTTATTGGAATCAATTAGATTTGATTATAGCTGTGTAGCAATACCCAAATTTTTATCTATATAAATATTAAAGAAATATTTATTTCACCCACAAATATGTGGAGATATATTTACCTCTATCCAATTTTTAGTTGGGAGAGGATATGTAATTAACATAATGTATAATAATTTTATGAAAAGATAAATGTGGAAAGTGAAAACTACAAATTCAAATGAAATTACGGGGAATTCAATTTCCTATCACAAACAGAGAGGAATTCGGATTCCCTCAAATAAGAAAAATTAATTTCCTTTTCAATTTGAACAACCAAACGAGCGGTGCGGACTCGGACGGCCACCTACTCCATTCAACTCTCTTTTTCGTTTATTTCATTTCGGAGACGCCCTTTAAATTTATCTTCTTGACATTGAGTACGTTGTTTCTTATCTTATCTTTTGCTTTTTTAAAATTCTGAATTTTTGGGATTGTCTGAGTGTTGGTAATGTTTATATTTGTTTTATTTGCTATTAGAAATGTACCGGATAACGAACGAGTCAGTAAAATAATGCATGTTGTCCTCTTCAAAAGCGGTGCTTGATACTGCTCTTAACCAAAGTGGGATTAGGGTATCACCAGAAATAGTTGAGGATGTCCTGATGAAGAGATTCAAGAATGCTGGTATGTTGGCATTTTGTTTGCTCAAATGGGCTGAAAAAGTAGAGAAGTTACGAGCAAAATCATCCGAGCTTATCACACCAAGATTGAGTCTCTGGCCAAGCCAAGGCAGCGCAAGATCATGCGGGATCTTGTGAATGCCATGAGAAACAAGAGGATGCTAAATGTTGAGACCTTTTGATTTATTATAAGAAAGCATGCTCGAGTTCAGAAGGTGGAGAAGGGGAGGCAGTTTACACATCTAATGCCATGCAGAAATATGATGTACCCCAATATTTAGCAGCATTGAATGGGCTACCGAGTGCTTTATGCAAGTCCAACAATGTGAGGAAGGCTCAGGAGATAATTAACAGCATGAAGGATTGGTACATTACCAACTCAAAAACTTATAATATGCCACTTGAGGAACCCTGTCGATTGATTCAAAAGCTACTGCCGATGTTGGTTCAGAGATCTGGAGTCAAAGAAGTCTTGATTTTGCTTGGTATCATAGGCAAAGATCAATAATTGCAGGTCACCTTTCTTTCCCTTTGCCTTAATGGTTATCTTTGCTGGTTATTTGGAAAAGATTGCTGGCTATTTTTCCCCCTTTTAAACTAGTTTTTTGAAGTTTCATTCCCTTTCTGAACTACCAGTTTTAGTTTCTAACTTATGTGGAGATACTGACGAATTATAATATTATGTTGTTCAGTGATGAAAAGTAAATAATCTATAGCCAACGAGAACATGCCTGAAGAAATGGACCAAGAAATCTTTGACAATTTACTTGTTTTTAATTTTTCATGGCAATTCGAGAAAGAGGAAAATGAGAAATAACAAATTGTTTTAACAGTTCTCAAACTATTTAGTTATTTTGGGTAATTGTTGATAAATGTCACTGCTTTCTACTTGCAGAAATTCTAATGTTAATGAAGAGCCAAACAGTTAGTTTTGAATTATGTTCTCTTGAGTTTTGACGTGTACCGAGTTTTGAAGCATGTTCTCTTGAGTTTTGATGTGTACCAGGAATTAGTTGTTTAAATTTATGATATTATTTCTCGTTTAACTTTAAATTACACCATATAAATTGATTATTTTCAAATTATTTTTTTATTTTTAAAAATTTTAATTTATTCTTATTTTTATTAAGAAAATTTAAAAAAATTTACAACCCACCCTATTTTTTTCTATTCTCTTAATGATAACTCAAATTTTTAAAAATGACGACGGTAATTTAAAAATAATCAATTCATAAAAAGATACTGCAAAATTAACTCTTATTTCTATGATATAATTATGAAAATATTTCTATTAAGGCTGCGGGGGTACTAAAGTTCCTTTGAGCCTCAGTTTATTAATTTTAGTAAAAAACTGCAAATATTTTTTGTCTTTTTTTTGTGAAATTCTCTACTTGCTTATTAGTTTCCTTCAACTACGTACATGTTTTTACAGATACAAGTAGGGGTGAGCATGGGTTGGTTTGGGTTAGATTTTATGTCAACCCAAACCAAACCATAAAAATTTGAACCCAACTCAAACAATCCAAATATTTTTAACCCAACCCAAATCAACTCATTTGGGTTTGGTTTGAATTTTGTAATAAAAATATTTTTTATTTTGATAAATTTAATTATATCAAAATTACAATAATTATTAATAATTATTAAATTAATATTAAAATATGAAAAAATATAGTTACAAAATTATAAATAATAGATTTCACAATAACTTCGTCCCTAAATATTAACCATATTACAATACAAATTCTAATAATGTCAATACAAATCAAAACAAGATAAGACATCCAAATCAAGTATCAAAACAATCCATCATAATTATTCCATCTGCAGCACTTTAATCAAAAGATCCCATGATCAACTGAGTCTGCTCATTCACCAACAAATAAATAACAAAAAAAAGAAAATTATAATGTTGAATAGTTATAAAGATGAGTAAATTTAAAAAGGAACATGATTCATACCAAAATCGTAAGAATAACATCAATCTAAAGTCAATGCCTCCGTTGTTGCACTTGATCCAAACTCTATATTAAATAAAAATAAATTAATAAAAAAAGACTAATGATAAACAAATATATAATTTTTTTCGCTTGTTATGATAAATAGTAGTTACCTGATATCATGGCTTCATAAAACTCAAGCTCCTCCATCGTTGGTTCATCTTGTAATGGGACAAAAGTGTTACGTAACCAATTTTGTGAGCATATCAAAGCTTCCACCATCTTTGGACTTAAAGAACTACGAAATGAATCAATGATACGTCCTCCAATACTAAATGCAGATTCTGAAGCTACTGTAGATATTGGAATTGCAAACACATCCTTTGCAATATGTGAAAGAACTCGATATTTTATTGAGTTCATTTTCCACCATGCCAAAATCTCAAAGTCGTCGTCATCAACATGTTCACATGGCTCCAACAAGTACCTCTCTACTTCATTTTTCATCTCAACACAATCATCTTTTCTTATTCTTTGTTTGAACTTTGCAACACTTGAAAGTTTAGAAAACCCCACCTTTTTATCAAATTTCCTACTATCAATAATTGATGACTTACTAGCACCACTAGATGATCCACAACCACCAATCCTAGTGTCAAGATCTTTATAGTATTCATAAAGACGTATTAAAAGATTTTTCACCTCTTCAGACTTCTTCCCAACCTCATCAATAACAAAAATGTCTTCAAAGCAAAATCTCACATATTTTAACTTATAACGTGGATCAAGAATAACCGAAATAAGCAACAAATTATTTAACCTATCAATTGAACCCCAATATTTGTCATACTTATTTTTCATACATGTTGCCATTTTAGATAAAACAAGATCATCACCACTTTCAATTAATGATGTCAAATCAGAATGAATTGAGCACATTTCATGAAAATATAAGTTTGAAGTCACGTACATTGATCCACTAAATTTCAAAGTTATATCATAAAATGACTTCAAAAACAACACAAAAACATTAGTATTTTCCCAATCATCCCTATTAGGGTTGTTAGTCTTTTTCCACGGTTTGGAGTTGTCCTTGTGCAGCAGTCCAAATTAATTAAGCAAGCAAACTCTACACTTGGTTTATTATGCAGTTAATTTATGCACCAGCAGCTGTAAGTGAGCCATTATAGTTTCAACAATATTTATTATGGCGGATCCTAAATTTCTGCACTCTGTCTTTAGTACAATGGTTGTAAGGATACAATCACAAGCTAAGTTAACAAAAATAATGGCATAAAAAACAGCACTGAAAGCCCAGATGATAAGATTTTCTAGAATTTTTTTTTCACAATTCTTTAAATTGTACATGTGGTAGCAATGATCTATGAAAGAATTAGTTCATAAGAGCTCAATCAAATTCATATATCAGCAAATTATTTTCGGCATATTCAAGTGTGAGTGGTTTCATCAATTCCCCATTCTCTAATTCCAAGCATACCCATTACCAAATAACTGGAAAAAAAAATGAAGCTTTTGCAAAAAAAACCTCACCTTAGATCAATAGAAAGGCTGTAATCGAAGTGGGTCTTCAAGAGTTGATGAAAATCGACTGAGAGATTCGTGACAGTACTTTTGTTGACAGAGATTGTGGAAGATAGAGTGAGAGATTGTGAAAGATAGAGTGAGGTCAGTGAGAGTGAACAGTTCTAATGAACTGGGGAGTGATGAATGCGAGATTATGGAAGTGAAAATAATAGAATTAATTTAATTTAATTTACTTTATTTTATTTATTTTCCACTCACAGGTTAAATTTATCAAGCTCATGGGTTAATCATACCCAAACCATTATGAAATGGTTTTCTCTAAAAAAATCCAAATCAACCCATTTTAATAATTTATCCAACCCAAACTATTTTATTTGGTTTGAGTTTGGTTAAATCCATGGGTTGTGGGTTTATGCCCACCCCTAGATACAAGTCCTGTTTGAAATTGAGGTGCTATAACTTTTAAATTAAAGCTGCTATGTAGAAAAAAAAATTATAATTATGAAACAAACGTTAATAGTAGATAGTAAATATAAATTTTAAATAATAATTTTGACAAAATTATTAAATATATAATAGATTTTTCATCATACAAGTGAAAAATCATATCATTATAACATCTAAACTATAAGAGTTAGTATTTACTAAATACTTTAATGTTGTATCTTTTAAAGTATAACTGCACCAACTTAATCTCAAACGGACCTACAATGCTGTGGTTTAAAAGCTCAATATCAAATAAGATCTTATATGAATAAATTTTCAAATTTCTAGCGAAAAAAAAATCTCGTTAATAAATTTTAAATTAGATGTAATATTGACATTTTATCTTGACAAATTTTTCTACACCGAAATTAACAAAAATGGAAAATCCCAATTGATAAAAATATTGATCCTGATTTTTCAATTATTTAAAGCCGCATGAGAACAAAACCAATGATGTATTCATGTCCCTTCCACCGCAACAAATGTAAGCAATGGGAACACCGACACATGCGCTGTGGCACTCGTGACCCACGTGGTTGCTCAACATCCTAATTTCTATTTACTTTCTAACGTGTTGGTTGCTAATCACGCTCATTAATTAACTTATAATTATAATCTAATCTGATAAGATCAACAGACCGTAATAGAATATAAACGACACCCTTTTGTCGAATAATATGTACGTAGATGATTAAACAATATTCAATTTGTAATGATTTATTTGTGATTTCTATGTAATATATATGTGTGTAAATTGCAATGTAAGATTGATAGAGAGGACTTGTACTGGGTATTATTCATCATATCATATTATATACATCATACATTTCACATTACATTTCAATTTTATTAAGATAACAATTAAAATCGGTTAGAATCATTTTTAGGTGACGATCATTTTTTCATCAAAAATTTGAAAATGAAATCGATATAAATTTAAATAATATGTTTGTTTTTATTTTTTTTAACATCATAATAAAATATTTGAAAAATATTATCTTTGACATGTTATCTTTACAAATAATATCGGCAAGAGCATAAAATTATTTTAAAGTAAAATACTATGGTTTATCATGGAAATTAATGTTTAATGATGAGTCAAAATATTTCACTTAAATCTATTTATTATTTGTACCAATTTTTCAATACTAAGTTAAAAAATAAAAAAAAAATACAAACTTAAAAACAAATTAAAGTTAAAATTAAATCATACTAGAAAAGCTGAAATTAAATCATATTTGGCATTCAATGAAAAACAAAACAAGTAAATTCTTAATCAACATAAAAATGGCGTATTTATTTAAAATCAAACGAAAATACTCTGGGTAAAAGATAATCTACTAATAAATTATTACTAATGGAGATTGAATTCTTTCCCTCAGAGTTTGGGAAGGAACGTGAGAATCAACCAATTTTTAAATCAAGGGGGCTCTATTTTTACACAAGTTTATCTATTCGAAAATTTTATTTATTTTTAAATTGTTCCAATATTATAATATAAAAATCTACTAAAATTCTAGATATATGCATTTATATCAATTCACCAATATATTACGATATAATTAGTATAAACCCCGCTTAATGCTCAAACTCATGTCCTTTAAGTATTTTGGAGTGTCAATTACCGGACAACTAATCCCAATGATAAATAAACGTAATTAAGATTTTATTTAACATATAAACCAATCATTATCTAAAAATAATCCACCTAGACGAGTAGACGTTCCCAATTTGGCTATTCTTACGTACACACATGCAATAATTGGGCGGTTGCAGCCGATTAGGCATGCTACATCACAAAACCCGTAACATTTTTAACACTACGGTTTCTCACCCACTTAATTAATAAATTAATTATAGTAAATAGATAATTAGTATTAATCGATCAATCAATCAAAGTGATTAATTAATCCTTATCAAATGATAAAACATCATTTCAAAGAATTTCGCTATCACAGTGTTGGAGCGTCAGTTCAAAATGAAGGGAGAATATTCCAAAAGAGTGGCAGTTTCGATATTTCAACCCAAAATCAGGGGCCGTTACATTAATAAACAAACATTAATTTCAGTCGCTGGCGAGTCACATGCACTGTTGAGGGCGATCCCGTGGTTGCCGGCCCAGGTCGGATATACGCCACCCAGAAAAACAGCGTCGTTTTATTTTACTCGGCAGTTACCATTTTCTTAATTTTTTTTTTAAATTAATATTCCTTGAACGTTTGTATTATTTTATATATGAATGAATAGAATTAGTCTTCTCATTTTCACTGTGAAAGAAGACTCAGTGAGTCAGTGCAGTGGAGACTGAGTAATTCGTCGATCACTTTGTCTGGTACTCTATCTCAAGCTCTATTAAAATTCAATTTCTGATTATTATTAGTCGTATTTTTCTTTTTGAACTAGTCATTTGAAATGCTTTATTTTTGGCGGAGAAATTACGATCTGCGACGCAGTTTTGAGGCGAGATCTTGTTTTAATTTTGTGTTGTGTTTGTATTTCGGTGTTATGAGATCTCTATTTGCGTCTTTTTTTGCGCTTACTCGGCAATGTTCATTGAAACGAATTGTTTTTTAGCTAGGTTTTGATGCTCTTATTTAGGGCTAGATTGACACTCTTTTGTGATTACAGCTCATGTCTTGTGAAAATAATTTTTGAATGGAATGAATTGTCATTGTTTTGATCTATGAATTTAGTGATTGAATTTGTGAGATTCAGTTCAAATTGATTATTGACTAAGTTGTTAAAAGCATTGGTGTCACTTGTGTCTTATAAATGAAGCACATTGTGATTACTATATATGATAATCTTGTCAAATGCTTCATGGCTTTAGGTACTATCAGTACTGGATAAATTTGATTGTGTATTGTTGCTGTTTTCAAAATTTCTCTGAGTAGTTATTCTGCTTCACCTTTTTACTTGGTAAACTGAAGTTAGATATTCTCGTTAATTTAGTTTGATATGTTACGGTCTTTCTTTCTGCCTATGCGCTAGTTATTTTGTTGAGAAGACAGTTTTTGATGTGGCTTTCTTTCTGTTTAGACTGTAAACGTAGTAATGATGTCAGAGACTGCCCTTAGAGATCTCAATACGCTGCCTTCTTCTGATAGAAAGAATGAGAGCTCCAGTAAAGGGAGTTTTGCTAAACCCTTTGTTGGAAGTGCTAATGAAAATGTTGACGTCTCCTTGGTCTCAACTCATGTGAATGGAAATCAAACTGGGAATGCTGGACCGGGAATTGCTAATTCAGAAGTGGAATACATTGATTCTGAGAACTTAATTGATGTGGAGGACATTGATACAAGTCTAAAGGTACAGGGATTGATGCTTTCTGTTTTTGTTAAGGGTATTGCCCTGTACTTATACGTATTGGTCTGGAAACTTCTGTTGTTAGATGATTTTGAATTTTAACAGTTTGTGACATATTCAGACACTCATAGCTGGACTGGATTCTAAAGATTGGGTTGTGGTTTGTGAAGCACTCAATAATGTACGCCGATTATCAATTTTTCACAAAGAGGCCATGCTTGATATTTTGTAAGTCTGAAAACTTTACATGATGTGATTGAAAAAACCATGTGATTTAGCTTTTTATTATTTAATTTGGTTGATTGATGCTTTTGAAGATATTGTTTTACTGTTCTAATTATTGGCACAATATTTTTATCAACAGGGGAGATGTGATCCCACTTGTAGTAAAATCCCTGAAAAATCCAAGAAGCGCTGTTTGTAAAACTGCAATTATGACAGCTGCGGACATATTCAGTGCGTATAATGACCGTATGATTGATTTATTGGACCCTCTGGTACTTCAAATTTCTTAACAGTTACTTCTGATATTTAGCCCCTTTGCTAATAGGCTGATTGCTATTTATTCCAATCTGATGGAATTGTGATGGTACAGCTTGTTCAGCTTCTTCTCAAGTCTTCACAAGACAAACGCTTTGTTTGTGAGGCAGCTGAAAAAGCTTTAGTAGCAATGACTACTTGGGTTTCCCCTATATTGTTGTTACCAAAACTTCAACCATATCTGAAAAATCGGAATCCTCGAATCAGAGCAAAGGCGTCAATGTGCTTTTCTCGAAGCGTGCCACGACTGGTAAGGCAAAAATTTTTACACAGTCCATCTTTATTCTTCTTGTTTATTGAAAAGCTTATGCACTTTGCCTGTGTGAATGAGTGTTTGTTGTTATGCTCTACTTTGTTTATAGCTATGATAAAACCAAAGGGAATACTTATTAGAAGCCTTGGGTGCGAAGTAATTTACTCATCAGCTTTATTTCTTTCCAGCCCAAGTTGAGGCTTGGGAAACGATAGAAACTGTATGTTGTAGCCGTGATAAGAGCCTGTTATTGACTTGTGTTTAGATTATTGGTTATACTTTATCTGAAATGTTCATTGATGCTGGTAGTCACCTTCTAATAGTGAATTTAGCTTTTCTGTGTATTCAAATTAAAATTATTATATGTATGCTAGAGGTGGTATGTGGATGCTATCATACTCTTGTTCAGCTGCTTGGGATCCTCTTATCTGTGTGTGTTGTAATCACCATATTGTTTGTGGTAGCATATAAGTTTTGAAGCGGCCCCCTTCTGTACCAGCTTTTATCTACTTTTATCACACTCTTGTTCAGCTGCTTGGGATCCTCTTATCTGTGTTTGTTGTAATCACCATATTGTTTGTGGTAGCATATAAGTTTTGAAGCAGCCCCCTTCTGTACCAGCTTTTATCTACTTTTATATGTACATCAATAAAAACTCTCTATCTCCCACAAACACACAGACATATGATATTGGGATGAGCAGATAGAAAGTTAAGAGATGCTAGGTTATTTTCTGTGCCTGTCATTCTGTGACCTTTGTTCTTTATGATATTGTGATTGGTTCATAACCTTGCATTTGTTACTAGAAGTCTCATATTTTATCATTTATAATCCTTACACCATGTGTTATGATCCTCGTGCCTCCTTCCTCCTATTGTTTAGTCAATTATTACTGAACATTGGCATCTTTTTGTTTCCCATGTCTTATGTTATATTGATGTCAACAGGGTGTTGAAGGTATTAAAGAATATGGCATTGACAAACTGATCCAAGTAGCTTCATCCCAACTCAGTGATCAGCTTCCCGAGTCCAGGGAGGCTGCTCGAACACTTCTTTTGGAGCTGCAGAGTGTATACGAGAAATCGCACGACTCTGCTCCTGCAACAGTATCTGATAGCCCAGAGATGGATTCTTGGGAGAACTTTTGTCAATCAAAACTCTCTCCTTTAAGTGCACAAGCTGTACTTCGCGTGACAAATATTGCTCGGGAGGGCCTTGTTATAGGTTCCTGACACAAAAGTTAAATAGCGCATGCTTGTGCTTGCCTGGTTTTAGTGAGTAATATCTTTGTTCACCACATATGAGCTTTAGTGAGTAATACCTTTTATTTAACCTCATATATGAGCTTTAGTGAGCACGGTCTAGAAAATTCCTTTTGTGCTTGATTTCCCATCTTGTAAATTCTGTGAAAACATTGAGATGTCTGGAATTGGTGCTTAGCAATCATTTGAGCTGGAATCCTATGATATTCTTTGCATACGATTCAATGCTGGTCTCCGAATTTTGTGGATGTTTTAGTAGTTGCGGAACCTTGACAATGTTTCTTGCACCACTCACATGCTCAGATCAAAGAAGTGGTTGTACCTTTAGTAAATGAGTGGGTTGAATGTGGTGATTGTGAAGTAATAACGAAACTATGAGGTAAAGGTGAAGTTTATGACGGCACAGAAAAATAGAGAATGCGAATGATGTGACTCACATCATGTGACTGAGATCGATAATAGCAAACTGTTAATAACATATAATGATGGTCATGAAGAATTGTTAGACAATAGTAAAACAAGGCTATGTATTCTAATATTTAGGTTGTGATTTTAGTTTTTATTGATGTGACATTTATGTATTAAATGATAGTTAAATAATTTTTCAAGTTAGAAAACTTATTATTTAATAGATAAGTGTTCATATGGTGGGATTATTAGAATTATTTTTAAAAGTAATGAACTTCATTTATTCATTTTTAAAATGGCTGAACTACCATCATATTTAGGAGTACGGTTTCATAAATATTTTATTTTGTAATTTCTTTGAATAAAAAAATTATTGAATAAATTTTTTTAAGTTTGTTTATTCTATCGTTTTCTTTATTTTGGCAATAGCTTTCAAAAGCTATAAGGGGTTGCTTTTAAAAGTAGCTTATAAAATACTTTACCACATAACTAAAACACTTTTAAATTTTATATTATAATCTTATTATTTTAATAAAAAGACAATTATATGTAATTAGTTCATAAATTTTTTAAAAAAAAATCAAAGCTTTAATATATTATATAACCATAATTAATATCAATCACGTGTTTACTAATATAAGATTTTTTTTCGTCTCGCATGATCATCTATCTACGTATGGTACTTTTATGATTTTATCTTGCAACAAGAAATATTATTTCAGCAAGTTTGTGTGAATGTAATACAATATTCATCATATTTGTGATATGAAACTTATCATAACTCACACACTCTCAGTAGTACAATTAATTAACTAAATATGTACTTAGCATTTTTTTTTTTTTTTTGGTCCTGCTTTTGGGGGTTCAACTAATTATATGTTCAGCATAGTAGGAGATTATTTTATAAGCAGCCCAACAGTAGCCTTTCATTATAAGACATTTTATTTAGCTACGGATTGTGAAGGCAACAAATGTAAGATCCGAAGAGGACTAACATATAAAATGGGATGTTAAATAATATTAATCACTACATGAATTATTGTGTATACGAAGCCCTGAGCTATCATGAAACAGTCCAAACCGGTGGTTGACGCAACATCCTCAAATCTTTAGAATAACTGCAGAGATTCAAATATTTAAGTTTTAATTTGATTTTCAATATTATGTCTCGTTTATTTATTGAATGATGAATGAAAAATTATTTATTATTTTATTTTATCATTCAATTGATAAATGCCGCATTAATTGATACTTAAATTATGAATCAAATAATGGTATCCTAACTTTATTCAAGAGAAATTCAATATTCTTTTCCACTTTTATATGTTCATGTCGTGCCACATAAATCGAGCTACTTAACTAGATCAATTATAATAGAATTTTGATAAACTAAAACTTTTGTTAAATAATATATTTTTTCTGTCTCGACTAGGGAAAAATGTGTTAAATTATAATTCAATTAATTAATTAATACTTGATTAATATATATTTTTAAAATGAAAATGTCATTAATTTATCCAAAATTTTACTGTTTTCAAATATAGAGCCACCAATTTCTGTAAGAGGATCATGATATGGCACATTTGGATTATAAACATAAAATTCCAATGTTTTAAGTATAATAATATTACTCTTATTTTAAATGTTATTTCTGCAACAATTATTAATGAATGTCACATGTTTTTTTTATGTGCAAATTCAGATACAAATTGATAAATGTAACTCAACTCCTAGCATTATTGACTTTGTTGGCCGACCGATTGACTGATTATTTTTGAAATAATACCGGCCTGCCTTTGATTAAATAAACATATTCACCTACATTTTTAAATTAGCTAGTAATGAGAAGCAACTGTGATGCAAATTAAATTGAAATGCCTTGCATCTCAAAGCTCTGAGCTGTCATGAAAAGTCCAGATTGGTGGGTGGGTGACCAACTCTTGGACTAACTTTGAACTTTTTCGAAAGAGAAATTCGACTTTCTTTCCTTCTCCTTCTACATTGTGGCACCGCATAGGCTAATTTAAATTGCTTAACTTGATAACACAATCGAATCAGTTTTAATCAAGTACACCTTTTTTTTTTTTTTCCCTCTTTTTAAGAAGGATATTATACAAAAAGAATTTTTTATCTTTTTATATATTTTTGGCTCTTGATATATAATTACGGCCATATAGCTAAAATTTCATATTTAGAGAGAATTAATTTACTGCCGTAAAAAAGGTTTATATTAGTTTTTCAAAATTACTACTAACAAAATAAAATGGACACATCAAGGACGTGGTCAGGAATTTAATTTAGGTGAGCAAGTTCAAAATATATTAAGAAGAAATTTTATATATAGTGCAAGAGCCAAGAGTTTTTTTTTTCTTTCTTTCTTTTTGATATATTTATTATATAGTAAAACTGAGCATTTCGCTAGTGTATGGTTCTGCTCATGGATTTATCAATTGATTAGTTAAGATGGGATATCAGTAATATATAGGGAAATTATCAGTTACGAACGCTTATATTGTATTGTTATAAAAAAAATTTATAACACTTTCAAATTTTATTATTTATCCATTCTAAATTTATAATATGTATAATTGATCCACTGAAATGTTAGCTTCCATTAGAAATTAAAAGAATTATAGTAAATTGACCATTTTACAATTGAAACTCAATTTAATGTAAAAAGACATAGGAAACCCACTTAACAATTATATACTCTAAATTTATGTTCTTATAAAAAATAATACAAAGTTTGAATTTGTTTGATTTTCCATCCTAAGTTTGTAGTTCGTGGCAATCGTCCACCAAAACTTTAACGTCGTTAAAATATTTAATACAATTTAAGTAAAATCGTCATTTTACCCTTGAATTCAAGGGTATTTTTAACTTTGTACCACAAATAATAAAATAAAATTTAGCTTTTCTTAATTATAAGATCGAGTTAAGGATTGGATTGATTGGGTGTTTATGAATTAGGATTTAGGGTAATTTGTGGATTTAGTGTGATTATGTACATTGGTGAAGATAAATTGAGAAGACAAATTAACTCTTTTTTTTAATTAAGGAAAAATAGAGTTTTAAGTGTATTTAATTAAATAATGCTCATAAAAATATATTTTTATTTTTATACTTTAAACTTGTATTTTATTTTGTAGTCAATATTTTGATCGATGGTTTATATAAATTACAAATTTAGGGTGAAAATTTCAACAAATTTAGAAATTTGTAATATTTTTTATAACATGATAAACTTAAAGTGAATGATTGATGCTTTCTTTTTTATTTAGCATGTTATATGTATATAATTACCCTTGTAAAGTCATTACTTTCTAATGAAAGCTAACAATTTGGTGAATAAATGATATAGATTGTAAATTTAGGGTGAATGATTGATATAACTTAATAGTGTTGTGGTATTTTTGATAGAATGACAACTTAAGGGTATATGGCTGATAATTATATATATATAATAATGCTAGACTTACAATATTAGAATACAAAATTTGTATCCCAAATGACAGTAGATGCTGTCATTAATAAAAGATGAGAATAATTATAATATTATTATTATCACATTAACCAATAATGATGAAATAATAAAGTCAATTAATTTTTACTCAAGGCAGGCTTGACTTTTAAAGATGGGTAATATAAACTTTGTAAGCGTATCATGATTATATTATAAACGAAATACTTTGTTAAACAGTCTACTTTTATGCTTTAACATAAAAATATTTAAAATATTTTCAAAAACCCAAAACCGAAAGAAGGGGGGGAAAAGTCAACTTCTTTTTCTGGCTATTAAATATTAAACCGTAAAAGATAAGAACACAGATTATTTTTCTTAAGTGAAGACAAAGATCAAGAATCTCAACAAATAATTCTCTATTCAAGGCTGCTCTAGGCATGAACAAAGGTTGAATCCCGAATATGATAGAAAAACGCTTGCCTTTTTCAATAGGACGCCGTATCAATCCTATTAGAATAATTATCAAAGAGAAAATTCTTGTAATTGTTGTTTATAACAAGTAAACCAAGAAAAGAACAAAGAAATAAGTTAAAAAGAAAAGTTTGAGTTTCTATAAATAAATTATTTTTTTTTCAATTATTGTGTCCTAGCCTCCTTGGCTTATCACTACCCACTCCATTATAGACAATTAGCTTGCACATCAACTAATCCTCATTAAACATATTAAAAATATACTTTATGCTGAATATAAATCCTAAAAGTTTCTTTGTCTCTATAAGAAATAAGTATCCCACCTCTTTTTCTATAGTTACATGTTTTCATCTTCTTCAAATCTTCATTTCTCTGAGTTCAACTCTTTTGCAAGTATCTTGTGTTGTTTTGGCTTCATGAGTTTGGTTCTTGTAGACATGGTTGTTAAGGGGAATTAAAGAAAGCGGGTAATGAGCAATATAGATTGGAATCTTGCATCCAAGGTTATGGTAATGGCTATTATCATTTCAGTGATATTCTTGTTTCTGGGAATTGGAGCATTGATCTTCATTCATGTTTGTATAGTTGCAAGAACATTTAGAGCAGGGCTTATTAGAAATAATGCTGGCGGTGCTATGGTTGAAAGGAGCAGCATTGGAAGCACAAGCATGTCCTTTGCTCTTTGCTAAATACTCATAGCAAGGAAGCTTCTCTACATCGTCTCTCGACATGCTTGTGCTTCCAATGCTGCTCCTTTCAACCATAGCACCGCCAGCATTATTTCTAATAAGCCCTGCTCTAAATGTTCTTGCAACTATACAAACATGAATGAAGACGAACCCCAATTGTCCGATTTGTAGATCAACGGCTAATTCTCGGAGATTTGGTGAAGAGAGTAGCCGTTTCAGTGATATTGATGTGGAGCTAAGAGAGGGCGTGCCAACAGAAGGTATTGAGTTAAGTGATATTAGAATTGAGTTGAGTGATCATGTTAGTTTTGAATCATCAAGACCGAACCAAACAGATTCAAATCCTTCTCTCTTGCAGGATTCTTCTTTGGAAACTGTTTTATGAGATTGCTTTAATTGTTAATTTTTGAATGATTATTGAAGAGATGATGATTACAATGTAGATGTTGTGTTTTTGCTTCTTTTTTTTTTTTTTAAAAAAAGAACTTTTTCATTAATCTTTCCCTACACTCACTTTGCTTGATGGATGGTTGCTCTCGTTCGCGTTTGTATATGTGCATATATACCTTTCACACCTAGTTTTAATTGCTTGGTAATATGGTTTGCTGAATTTGTTTTAATCACAGTAATTACTTTTCTATTTGTAAGTGAATTTGTTTCCAACGGGAAATGAATCTTAAAAATAGTGAATAATTGCATCTTTATTCTTTACTCGTTAGTGCTAATTGTCATAATTATATTGAGATAAATATCAAAACCCTTGATTCCATTATGAGTGGGGAGCGATTTGCATTGTCATCAGCTAAAAATTAATAATAATAAAATCATTAATTTCATAGGTTATCAATCTCCATCATTAATTAATGTACTCTTAATTTCTCAAGTGGGTCTTTTGATGGGTAATTTTTAAAAACCTCCCTTGAGGTTTGGGCTTGTTGCAAGTAGATGGCGAGAATTTGTTTATTTGTAAAAAACCCCATACCGTCAGTTAACTTTAACATTGACCGTTAGTTGACTGTGCAAAGACAATATTACCCTTAACAACAGTTTGTAGACGGAAATAACTAAAAAAAATTAAAATTGTTAGCGCGAAAAGCACAAACCCTATTTTTTGACAATTTTATCCTTGTCAATTCCAAAGATTTACAATATCATAGGTAAAGATTATAACTATTTCATTTTCAAATTTTTAATTTTATCTTTTTTATAGGAACTTTAAGAAAATATTAATAATTTAAAGAGAATTTTTTAATTTTATCTTTCTTGTAGGAACTTTAAGAAAATATCAATAATTTAAAGAGAGTAAAATAGCCAACAATTTTAATTTTTTTTAGTTATTTCCGTCTACAAATCGTTATTAAGGGTAATATTGTCTTTGCACAGTCAACTAACGGTCAATATTAAAATTAACTGATGGTAGGAGGTTTTTTTACAAATAAACAAATTCTCGCCATCTACTTGCAACAAACCCAAACCTCAGGGGAGGTTTTTAAAAATTACCCGTCTTTTGATCAACAAAAAGTTCCTCGTATATATATATCAAGACATCAACTCTTCTTCGTCCTCTCCCTTTAATTTGTGAGAGAAGGTATTAATTAATGCAAGGTATTATATTTCTCTCTTTTGTGAGATGTTAAAGATGTCATCTATCTCTGATGTCGTGTAAGAAACTGAAAAAAAAATTTATATTTCACTCTTAATTATAATAACGTTTACAATATGAGGGCCTTTATATAAGCTCCAAAGGAAACTAAAATAGAAATGAAACAATAGAAATAATAAATACAACTATGTATACAAAACAAGCAACTGCAAAATTATTTATCGTCTTAATTTGGATATTTACAATTAGATTGTAAATGATAAATATTATAAAAAATTGTAAATGATAAACGATTCAAAATTTATGTTTGAAATGTAAGTAGAAAAAAAAAAGTAAAAATGACCTATTCAAATTAATGAGTATCATTAATTAATCAATAACAATATAGCTACAAATTTTTATAAAACTTATTTTGTACAATAGACGTGGAATGATTAAATTGGTTGGATGAAGTACTTGTACATTTGCATGATTTCCTTTTAAGAAAAGTCTTGGGTTGTGGAACGTTGTTTCTTTCCCATTAAAAGCTTGCATGTATGTGTTTCAACCAATCATAATAATTTGTAAATAGTATATATACATGACAAATAATGAATAATTAAGGAGTGATACTCTAGGAACACCAAATTATTTTTATTATTTATATTTTCATCTAACCAATGAATTTGTGGTACATAAATTTTTATATTATATAAGTTTGTATAAGAGTATAATATCCCACGATTCTTGTATATGCCCATCAAGAATATCATCAACTAAGATTATTTGATGAAAGACAAAATTGGAGCTTAATTATTTTATGAAGTATTTCACTTTTTCAAGTAGTATTTATAATTAGAAGGGAAATTATCAGTCATATACCCTTAAATGACACATGTATCAAACGTGTGTGAACATTTTTCAAGTGTATCACTCGTATACCCTAAGTTGACAAAACACTTCTACCATCCACCAATCCGTTAACTTCCGTCAGAAAGTTAACATAATTATGGCAAATTGACTATTTTGCCCTTGAAACTCAAAATGAGGTAAAAAGATAAATTTACCCCAAAAATTAACGTAAATTTTCAATACACAATTTTTTTTATTTTGTTATTAACAATATATTTTTTTGATAAAAAAATTGAATTATTAATGGTACATATTATTAACAATTATCCATATTATACCATAAAAAAATATTAACAGCATATTATTTATAATTATACATATTATACCATAAAAATTTCCAATTGGAGCTTAGAGGAGTAGATCTCCAAAAATTTAGGTTAAATTTTGGAGGAGTAGATTCGGTTGTAAATTAGTTTTTTTTAGCAATTATTAACAATTATCCGATAAATAGGATGACATGTCATTTTTATCAATATATATCATATGACATGTCATTTTTTACTAAGTAAATAGGATGACATGTCGTTTTTTATAATCAAAGTTTCGTCAATCTTAAAAGACTAGATTACCCTTATGATGTCAGTGCTTGCAAACGGAAGTTAACGGATTGGTGGATGGCAAAGATGTTTTGTCAACTTAGGGTATACGAGTGGTACACTTGAAAAGTGTTCACACACATTTGATAGAAGTGTCATTTAAGGGTATATGACTGATAATTTCTCTAATTAAAATTATATATTTGTTATGATATTTGATTCTCTTTTATTAGGTGCATGGATTCTCTTTTCCCATTTACTCTATTATAATTAGATAGATCATGCTACATATTCAATCATTTATTACAATAAGATCCTTATTTCCTGTGAGGGTTTCTGAAAAACAATGTTTTATTTATCTTTAACATATTTTCTCTATGTTGTTAAGAAAATCTTCAATCAACATGCAGTATAATATCCAAGTCAACTCAATCAAGTGAAGCTAATTAAAACTAGGGATCAAATAGCAGAACCAACTAATTTTCTCCGTGCTTGGAATTCTCCGTCCAGACCAGCGATATAATTGGAGAGAACATTTGTCCGACACCAATTCCTAAATTGTTTGAGACAAATCCAATCTTATATTACAAGGAAAAATAATAAGAACCTTACTGATCGTTAGCCGCTAGACCTTTATTAATTTCTTTTTAGCTAGAATCTCCGCCAAAACTCTATGCCCAAATATTGTATGTATATCAAACACTTCCTCAATGAAAAGAATAAAGTATTCTGGTTATTTCTTCATATAGTATCACAACCCATCTTGACAAATGCATGGTTATTTGTCAACCTTTCAAGAAAGTTGGCTTGCTGAATGTAGATGAATATAGTTAAAAAAATCCACTGCTATTTCTGATAGTTTGGTTGCTGTGAAGAAAGCCGTGGCAGAAGTCAATAAACACTTTCAATTAATTGGCACGTGGAGTGGACAAAAACTTCGAGACTTCAAGGTAGCAAACTTTCACGGGATGAGAGTTTTGCAGTAAACCCGTGCGGTACTTAGACAACTTCTAACACACAAATCACTAAGTAAACTTTTTCAAACTTTTCAACTAGCCAACCAAGAATGTTTTGCGGAAACTGCTAGAGAGAAGAGAGCAATATGACCAAAATATATTTTATTACACAAAAATAATTTACAAGACCACTTGATAGCGTGAACGAGAATGTTTGTGTGTGTGGTGTGTAGAGTGGTTGTTGAGCAAATGAGGGGCTCACCCCAATTTATAGATGTTGGATGCTAGGTTCTTGAAAGTTCCATGCAACTTGCATATATATCTCTTGAACTTAAATGCTCAATTCTAAAAAACTCTAGGATATTTACAATTATAGAAAATTCTAGAATTCGGGTTAGGCTTGGATGATCGCTAAGCACATCATGGTTGGCTAATTGTGTTGGCGGCCCATTTCTAAGTGCATTCCACTTCTAAGCGCATCATGCCTTTAGTGTTAAGCACATCTCGTTTCTAAACGCACTCTTCGTCTAGGCAAACTTTTACTAAACGTATCTGTGCGCACGGAATTAGGCTTTGTTGTGGCAAATTTGAGCGGTCCGTGACAAAATGCTGGCAAAACCTCCATGCAGTCAATTTGGTCCTTTTATATCACAATGGTTAAAAAAGTTATATTAATTTTCTATTAAAGCAAGTTGGTTCAAAGATGGTTAATAAACTAAAGAAAGATGTAATTGACTGATTGTGTTAACTACTAGCTTAATTATAAATTTTAAAAATAACAATGTGGAATGAAATTTTATAAAGAGTAGTATTAGATATTTTAAAATTTTATTCACATGATGGACATTCATCAGATGATGATCATATAATTCAATTAACTTGCATAATATTTGTGAAAAAATTATTAACCAGCATGATGAATGACATATCACATGACATGCGTATCACAAAATATACTAATTGTGAATATTATTTTGTCTTTAATCATAAATTACCTTATAGACATATAAGTAATATATAGTATTGTACATTTTAACTAAAGAGTTGGTGTCAAAAGTATTGTGATAGTGATATCTAATGAAATTTCAAGTAAATTTCATTTTGACCACAAATCTCAGGCTCTAACTAACACTGACCTAAGTATATACTACGATTTAGGATGAAAGCTCTTTTAGTCCTACATTCTTAAAAGTACATTAAAATACCCTTAGTATCATTTCTGTTACCGTTAATTTTAGATTCACGAGGGTAAAAGTGTACTTTATTGGCAAAAATTTAAAATTAAAGAACTATTACATAACCTAGATTCATAAAGGTATAATTGTATTTTAACACTAACATGATTTTTTTAAAAAAAATCTTGAAAATAAATACAATAAATTTTACTTTAGATATTGATACACTCGAATCCCAGAGATCAAGGAATGAAAAGCAAACTTCTTGTCCTATCTTACGCACTTCCTGTTTTGAGTTTATTTTTGTCATTAAAAAGTTATTTGAAACCTAGCTAACTTAAACGACTTAAATATATATATATACGCACAAACACTGTAAATGTTGTCCTATGGTAGATATCAAAACCAATAGTGAAGGAAATTAGATCACTCTGGTATGTGTCAGGTTGGGTCTTGTTTATTTATTTTTTTTATATTTCATGTGTATTTCAGTGGAAAAGAAATCATTATTATTATTATTTTTTCACTTGATTGAGTATTTTTTAAAAAAAAATTATAATCATACAAAGTTCTATAATGTCAATTATGTATTTTGGGAATTCATATGTAATAGTTTCAAGTTCTGATATTTTTTTGTTGGGAGATTCAAAATGAATCAAGTCAACGCTTCAATTCGTGAGTTTATACAAAATTTAATATATTTTATTTTTAGGATAAAATTGATAATTTTATTTTTTTTCCTTTGTATTAATGTTCAAACAAAAAGAAAATATTATTATAAGAGGGTAAAATTGTTAAAACAAGTCAAAAAAATAAAATGTAACAGTAGGGGCGGCAGTAATTTAATGATATGGATGTTCTGAGATATTTTAAAAATATAAGAATTAAGCAGACACTAACTTCAAAATATAGATAATTTTTTTTATCCTTATGGTTTATTCAAAGCAATCCAAAAAGGAAATAAGATGATAAATTGCTTTCTGTTCGATTAAATGTTTTTCGCAATACTTTCAAATTTCTGAAAGTTTTAAAAGAAAGTGATGACAATAGAATATTTTAAAATCAATATTAAAGATCAATTATTGACACGAAAAAGGTTGGGAAGATGTATCTAGAAATCAATTTCAACGTCGATGGTGCTTAATTACACAAGACCAAGCAAATTAATAGCCATGAAAAAAAGGAAAAGAAAGATGCATAAAATTTCATTTGATAGTGATATCCATGTACAAAAATGTAAAAGAAAGATGCATAAATTTCATTTGACCTTGATATTCTGATATACATGACCTCAGCTTGAAAAATGATAAAAAAATAATAATAAATCTCCCCATGTATCATAGAAAAATACAAGAACCCTCAACTTAAAAAAAAAAAAAAGAGAGAGAGAAGAATCGAGCTACCAATTAATTAATGAGTGATTTACCATATGTTTCTAGTCTTTAAATACGTATTTCGTTTTACACAATTGAGTTTTAAATTTTACTTATTGATTGAAACAAATTAAATTAAACATTTTGCGTGATAAAATTTTGAGCTTAAGAGTATCAACTGAGTTGAAACATCTTGCATTTTAATTCTTTAGTTCTTTGCCTCTCATTTCTGTGTGATTCTCGCTCACATGTTATGTTACACATTATCTTGAGTTGAAGGAAACATACTTTACGTCTTCAGTCAGAGGTGTTCCATTCCATTTATGAGATTTTGGTGGGCACAAGCTAAATGGCCCTCTTATCTCCTTGTGTTATCTTTTTCAAGACACCAAAATCAAAAGATAGTTTGCAGTAACAACAGTGATGGCTGAGTTTTGTGGGTAGAAAGAATTTAGAGAGAAATTTTAATAAAAATAACTAATTTGAAAATTTTGATATCGTTTAGTCAATGAAGAGAATATATATATATATATATATATATAGAAAATAACACAAAACTTAGTATAAAAGATACAAAAGATTAAAAAAATTGTATTGTAGTAATTTTTTATTTTCTAATAATGATTATATTATTATTTTTTTACACATCATTATTGTCAATCAATAATGCGCAATAAACAATAAAAATATTGATGTGAAAAATCTGTGACACTTTTTTTTTAATTTTGTTATTTCAAGGATATAGAGATAAATAATTTTAAATCAATTTTTTATCTATTTAATTTTTTTAGGATTTAAATTTGTGTTGAAACAAAACAAATTTCTTCAAACACTTTGCCTACTCTGAGCACAACTATTTTGACCCAAACCAATGGCTTAGAAATTTCAAAAATCGGATGAGCAGTTTGAATTTCACACAACTTTTTGACTGTTCTAGAATGTCTTGAAACATCAATAATTAATGCAAGAATTAGTGTTTATTATTATTACACTAGATTTTTTGTCACATATTTAAAAATACTATAAAATATTAATTTGATTATCATAGTATTTTTAGTAGGTTCCAAGTGCACACACATCATAATATTATTTATTTACTGTATAGTTGATTAGTTCTTCTGATATATTTAAAAAAATTTTAAATGTAAAAAAGAAGGAATAATTTTGGAGGAGCACCTAGACTTTTCCTCCAAACGGATGACTTACGCTGTAGGGGCTGGAATGGAACGTATGACAACAATTCAGTCATACCCGTATGCCCAATGTTAGAGGAACTCTGACGATGGTTACCAGAATTCTAAATTGTGACATCGACTAGTTTCCTCCACAAAATATCATCAAAAATATCATTAGCAAAGTGCCAAATAATCTAATTTTATGAACCACTTCTCAATTATAATGCCCTTAAAATAAGTTCAGTTAATTTTTTTTAATACTGAATTTAGTTTTCTTTATACTTAATGGTTATGTAAAGGTGAAAATCTAAACGTCAAGGTTTACTTCAATTGATTATTCATCTCATCTAGTTTAAAAGGCCAGCACACATCAACAAATTTAAACCCAGAAACAAGAAAGAGCCAGACAACATCAGCCAACATGAGTTCAATTTCTTCTGATCATCATGTGGTTTTATTCCCGTTCATGTCCAAAGGTCACATTATACCAATCCTCCACCTAGCTCAACTCCTCCTCCGGCGTCCACGAGTCACCGTCACCATCTTCACCACTCCGGCCAACCGTCCATTCACGTCAAAATTTCTCTCCAACACCACTGCCTCGTGCTCAATCATCGACATCCCGTATCCCGAAAACATCCCTGAAATTCCTGTCGGCGTCGAGAGCACGGACAAACTCCCCTCCATGTCACTCTATGTTCCCTTCACTAGAGCCACCAAGCTCATGCAGCCACACTTCGAACGTGCACTCGAGTCCCTTCCGCGCGTCAGCTTCATGGTCTCTGATGGCTTTCTCTGGTGGACTTTAGACTCCGCTAATAAGTTCGGCTTTCCGAGGTTTGTGTTCTATGGCATGAACAATTATGTTATGTGTGTGTCAAGCAGTGTCGGGGCAAACCGGTCGCTGTCGGGTGTTCAGTCAGATGATGAGTTAGTAACTCTGCCTGAGTTTCCATGGATTAAGATCACAAAAAAAGATTTTGATCCCCCAATCACGGACCCTGAGCCAAAGGGTCCTCAGTTTGAGTTATTTATTGACCAAATTGTCTCGACTTCAAACAGTTATGGTATGATTGTTAACAGCTTTTATGAACTTGAGCCTCTCTTTGCTGATCATTGCAACCGCGTAGTCAAACCTAAATCCTGGTGTGTCGGACCGCTTTGTCTTGCCGAGTTATCCCCGAAAAATGAAGAACCGAAAAACGAACTGTCGAAACCAGCATGGATTAGGTGGCTAGACAGAAAGCTTGATGAAGGAAGCTCCGTTATGTACGTAGCATTCGGGTCCCAACTCCCAAGCCGAGATCTCAGCTCAACAACTCAAGGAAATAGCAACAGGATTAGAACAATCAAAGGTGAATTTCCTGTGGGTGATAAGGAAGGCAGAGTCGGAGCTCGGAGACGGGTTTGAAGAGCGGGTTAAAGGGAGGGGACTTGTGGTGAGGGACTGGGTGAATCAGAAGGAGATTTTGTGGCACGAGAGTGTACAAGGGTTCTTAAGCCATTGCGGATGGAATTCGGCGCTGGAGAGCATATGCGCGGGGTTCCGATTCTGGCTTGGCCTATTATGGCGGACCAGCCGTTGAATGCGAGGATGGTTACTGAAGAGATCAAAGTGGCGCTAAGGGTGGAGACTTGTGACGGGTCAGTGAGAGGGTTTGTGAAATGGCAGGGGTTAGAGAAGACGGTGAGGGAGTTGATGGGAGGCGAGAAGGGTGAGAAGGCGACGACTAAAGTGAAGGAGTTGTCTGAGATTGCGAGGAAAGCAATGGAAGAGGAGAAAGGCTCGTCTTGGCGTTGCCTAGACATGCTTCTTGATGAGACTTGCAAATATGAGAAACAACTGCATGATGATAAGAACAATTACGAGGGACGGTAAAATTAGCTTCTTCATTTATAGTTTTTCTGCAACGATTTTCAAATGGACAGGCTGTTGTCTCCCGAAAATTTTGAAGTCTTCGAGTTTTCCTACTTGAGCATCAATTCGGTCAAAATTTTCAGGCATATTTTGTGCTATTTGTGTCGTTTGCACATTTTGTGCCGTTATTAAAAGCTGCTCGGTTGCCTTTCTGGAAAAAGCAAAAAGCAGTGCTGTTTTTAAATTAGAGTAATTATAGAGTCACAAATTTTTATATAAACTTATCTTATACAAATTAATATGGCATTAATTCATTGGTTGAATAAAAATATAAAATAATCAAAATAAATTATGTGGGTCAAGAGATATGTAATTCAACCAATGAATTAATGTCATATCAGTTTATACAAGATAAGTTTATACAAGAATTTGTAACTCTATCATTACTCCTTAAATTATATTCTATATTGTTTTTTTTTTTCTTTTAGAATGCAATAAATAAAGTTAATTTATTAAATAAGGGCAAATCATAACCCAATACCAAAACCTTCTCATAGCATTATTTACTTGATGTATTTGCTTATTGTATAACTTAAATAATTCCTCTGATATATTTTAGAATTTCTTTTAATCTAAGTATTTAACTGAATTCTATAGTCACAATAATTTCCCAGAAATATATTCATATGCCTAGGCTGCAAAACAAAAAAATCAAAATTTAAAAAATAAATCAAAGTTTTCTAAACCAAGAAAAATAAATTTATACAACAATTTGGCGCTCAAAATAACATCATTTGGCACAAATATATACGCCTCTCAATAGGCAAGGCATATATGCACTAGCACTACATCAAAAGTAAAGAAGTATATAAGAAATCTAATTATAAGATACAATTATTGTATTGTAGTGTAACATTTTATTTGTATTCAGTGCAATGAGATAGAAAGAGAGAAAAATTTCTATGGGTCGTGTGTACATCTTAATATGTCTCTCAATATGTGTTATATATAATAGTACCTTCAATTAGTAAGAACAAGTCATCTAACATATTCAGTAGATCCCATGATAAGACTAACTAATTTTTCTTAAATCGGTGGTCCAGAGAGCCATTAAACATGCCACATTGCCATCTCAGTGCAACTATTTTCTCATGGAAAGAAAAGCGTTGCAGAAAGGTTTCCTTGATGATGTAGGATGGTTGTTTATTACGAGCGGGATACTTTTCGGAGGGCATAATTTGGCTATGTGTGTCCGTTCTCAACATACAATATATCGTTTCAAAGTTTGCAGCGAGACAAACCAAATCCAGAGCCGCTTGTGCTATTTTGCCTAGTGGTCGAGTCAAAAATTCTGCTTTTTTCCAAATTATTTTTCAGTTTTAAGATATTTTGCTATTTTTCATATTTCTTCTAGGATTTTTATCTTTTTTTTCCTAGAATTCGGATTTGGATATTGTTTGCTTTCATTTTCTTATTTCAATTAAGAGAATTTTATTGCAAAATTATATTTCAGATTGCCTATTTTAGTAAATTCACAATATTTAGGGTTATTATATAAAGGGGTCAAAACCTCAACTTTGTTAATTTAGAATTATTCAATAAACTTCATTGTTCAGAAACTTTATTTCAACTATATTCAACCTTTACATTTCTATTTAGTTTGTTGGTATCAGAGCAAGTTCGTTTGTCATCATAATATGACTACACAAACAAAGGAGCAACCATCCCAAAGACGATGATCAAGAGACGCAGGTATCGACTATGGAGGCTATCGAACAGGCGACTATAAAAGCAGACTTGCAAGTAAGTGAGGATGTCTTTAACCCGAGATTGTTGGAGATAGAATTGGCAACCGAGAGTCTTAGGCTTTCCATGGACAAACATTGAGAGAGAAGTCAACAATAAAGAGCGAATCACGAAGAAGAAATTCAGGGTGTCAATCGTGGTGAACAGCCTGAAGATTTCAACCACGTAAGGATATTTAAAGGGATCAATCATGAAATAGAACCTCAAGATCAATCACGAACTAGCACCTCCGAATTTAGGCCTTGCTCGATGAATGCTAGTGCGCGTGCGTGAAGAGTTGGTAAATGATTCTGAAAAAGAAAAATCTGCGGAAGGATATAGGAGGCTCGAAAAAAGTTTAGATAACAAGATCAACGTTGATATTCTAGATTTTTATGGTGGGATGTATGTTGAATAATTTTTGGATTTAAAAAAATGGATAGTTTATTCAAATATATAGATATTCCTCAAGAGAAGCGCGTTAGGCTTGTGGCATTTGAATTGAACGACACAACTTTTTCTTGTGGCAAGACATACAGAATCAAAGAAGAGTTGTAGGAAAGCAATTCATATATGGTGGCCTAGAATGCAAAGGATGACGAAAGACTATTTCGTACCAATAGATTATTAGTAGCAGTGTATTTCAAATTATCAAAACTGCAGGCAAGGACATAGCAGCTGGAGACGAGAGAAATAATAAAGAATTTTACCCCATACATAGAGAAATAATATAGATAAACTCGAATTTCAGACATTTATGAAATATATTGGCAGTTTGAGACAAGAGGTACAAAATAAGATAGTGGCTATGATTTAGAATTTGGGCTCAGTAGTCGCTACGCTAAGAAATTGAAAAAACAGAGGTGGCGAGCTGTTTCTAAGAACTCAATAACAACAACTCACTAGTGTACAAAATAGAGCAAGTGGTCTTAGGGTTGAGAACAACCAGAAAACATGGGATGGAAGTAGTCAGACACAACAAATGTCACAATAGCAATTAAGGCAGCATCAAAACAACCCATTTGCCAATTGTATGCTGAACAAGTGTTTGAAGTGTGAAGAACCATACCATCGATCAAGTAAATGTTGTCAAAAGAATTTGAATTTGGTAGAGGCTAAAGTCAACGAGACAGAGGTAGTGTTGTTGAGGATGAGGATGACGAACAAGCTTTTGAGTTAGAGGCAGATGAAGGTGAGACGTTGAATTGTACTATACAGAAAAATTTATTGGTGCTGAAATATGAAGAGGATAATCAATTCAATAAGATTTTTAGGACACGTGGCACCATTAACGATAAGATGTGCAACATGATAATTAATAGTTGCAGCAGTGAGAAAATAGTTTCAAAGGCATTAGTGGACATGATGGGGCTTTCAATAGAAAAAAATCTTATACCTTACAGAATATGGTGGCTAAAGAAAATGACAAAAACGTGAGTAATAGAGGTATGTCATGTTTATCCTCCATTGGAAAAATTTATAAGAGTGACATGATATGCAATGTAGTGGATATGGATGCATGCTATATATTATTGGGCAGGCCTTAGTAGTTCGATATTGATACAGTCCATAAAGGAATGGATAATGTGTTTGAATTTTGGTGGAACCGTAAGAAAGTTCGATTGATGCTATTAACGAACAAAAGAAAGAATTCTAAAGCAAAAGAGAAGAACTTTCTAACTATTGTGAAGGGTTACTTAAATGAATATTGCAGTGGTTGTAAGAAGTTGCTGAAAGAAGATGAATTTGAGCTGAAAACTATTTCTAAAGAAGTGCAGCCATTGTTAGTTGAATTCACTTATATTACATTATTAGAGACACCAAAGAGGCTACCGTTATTACATGATATACAACATCATATAAACTTAGCTCCTAGTGTAAATTTACCTAACTTGCCCATTATCTCATGAGCCCTCTAGCATGCGATTTTACGAAGATAAGTTAATGAGTTACTGCAAAAAGTGTTAATTTGTAAGAGTATGATCCTATGTGCTTCACCAGCTTTGTTGGTGACGAAGAAGGATGAAAGTTGGTGTATGTGCATAAATAGTAAGTGAATTAACAAGATTACAGTGATGTATCGATTTCTCATTCCAACCTTTTGAGATTTATTATATCAATTAGATAGTGTACAGGTTTTCTCAAAGATAGACTTGCATAATAGATATTGTCATATCAGAATTCAACTGGTGATGAGTGGAAGAGAACATTTAAGACAAAAGACGGGTTGCATGAGTGGTTTGTAATGCTATCCAGGTTGTCTAATGCATCAAGCACTTCCATGTGTTTAATGAAGTAGGTTTTTAAGTCTTCCACTTACAAATTTGTTTTAGTGTATTTTGACGATATTTTAGTTTATTCTATTGATGTGGTTACACATTTGGAGCATTTGAGAATAGTTATGGAGGCATTGCAAGGAAATAAACTTTACATTAATATGAAAAAGTGTAGTTTTTTGCAAAGTAATGTGGAGTTATCATGTTTTATAGTTGGGGTAGATAGAATTTGAGCTATTGAGTCCAAGATCTAAGCCACTAAAGAATGGCCTATGCTCGAGACAGTGGGTAAAGTATACAACTTTCATGGGCTGGCAATGTTTTAGAGGAGATTATTCGAGGTTTTAGCACGATCGCTACACCCATTATGGAGGGCTTGAAAAAAAAGAAAATTCAAATAAGGAGAAAAACAAAAGGCGAGTTTGACTTTACTGAAGAAGAAGTTATCTATTGCCCCTGTGTTAGTCTTGCCAAACTCCAACAAGTTGTTTGAGGTCGAGTGTGATGTTTTTGGCAAGGGTATTAAGGTTGTTCTTTCCCAAAAAGGGCGACCAATTGAATATATGAGTGAGAAGCTAAACAAAGCATGGACAAAAGTGGTATATTTACGACCAAGAGTTTTATGCTATCCTTAGGGTGTTGAAGCCATGAGAGCATTACTTACTTTAGAAAGAGTTCGTGCTTTACAGTGATCATCAAGCTCCGAAGCATTTTAACAACCAGCAAAATCTAAGCAAGATGCATGTGAGATAGGTGAATTATATGTAGAAGTTTACTTTTGTTGTGAAGCACAAGTTTGGGCAGCAGAATAAGGTGACAGATGCACTTAACTGACAAGTAACTTTACTGGTAACTTTAATCAATGAGGTTATTGATTTTCAGTACTTGAAAGAGTTGAACATACAGGATAAAGATTTTGTGCATATTTGGGATTGTTGTGTTCATCATTAATGTGCGAAAGAATTTCCTTATTCAAGATGGTTATCCATTTAAGGCTAACTAGTTGTATGTGCCTCGGAGTTCTTTGAGAGAGCAGATTTTTCGTGAGTTGCATGGAAAATGCTTGGGTAGGTTGATAACTCTATGAAATAAGAGTTATCATGGCACTTTTAGACTTAAATCAAGATCACTTAAGAGTAATTGACATGTTTTTATTATTTTTGAATTATGTTTTGCATGAACATCAATTTAAGTTTAATTTTAATAAATTTGTTCGATTTCGAATAATTATGTGCTTAAATCATATGCATAATTGTAGGTAATCGGCAGCTCAAATTTCAAGTAAATGATGTTATTGCAATGGGCTAGCAAAAAGAACAAAAGAACATGGCTATAGAAGAAATGAAATAAATCTGGAACAGTGCAGATGTTGTAGCCATTGTTGTAGCAACCATTGCTGTGGCAATCCTGGAGCATTGACAGAAAAGATTTTGCATGAGATACTTAGCAGATTGCGATATGGAGTTTTCTAATTTGGAATATGTGTGCCCTAGACTTTCGTTTACCCTAATTTTCATATATAAAAGAAACACATAAGCAAATGAGAAGAGGAACCATCAACCAAGAAAAAAAAAACCGAAAAGAAACATAAGTAAAACAGAATTCAAGAGTAAGAATTAGGGCTCCATAAAAGGAGATTTTGCATAAGTCAATCAGAATTCAGTCCTTCTTATTCTTTTCTTATTGTCTTGTGTTGAGTGTTAGAAAATGCATATTTATAAAGGAGAAAACCGTCATTTTACATTTCAAGTCTTACTAACAACCCTTACTTTTATGTATTTAACATTCTTGTGATTTAATTACGTGTGTTTTATTTTAATTAAGTAATTTATGTATTTTAGGGGCATTATAGTCATTTCACAATAAAGGAGAGATCAGACGGCAAAACGGACATCACTTTTGAAATCAGGACGGTCGAAAACTTTAAGAGGAGCATAAAAGGAAAAATGATACTATTCACATGTACGGTACTATTCACGTATACGGGACTATATACGTTACTGTTCACGGCACTGTTCACATAGACGGATCGATGACGTGGCATTGACCGATGATATGGCATTGACTGATGAGGTGTCACGATCCTGTTGGACTAAAATTTTTATGTACTGTTGATGGTGACGTGGCAGCATATCAGTGGACAAAAAATCTCGCGTACGATGCATGCATCACACAGGATTATTTTCAACCAAACCGCGTTACTGTTCATCCGGGTCAAACCGCGTTACTATTCAAAGTCGGGTCAAACCGTGTTACTGTTCATCCGTGTGGTCAAACCGTGGACTGTTGACTGATGATGTGGCGCAATCCTGAGCGTCCAAACTGTTTTTAATCCGATGGCCATGATTTACTCCATGTATCTATAAAAAGGGGGCCTCTCCCCCCTAATTTGATATCTCTGAATCCATTTTTGGGATCCATTTTCTGTAATTCCTTCTCCATCTTGTATTTTCTTCGTATTTTAATAAATTTCCATTTTGCCCCTAGTTCAATTATGAGTGGCTAATTTTCTTTCAAGCTTGGGTTGAAGGTGAAGTCTCAACATGTGTCATGGGCTTAATTTGGTAAATTTATTTTCTCTTCCCCTCTAGTTTTTGTGGATGTTTTGACTTCTCGTCGACAAATAATAATAATCTTGTCTAGATACTGCCTTGGTTACACCGGCCCTCTAGTACAAGGTTATTATTATTTGGCACGATAAGCCCTTAACACCATATTGATTAGAGCGTGGTTCATGAGGTGTGGATTCCCCCTTCATGATTTAATTGGCATTAATACGGATTATTTAGCCCATGATGCATGTTGATACGGATCCAGATACCCAAGTACGTCATTTTAATAGAATTCTCTTCAATTTATTCTCGCCATTTCAATTCCAATTTTAGAATTTATTCTCACCATTTTAATTTAATTATTAGCATATTCCAAATCATTTCCACCATAAATCCAACTACCCATTTACAAAATTAATTCTATATATAATTAAAATCCACCTCCTCGTGGGATCGACACTCATCACCATTGATCTATACTACAATAGATTAGTGCGCTTGCGAGTACATTAAAATTTGCACAACATCTTGTTTACTCTTTAATCATAGTGATGTATTTGATGGGTAAAACTCTTTTGTTTATTTTACTTTTGCAAATCATGAACTAATTTAATTGTTGTTGAGTGATAGACAATCTTAATGGTTTATTGACTCAATTTATATGTTGCTGCATATTTGCTATAGCATTTTGTTTTGGTAAAACTTATTCTATTCATTATTTTGGCTGACCACCCATTTAATGATACAAGTTAAGAAAGAGTCACAAAAGGGCCTATTTTAGTGGAACATATCAGAGCAATACTTAGTTTTAGATTGAGTTTCCTGAGTTGAGTTTCACTTGATTCCAAAAGGGCCATGTTTAGAGTTCACCTTATAGAGTAAATAGAACCTAAGCGATTAATGTTATATCTTATGTTGGTATAACAATTGGTCACTGTTAGGTTGTATAGGGATATAAGACATCCAACAAGCGACAACTGAAGATACATAAGAATTTTGTCCAGTGCTGTAACAGATGCTGCAGCAACTGCACCTAAAATTACAAGAAATAGTCAAAACCATTAAGAGAGTTTAATCACTCAACTACTTTATTCTTATTTATTTTATCCTTGTGTCCGACGTGAGATTTTGTTTTCCTGCGTTTTAATTTATTGCATTTTATTTTAATTAATTAGTTTATTAGTTTAATTGTTCATTCTATTTTCAATTAAAGCAAAATTGCACTGTTAAGATTGTTGTAGCAAGTCTAATAATATCAATCTCTGTGGAAACGATCTTGAATATTCATCATTCTATTACTTGTTGTGTACACTTGCACATTAACACCAATAATATAGGAAAAAGTTACAACACAAACATATTGATCGAGATAACACCAAGGTGTTGGTCAAAGAGTGATATTATTGGCCGCAGTTGAATAGAGATGTACGCAAGATTGTGCGGAGGTGTTGGATTTTTCAAAAAGGCAAGAGGCATACATAGAAATATGGGTTTATACATGTTATTACCTGTTCTAAAGAATATTTGGTTAGATCTATCCATGAATTTTGTGTTAGGGTTGCCGCATACAAGAATTGCTTCAGTTAAGTATTTTTTTCTTTGAAGAGGTGGTGTATTTGCATGGTGTTCCAAAGACCATTACATCTGACAAGGATGTAAAATTTATCAACAAGTTTTAATGTCATCTCTGTGATAAGTTTGGTGCGGAATTGCAGTTTAGAAGTGCTTTTCATCTGCAGATAGATGGTTAAACGAAGGTGGTCAATTACACTTTGGGCAACATGTTGCGCTGTGTTCGTTGGACAAGCAACAAAATTAGGTAGCTGCCTTGTCTTAGATCTATTTTGCTTACAGCAATATGGTCAATCGATCTGCTGGCAAGATTCCTTTTAAGATTGTATACACTTGTTCCCCACACCATGTTTGTGATTTGGCTATCATGTCTATGCCAGCAGGATGAAGCAAAGCAGCAGATAATATGGCAAAAAAGGCTCTTTAGATTCATGCTGAGATTTGAGCTCATTTGGAGGCTATTTATGCTAAGTACAAGGCTAAAGCAAACAAGCGTCAATGCAAGAAGGTGTTTCAAGAAGGAGATTTGGTGATGACTCATCAACGGTGAAGTCATTTTCCTTGTATTCATGCTAAGTTGGAGAAGCGAAAATATAGAAATTTTTAGGATTGAGATTTGGTGATGGCTTATCCACGGTGAAGTCGTTTTCCTGGTATTCATGCTAAGTCAGAGAAGTAGAAAATAGACCTTTTTGAGTAGTAAAGAAGATTAATGATAATGCTTACGTGCTCCAGCCACTAGATGATTGGAATATTTCTCACACGTTCAATGTGGCTAATATTTTTTAATATCATCCAGATGATGAGGAGTTGCACAAGCCTAAGTTCTTTTCCAGGTGAGGGGAACTAATATAGGATGATTGTGTGTTACGAGCGAAGTACCTTCCGGAGGACATAACTTAGGCTATATGTTTCTGTTTTAGGCAAATAATATACTGTTTCGAAGCTTGTGACGAGCCAGTACCACTTGCATCATTCTATCGCATGGCCGAGCCAAAATTCTACTTATTTCTTGGTCATTTTTTAATTTTAAGATATTTTCTTATTTTTCCTATTTCTTCTAAGATTTTTTATCTTTTTTTATTATAAAATAATATTTTGGATTTGTCTATTTTGATAAATTTGCAATACTTAAAGTTATTATATAAAAGGATCAAAACCCTAACTTTGTCAATTCATAATTATTCAGTAAACTTTATTACTTTGAAACTTTGTTTCAAAAATCTTCAACCTTCACGTTTTCGTTTCATCACTTGACTTTAAGCAACATATATATATATATATATATCTATGCAGTAAATAATCTGGTTTCCTGGAAGATTGATAAATAATTCCAGAGAACTTTACAACTACGAGAAGATGTGTTGATAGGGTAAATATTCAACTACAAGAAGTACTTGGCAACAATTGAGCTTTAATTTCTTTCCCTAATTAATATGATTGCTCATTGTCCTGTTTCTTTCTTTTGCTGTTTTTTATCCGACCAATGAGCGGAGTTGAAGTATCGTAACTAGTATTAATTAATATGACTGATCATTGGGTCATCTTACTTACAACACAATTATAGAGCAAATCGGTTCAGACTAATTTCTTTAAGAAATGTAAATACAAGGGAATGAAACTATAAACCTGACGCTTTGTACGTAGGTCCTGCATAAATTGATTATTGTTTAGCATCTATCGGAGGAATAAAAACTACGGATGTGCAATGTGTCAGCCACAGCTGACGGTCGCCTTACCCCATCAAATATAAAGAAAGCTGCAAGCTCTGAGGTAAGAATTGTTGATTGAAAAGCTATAGAGAGCAAATAAACCAGTGAAAGTGATAAATCAGAAACCATTAGCATCACGAAGGAGAAGCTAAGCAGCTTAGCAATATCTAAAGGAGAGAGCCCACCAAACAGAAAAAGGGTATGAAAGAGCCATATTGTTCTTTCATTCATGCATCTGCCACATGTCAAAATTTACGTCCTGAAAAAAAAGACATCTTACATCTATTCAAACTACCCACATGTATATGAAGACTTGAAGAGGTCTTGTGTCATTATCATCAAAATAGTGAGGCAATGGCAATCGGTGAAACTTGACCGCAAAGAGCGTAAAAATGATAAGGAGATAAAATACTGAAAAAAAATAGGGAAACTTGTGGTGTAATTGTGGTATTGTGCTATAGTTGCATCCAGCTGTTGAATATCAGTAGACCTCACCAATCCAAGTGCATCCAACGGCTGGATACAATTGTGGCACAGTACCACAGTTGCACCGTAGCCTGATCCCAAAAAATAATTGTTATGATTATTTTTTATAGACGGATGATATCTGTACCCGATATTTTTTGTGAATTCACTCCATTTTTAAAAAATAATTATAAAAGTTACACATTATTTTTAAAATTTTTAAATCAAGAAGAGGTTTGAAGAATTAATTAATTAAATCTATGTTAATTTACTTTTTTGTGACTTATATTCATTTAGTATATTTGATTATGAAGATTGTTTTGACATAAGTTTAAATTGACTATTATTTTACCCTTATAAAGTAAAATTATCAAGAATTTACTTTAAATTCAATATTTTTCTAATTTGTATCAAACTTATTGTTTCTAATACTACTTTATTAGTATGATTATTATTATTTTATTTAACTAACATAGTGTCTTGATAGCACAATTGTTATGTAAATTATTAGACTATCAAATTTATGTCATTTACAGTTAAGGATAGTGAAATAATAATTAAGTTTCATTTTAAAATATTAGATTATAAGTCGCAAAATTAAATATTTAAATTATTAGATATAATAACTCATGTTTTATGAGGGTAATTTTATCTTTTTATATCATAATAATAAAATAGTAAAATAAAACTTATATTATGGGGGTAATTTTGTCTTTTTATATCATAATAATAAAATAGTAAAATAAATCTTATATTAAAATTTTATGATTAAAGATGTTAAAGAACCTAAGAAAAAATTAATAAAAGGATTTAATTGATTAGTTGTACAAAACTTTTATTAATTTATATTTTTTAAGAATATTGTGAACTCATTGTAATTATTTCCTAAAAATGGGGTGGATTTATAAAAATAGTAGGGTGGAAACATCTCCATCATTTTTTATGATGTAGGTTAAATTAAAAAAAATTAATATAAAGAAGAGGAAGCAATTTAAAAAAAAAAAAATCAAAAGCAATGCAGGAAAACGATAGATGAAATTGAACTTAATCATCATACCAAAGTGAAAAAAAAAAAATAGCGATTTTTGATGCTCTATATTTCTTTCTCTCTTCATAGTGGCAAGTTAGTTACGCCTACAAGGTTAATGCTCGTTTATTCTTTGTATTTTTAAAAATATCTCAAAACATTTCTGTTGTTAAACTATTAACACCCTTTCAGTTTACTTTTGTTCATGTTGACTTACTTTTACAATATTACCCACTTATAATAATATTTTGTTGACATTAATAAAAAGAAAAAAATTAAATTACCAATTAACCCTAAAAACAAAATAAAAACAAAAAGAATATATATTACTTTTTGTAGAAGCCCTCGTGTATTAAAAAAAAATAAATTACCAATTTTTTTGGACATTAACAAAAAAATTAATATATTAACTCAGTGTTCCACAACAATTAATATATATAATCTTTTGTTTCTATTTTATTTTTTGGGCTTAAATTGCTAATTTAATTTTTTTATTAATGCCTAAAAAAATTTTATTGTAAGAGGGTAATATCATAAAAGCAAAATAAAAGGAACAAAAAGTAATAGTAGAGTGTCAATAATTTAGTGGGAGGAATGTTTTGAAATATTTCCAAAAATACAAGAACTAAACAAGCATTAACCTCAAAATATAAGGACTAACCGTGTTTTTACCCATATAACAAACTTTTTTATTAAGGATCTGTTCTCATATCTCTGTTAAGACGTGCTTAATTCTTCTCTTCAAAGATAATTTTACACTCAGTTACTTTTTAATTTGTTATTAGGGAAAAAAAGCCACCCACACTTCTAAAATTTGCTTAAATGGTTACATAGACTCTCTCACACATACTCTTTTTTAATTATTGTACCTTTTAATTATAAAACCAAAAATTAACTTTAAATAAATTTTTATAATAAATATAAATAAAAAAATTGAAATAATATAGTACATAAAAAATAGATTTTTTTATAAATAATTTTAACTATTAAACGAGCCGTATTCTTCTTTCATGCATGCACTACATGTCAAAATTTACATACTAAAAAGACAACAAATCTCACATCTATTCAAACTCCTCACATGTACATGAAGTAGTCTTGTGTCATTATCATTGAAATGGTGAGGCAATGGCAATTAACTGAAAATGATTAAGAGACAAAATAATGACAAAAAAAGCAAATTCAAAAAATTTAATATAAACAAAGGGAAGCAATTTTATTTATAAAAAAAAACATCAAAAGCAATGTAGGAAAAAGATAGATGAAATTGAAGTTAATTATCATACCAAAATGGGGAAAGCAAAAAAGTGACTTTTGATGCTCTGTATTTTTTTCTCTCTTCATAGTCACGTATTAAGCCGACGTAATTTACTTCAAGGTAGAACAAAAATTTTCATTAATTTTGTTCTCATATCTCTATTAAGACGTGCTTAATTATTCTCTTCAAAGATAATTTTATTCTTAGTTGCTTCTTTATTTGTTAGGACGGGGATATTTTCACCTCACTATTTTTTAAATCCATCCCAATTCTAAAAAAATAAATTATAATGAGTTCACAATACTTTTAAAAAATACAAATTAATAAAAGCTTTGTATAGTAAATCAATTAAATCCTCCTATTAATTTTTTTTCTTAGATTTCTTTGACCATATTTGATAATAAACTTTAATATAAGTTTTATTATACTGTTTTATTATTATGATATAAAATGACCAAATTGTCCCAATAAACACGAGCTATTATATCTAATAATTTACGTATTTAATTTGTGACTTATAATCTAGTTATTATTTTTAAATGAAATCTAATAATTATTTTCACCACCCTTATATGTAAATGATATAAATTTGACAGTCTAATAATTTACATGAGTATTATGCAATAAAGACCATATGTTTAGTTTAATTAATGTTTAACAATCAAACTAATAAAGTAGTATGAGAAACAATGAATTTAGTATAAACTTAGAAAACAATTGAAGTTAAAATAAATTCTTGATAGTTTTATCTTATGAGGGTAAAATAATCAATTTGAACTTATGCCAAATCAATCTTTGTAATCAAATATAATTAAAAATATATATGTCACAAAAAAGTAAATTAAGATAGATTTAATTAATTAATTCTCTAAAATTCTTTTTTTTGAATTTTTTTAAAAATAATGTGCACTTTTTATAATTATTTTTTGAGAATGGGGTGGGCTAACCAAAGCTATAGGGTGAGTGTTGTTTGGTCACCCTATTTGTTACTAGGAAAAAAACAATGTACACCCCTAAGATTTACTTAAATGGCTAAACGGACTCCTTAATTTCATAAATAATCACATAGACTCACTTTTAACTATTATATCCTTTAATTATAAAACCAAAAATTGACTTTGAATGAATTTCTATAACAAATACAAATTAAAATTAAAATAATATAATACATAAAATAATAGATTTTTTGTTAAATTATTTTGAATATTAAAAGTTTTTTTAGTATTATTAATCTGACATATATTTTTTAATAATAATAAAATCTCTTTGATAGATTATTAATTTTAAACTAATTATATTTTACGTTCAAAATAATTTACAAAATTTATATTATTTTATTGATAATATTTTTAATTATGTTTGTGCTAATATATATCTTAAAGTCAATTTTTGGATTAATAGATTTTAGAATTAATAAAATCAATTGGGGATAGACTGATAATAAAATTAATATTAGAAATTATTTTCACTATATGTAGCTGTTTTATTAATTATAGTTTTGTGTATGTATTTATTTTGACTATAATCAAAAGATATAATAATTAAAAAAAGGTGCATGTGACCATTTATAAAATTAAGAGATTTATGTGATCATTTAAACAAACCTTAAGGATATGGATAGCTTATTTTGTTCTTATTAAGATATGGAAGTTACCAATTAACTTATTAACCTCAACATAGATGATTTATTTCCAAAGGAAAGTCAGGTGACCACGTAGGACTCAAGACATCTCAAAACTTGCATTGTTTTTTAGTTGGGCTATATCATACTATGTTTTTATGTGTAGCTTCAAGCTTTCAAGAGCAATATAATCATTTTAATGAGGTGAATATAGAATTGCTTATTTGTTTGGCATGTCTAAGTCCAAATGACTAGGTTTATGTTTTCGATAAAATTTATAGATCTTCAATTTTGATATTCCTTTTAAAAATTTTTATATATTGTTATTGTTTAAATTAGTCCTCACAAAATAATTTTAATGGATCCATCATGAAGACTCGATACGAA
>NW_006262688.1:8732050-8960516 GCF_000493195.1 Citrus x clementina | reverse complement strand
TGTAACAGGTAAAATTTTCAACCTAAAAGTGTCAATAGAAATTAACCCGGATTTGACAAATATTAGAATTCGAGAAAATTAAATAATCAGTGAGTTATAAAGTTAATATCCCATTAATAATAGAAATTTTTAAGAAGTATAGAATTGGAGAATATAGAGATTTTATCAAATTATAGGGATAAAATTAGGATTTGATACTGGATTATGGAGTGAATCAATCACTTGATAATCCATGGGCTGGATTGAAAGCAACATATTAAACCGATTCTCTGTCTTTATTCTCTTATCATAGCACACATACAACAATAGCTTCTTATCTAAAATGTGTAAAGAAAGCTACAATGGCCAATGAAGTATGTAAAGCATTACACTAATGCAACAGAGAAAATCATATGCATATCATATGTATTTAGTTTCAAATTAATTATTATTATTTTATGTATTATTTGAGAACTATAAAAGAAAGATTTTTTTAAAGTTATTATCTAATATATTTATTGAATTATTAATTTACTACATTTGTCCTAAATTACGATTAATAAAAATTATTATTTAATCAAGATTATCAATTTATTGAATACTAATGTGAGGCAATTCTACTCTTGACACTTACATAGATTCCGAATAAGAAGTTAAATTCATTCACATTAAAAATATTCTTCACAAGTGCAACGCATCGAATCGATAGTTTGGTCAATAGAAAGGATTTTGGTTATAATTATTCATTTTACAAAGATACCTAACGTTCGGAAAATCTCATACCATTTCATGAACAGCATTCACCCAATGAACAAGAATTAATATTTTCTTTACAGGTAGGGGTGGGTAAAATTGAAATTCTAATTTCTTTAATCTCTCCCACTAAAAAAAGTTGTCAAAAAACTAACCAGTCAAACGCAAAAATATCATTGTCACTTGCTGGCTCCTAGAACACTATTTGATTTAGAATACAAATATTTATAAGAGAGAGAGAGAGAGAGAGAGAGGATAGTAACAAAAAACAACTGTAACCTGGGGCTTTACTTTTTAAAAAAAAAAAGTCTTAAGTCAATAAAATAAACAAGAAAATTAATAATCAGTACAAAATTGTAGAGTAATCTATCTCCTAAAATAAATTGTAAAGAAAATAAAAACAGAACTTAAGAGAATCTATAACTAAAAAATTCCCATCAACCTTTAAAATGAACTTGAGGAAGAGAAATGAAAATCAAACCCGAACTTATTCAATCACTTTATTTTTTTTTTTACAAAATTATAACTCCACCCAAAATTACTCGCTAGTTCATCGTCATCTTATCACCTTGTCTCCGTTAATTATTTTTCTTCGACTAGTCAAAGTCTTAAAAAGTTTTCGAATAGGCTAAAGCACATTAAATATCTCACGACTTTTTTGTCTGTTCTAGAATGCCTTGCAATAATTATATATGTTAACATCACGAGCACCGCGATAACAGCGTGTGATTAATGTAGAAATATATTCACAATCTACCAATCGTCACCTAAATTGTACGGTTACTGACAAAAAATTAATTAATTAATTAATTAAAAAAATTAAGATGAGTTTATGACGTGGTAAGTTAACTTATTGCAAATAAGTTAATTTATGATACCATAAGACCATGTTTGGTTTAAAGAAAGAGAATGAGAAAAAAAGAATGGAACAGAGAGAAATGTAAGAGAAATGAGTGGAGGAGAATAATGAAATTAAATTTTATTAATTAGTTTGACATAACTTTGATAGGGAAAGGAATCATATTTGTTTCCTTTGGATAAATTTATCTTTTGTCTTAAATACTAAATTACCTATATTAATAATGAAATATAATTTAATATCAATACCAAACTTTTTTTAATGTTAAAAAGTCCTATCACAATTCATGATTTATATTTAATATAAAATATAAAATAATTTAATATATTAAACTATTTAATATAATTTAATATAAATAAAGGCGGTCAACGGGAGGTCCGGCGGAAGTCCGGGATGTGCCGGCGAAGGTCCGGCGAAGTTCTGGCGACAGTTAATTTATATTTTTATATTTTCATATTAAATAAATAAATAAATTTTTTTCTTTAAGTTTCTTAAATCATTCATTAAATTTAATTAATATAAAATTATTTATAATATTAAATTGATAAAATAAAATTATAAATAATTATTATTAATAACATTAAATAAGTTAAAATTTTGAAGGATAATTTTAGAAATTGTGGTTCTAACATAAAAGTAATTTGAATTCTTCACTATTTTATGTTATTTTATTGTTTAGTTGTATAAAATATATAAATATTTTATTTTATTAAAATTTAATATCTATTATCATGTAAAATTTGAATTCTTCACTCCAATATAAGACCAAAGAGTGAAGAATTCAAATTTTACATGATAATAATATTAGATATTTATATATTTTATACAACTAAACAATAAAATAACATAAAATTTAAATTATTTTTTTCTTCTCCATTTACTCCTCCCAATCAAACATCACCTAAAATACATACCAAATTTTAATTCTGAATTAACCCCGATTTGATAAGCACTCTACATCTATTTTCTCTCCTCCACAAGACGTCATTGTCAGCAAAACAGCAATACATCACATTGACCTCATCGTGGACGCACATTAAATTGTCGACCGATTCTCAATTAATGCACTTCAAATGAATTTGCGTGAATTGATTATTCATCTAGTCTAATTAATTTAATATAACTATTTTTTTGTCTCGTATGATAATTTTTTTAAAATAAATGTATATTTATAATAATGTTATATAATTATTGTATGACTGATTATAATACGTTTAGGGTGCGTTTGACATATTATATTGTATTATGTTGTATTGTATTATTTTTATGTTGGTGTATTGTATTATGTTGTATTATATTAACACTGTATTATAATAATATTGTACAATGTTTGGTGCTGTACTGTACTATATTAATTTTTTTGTGATTAACTTAAATTATATATTTAGAAAATAATATTTATTAGTACCTAGAAAAATACAAAATATGGAAGTCTTGAATTTTAGAAATTTGACATTATTTTTTAGTATAAATATTAAAAAAAATAATTTTTCCATAAAGATTGAAGCTTATAGCCTTATAATTGACAGCATAATATTTATTTTAAATTAATATTATTTAAATTTATTCATATATAAATATTTTTATTAGTTATATTAATTTTTTATATATTAATTACTATAATATAATTAAATAATGTAATATCAAGTTATATTCTTATTTTTATATATTATTTAAGTACTTATTAATCAATTTGATATATTAATTATTATATAATATAATAAAAATTAAAATATGAATAATAAATTATTAATTTATATTAATAATTATGATATAAAAATAAAAGAAAATAAAAGAAAATAAAATATTATATTATATTATATTATATTATATTAAAAAGTTATATTATTTATCATTATTAAAAAAAGCAAAAGTTAAAAAAAAGAAGCAGCAGCAAATGCAAAAGCACAAGAGCTAAGAAACCGAGAAATGGAGGAGAAGATGACAAACAAGAAATTGAGAAGAAGAAGAAGAAACAGAGAAGACGAAAAAGAAGAGGGGAAAAGGAAAAAATAAAAATAAAAGAAAAATGAGAAGAGAGAAACATATATGACTAAGAAGAAGAGGGGAAAAGGGAAAAAAATAAAAGAAAAAAAGAGAGAGAGTGAGAATCAGCGAAGACGAAGGAGAAGAGGGGAAAAGAAAAAAGAAAAGAGAGAAAAACAGAGAAGATGAAGAATAAGAGGGGAAAAGGAAAAAAATAAAACAAAAAGAGAGAGAGAGAGTAACAGGGAAGACGAAGAAGAAGAGAGGGAAAGGAAAAAAAGAAAGAGAGAGAAATAGAGAAGACGAAGAAGAAGAAACTAATACAGTATAAACCCGAGTTTCACTCGGGTTTCCGCGGTTTCCCGCATTAATTTTTTTTTTAATGCAATACCAGATAAGTGCCAAACATCGTATTGTCATATTTTAATGCAATGCAGAGCGCTAATACAGTATAATGCGGCATGCCAAACATGACCTTAATGAATTATAAAATTTCTCCGAGTATAAAAGATCAGCACACTTCAACAAATTTAAACCCCAGAAACAAGAAAGACAAACACAACTTCAGCCGGCATGGGTTCAATTTCTTCTGATCATCATGTGGTTTTATTCCCTTTCATGTCCAAAGGTCACATTATACCAATCCTCAACCTAGCTCAACTCCTTCTCCGTCGTCCACGTGTCACCGTCACCGTCTTCACCACTCCGGCCAACCGCCCATTCACCTCCAAGTTTCTGTCCAACAGTAGCACTGCTGCCTGCTCCATCGTCGACATCCCATATCCCGAAAACGTCCCTGAAATTCCTGCTGGCGTCGAGAGCACGGATAGACTTCCCTCCATGTCACTCTATGTTCCCTTCACCAGAGCCACCAAGCTCATGCAGCCACACTTCGAACGTGCACTCGAGTCCCTTCCGCGTGTCAGCTTCATGGTCTCTGATGGCTTTCTCTGGTGGACTTTAGACTCCGCTAATAAGTTCGGCTTTCCGAGGTTTGTGTTCTATGGCATGAACAATTATGCTATGTCTGTGTCAAGAAGTGTCGGGCAAAACCGGTTGCTGTCGGGTGTTCAGTCAGATGATGAGTTACTAATTCTGCCTGAGTTTCCATGGATTAAGATCACAAAAAAAGATTTTGATCCCCCAATCACGGACCCTGAGCCAAAGGGTCCTGACTTTGAGTTATTTATTGACCAAATTGTCTCGACTTCAAACAGTTATGGTGTGATTGTCAACAGCTTTTATGAGCTTGAGCCTCTCTTTGCTGATCATTGGAACCGCGTAGGTAAACCTAAATCCTGGTGTGTGGGGCCGCTTTGTCTTGCCGAGTTACCCCCGAAAAATGAAGAACCGAAAAACGAACTGTCGAAACCAGCATGGATTAAGTGGCTAGACAGAAAGCTTGATGAAGGAAGGTCGGTTATGTACGTAGCATTCGGGTCCCAAGCGGAGATCTCAGCTCAACAACTGAAGGAAATAGCAACAGGATTAGAACAATCAAAGGTGAATTTCCTGTGGGTCATAAGGAAGGCAGAGTCGGAGCTCGGAGACGGGTTTGAAGAGCGGGTTAAAGGGAGGGGACTTGTGGTGAGGGACTGGGTGGATCAGAAGGAGATTTTGTGGCACGGGAGTGTACAAGGGTTTTTAAGCCATTGCGGATGGAATTCGACGCTAGAGAGCATATGCGCGGGGGTTCCGATTCTGGCTTGGCCTATGATGGCGGAGCAGCCGCTGAATGCAAGGATGGTTACTGAAGAGATCAAACTGGGGTTAAGAGTGGAGACTTGTGACGGATCGGTGAGAGGGTTTGTGAAATGGCAAGGGTTAGAGAAGACGGTGAGGGAGTTGATGGGAGGCGAGAAGGGTGAGAAGGCCAGGACTAAGGTGAAGGAGTTGTCTGAGATTGCGAGGAAAGCCATGGAAGAGGGGAAAGGCTCTTCCTGGCGTTGCTTGGACATGCTCCTTGATGAGACTTGCAAATTAGAGCAACATGACTAATTGACAAACAGCAAGAGCCTCTTAGCAGGAGCCTAAAGGGACTGTTAAATTAGCTTCTTATTTTCCATGTTACGATTATCATATTTCGTCCTCTGTGTTTCAGATCGTCTATTATCTGAGTATCTAACTGAATTCTATCAGTCACAATAATTCCACTAAAATGTGTATTCATACATGTGTACCCGCTAGGCTCCGAAACAAAGGTAAAAAAGAAGCCGAAAAGTTTTCGAAAGTAAAATTTTAAAGGCAAGAAAAATGAATTTAAAGACGAACTTGAGCATCAAGAATATAATCTGACAAGAATACAACAATAGTCAAGGTGGGACCTACTTGATGCATGAATGCTGTGGAACCTATAATCATACTACATATACAACATATGTATCATAAATTAAAATAACTATCAATAATTTTTTTAAAATAAATATTAAATAATTATAATCCAATAAAAATACTTCTAGTCTCTCAGTTGTAGAACCCACCAAGCTTGTTCTTTTTATTGATTTGACGCGCCACCGAAGGCGGGTCTGGCCGGTATTTCTCAGGGAAAAACGGACGCATTTTATACTCGTGTCGCTTTGTTATTGACATTTTGTACCCGCGTCGCTTGCTGGGTAGGAATTAAGCTGCCATTTTCTTGTGAGACTGACATTTGTAAATCCAGAGAACCCTGGAAGGAGATGATGGAGCTTTCCTTTTCGTAAAATCATTGATCGTTGTTTTCTTTTGGTTTTTGTTCTCCAGCTGTTGCACCTCCCTGTTTTCCCTACCAATTAGTGAACAAAGTTGAAGCATAGTGGCATCATAAGTGGGCAAAAGTCAATTGCACGAGATTACGAAATAGTATGGAACCTAACCGAACCAAACTGTACTGTGAGTCAGGTTGATTGGATTATCTTCCCGCCGCAGGATTATAGAGAAAATCGGTTCAAATTAAATTCCTTAAGAAACATCAACATATATTAAAACATTAAAGATGTCAAACGTCGGCACATCCATAACCCTAATTTCATTCACTGTTGTGCTCGACCTCGGACTAAATATGAGAGAATGAGATATTGTTTGGGATTGAGATACTATAGCTGCTGTGAAAAAAAAAATTATAAATATGAAACAAAAATTAATAATATATAATAAATATAAATTTTAAATAATAATTTTAACAAAATTATTAAAAATATAATAAATTTTTTATTATACAAGAAAAAAATCATATTAACATAGTTTCTAAATTTATGTTAATAAATTACAGCAGCTAGCATTTACCAAACACTTTAATGTTGTAGCTTCCTCAATTCCAAACGCACCCTGAATCTATAAATTAAACCTGACACTTGGTAGCAGCTTCCACATAAGTGGGTTATTATTTAGTAGTAGTTGAAGGAAGCAGCGTGTCATCTTGAGCCACAGCTGTTGCGTGTAATCAAATTGTCTAAACATGCAAGGAAAAGACAACAGCATTTAAACTTCAAGTGGCAAATTCAGATTTAAATGCAGTAGCCTTGGGTCCCAGAAAAGGTAATCTGATTTCACCAAGAATTTTCAACGATAACTGAGAAACAATACAACATTATCCCATCCAGAGATTGTCTAACAAATAGCAAAATGAGGCACAGTAACAAGAAAAACAAGGGAGCATACACTTAGCTCTTCTCAGAATTGTTTTCCAGTTCTCTTCTCAGCTGCAGGGAAAAGTCATCATTGACATCATCATCATCCCAATCATCTTCCCATTGCTGCGCTATCTCTTTTCCTTCTTCCTTTTCATCCCATTCTGTTAATAAATCAATTCACAATAAATTTAAAGAAAAATATGATGTACCAACAATTATAATATAAATGCAACACAAATGGTCACAGATGGGCATTCAAAATTTTCAACATTATATTCAAGCAGTTTGACATAAACACAGTACGTAAAAACTCTAAAGGAATTTAGAGTACAAAGTCCAACATATGACAGCAGTAACACATAGTAACTATTACGACAATGCTTTATCATCCTTGCAAAATGACACTCAAAAGTATAAAGGTAACGCAAGCAGTGATGCTGCATCTTATTCGCATACCATCAGCTAACCTATTTCAAAACTTTCACCATTTTAGGATACAAACACTGCTTGTAACTTATGAAATAACAAATAAAAGATGAACATTTCAGAAGCTGTAAAGCTGCACTGTCTCTTATGCTACTACATGCTAATCAACAAGAACTTTCAGTCTTCTGGGTTCACACTGCAAAATTAGAACATGGTACGCCAATGTCTCATTCCAAATTTGCCTGCCAAGCTTGTTTTCTATTAATTTACCAAAGCATTTCCGACGGCTCAAACACAACTTCTTAACTGGGTTTCAGAAATTGTCAGTCAGCGCTAGTTTAGACAAAGCTAATTGTTACATCTAAGTATTATATTGCTTTATCACATAAAAATTGAAGGATTTTTATTAATTTAACAAGGAATTTCCAACAGCTCAGACACAACTTCTTAACTGGGTTTCAGAAAGTGCCTCTTATTGTCAGTCAGAGCTAGTTTAGACAAAGCTAATTGTTACAGCTAAGTATTATATTGCTTTATCACATAAAAGTTGAAGGAAAGAAAAAGGCAAAGGGAATAGGCATCAAATAGTTCTGAAGATGTGGTAATAGTTCCAAAAAGACAGAAACAAATAAGGCAGCGGCAAGTCCTCAACCATCAAGGTTTAGGAAATTAATCTTAGTTGAATTAACAAGGCCCGATTTCTTTCTGGAAAAGATTCGCTTGAGAGTCATTAAAATGTTCTATATGATTTGCTTTCTCGACTTGATTTTTCTAACAACAAAATATTGATGACTAAATCAAAAAAGTAAAAAGCTTTGATTCCTATCTTAATGTAAAGTTTTAATAATCGTTAAGTTCCGTTCCTGTAAGATCCCCTCTTCATCAACACTCTTTATTCAAACTCATTTCTCAAACACTCCTCCATAGCCATCACTAGTACCAATACCACCAACCCACCACCATTATCTACTGCTTCATTTATCAAAATCTCTTCTTTCAGTCAGCACTACCAAGAAGACAGAAATGCTTACAAGGACAAGCATGTAAAAACATTGATTTTAAGACGTTTTAGTTAGTGAACAACAAACAATTTAACATTTATATCCAAATATAAGGGAAATCCAACCAAGAGAAAACTCTCCAAAGTTCTAAATTTTTTCTTATATTCTTTTTATTCCTCTTCAAAGAGCAAAAAGGAAATAATTATAACATCACATTATACTTCAAACTATAGTCTTGCAAATTTATTGTTTGACCGTACTCAATCCAAACCAAAACCATGTACCAACAATAAACTTCAGATAGAATTCAATTATCATTTGAAGACCAATTTGTAAGAACACATCTAATGTAAAACCTTTTTTATAGTACAATATAAACCATCCTACATGGCTCCTTTTACTATTGTGGTACTGCTATGAAATGGAAGCTCTACCTGTGAAATAAAAATTTATAATGTTAAATAACTATGACTTGTAGATTATAATTCAGACAATCCCAGTAAAGGTAATAAAGGTTTTCATTAACATACTGTGGCATAGACTCTTAACTTCCAAACTACATGGCTGCTAGTATTTATCAAACAGTTTAGAACAAAAGTAGTAGTTGTTAGACAAAAATGCAAAACGAAGCTTTACCCTAGAGATTGCCCACATAAACTATCTCAAGTATCCACAAAGTTCTCCTATGTCTACCAAATCATTCATCCTTCCAGCTTTCATATTTCTCAAAAGCATCTTTTTATTTTCTAAAATTGAGTATCAGTCATGTCTTTAATTAACATTCCCCTAATGCATTTCAAGTTCTACATTGCAATCTACAAAAGGCATCCCAGCAATTAGCCATAAAACAAATCAAATAAACAAATAAATAATAAATTGAAATTCAAAAAAAGAAAACGAGTACTTTAGCCTTTCTTTCTATATATTTTTGTAGAGAACTGAAAGCGAAATAAAATAACAGAATGTTAATTAACACCGAATAAAGATTGAAATAACAAATAAATATAACCACAATTATCTATTTAGCAAATATAATAATTAAAAAAAGACCTTGATTGATCTGAAATTCTTCAAACTCGTCGTCGTCTTCGAATAAATCGATTTTCGGATCTCCGATTGCTGCCTTGGTTTCAATCTCCATTATATTTAAGCTCACAAACCCTAAAACAGTAAACTTTTTTTGTTAGCTGCTTACTCTTTAATTATTTCGTTAATCAAATTCAAATAAACTTCTAATAGTCAAAAAAAAAAAAATCCAATTTCGAGAGGTAGAAACTTGCAGTTGAGTGTTGACAGAGAGCAACAGAGTAGTTGTTCATTTAATTTATTTCACCAGATTTCATTTAATTTATACATTACGTTGCTGGGTCAAGCGGCCAACTTGGCCCATCGAGACCAATCAAAAGCGGACCGCGTTTTGGGCTCTGAACTGTACCCATTAAGAAAGTACCTGTTTATTTCTGGGAGCAGAGCTTCTAACACCCCATTAAAACTCTTTATAAACACCACTTTTTATTTTTATATCTCCTTCCTTTATGAAATTATAGATCAAAAGACTATAAAATTACAATAAAGTTTTACAGTCACTTAGAATATATTAATTATAATAAAATTATTATGCTAGGCAACTCATTTCTTCATTGTTTCAAAATTATTTTTTATTTTATTTTATCAACAAAAATAAATGTATCATATACAAGGCTTAAAAAAAAAAGCTAGGAGTTCGTGATTTGTAAAAACATTTTAGTGTAATTAAATTCTTACTTATCCTTTACGTAATGTTAAGTAAATACAAGCACCAGGTCGGTCATGCTATTATTTCCACCCCGGCGTGGATCACCTCAGCCTATGGTACGAGCCGAACACAGGGACAAGCATAAACCGACCAGAGGGGAACCCCTGACAAGCATAAACCGACCAGAGGGGAACCCCTGCTAGGGGAATGTACCGACCAGAGGTATACACCGAGCTGATACCTGTCCCCCAGAAAGCGGGAACACGATCCCACAGAACCGCGGCCGTTACGCTGTTCCCAGAACACAGAATCGCGGCCGTTACGCTTTTCCCAGAACACAGAATCGCGGCCGTTATGCTTTTCACAGAACACAGAATTGCGGCCGTTACGCTTTTCCCAGAACCGTTGAAGGACACGTAAGTCCCCACGTTTGCGACAATGCAACGGTTAGAGTCCCGTGAGGGGCTGCCACTACCCGAAAAAGGGGGGGATGAAGGGCAAACGGAAAGGTGGGGACAGCGGCTATAAAAAAAAAGGAACTCAACGGAGAAAGGGACAGAAAAACTGAGAGAGGGAAAACGCTGCCAAATTGCAACCAGACCATTTTCCTACGAATTTCAGATAAACTTCTTGAACCCAAATCACATTGTTTTCCCGTAAACACCTTGAGCTAACTTAGGCATCGGAGGGTTTACGCCGGCAAAACCGCCGGCGTCTCTGATCCGTTTTTAGTGAGCGCAGGTCTATTGAAAGGAAGGGGGACGATTCCAGTTCCAGTGAACGAGCAACAACAGATAACACAAACGTTGGTGAAAGAATCTGGTCGGTCAAAGGGCGAGCAGATTTCAGCATCAACATTTTGGCGCCGTCTGTGGGGATCTGGATAAAAAGCTACCACCGAATTAGCACTTACCGGAGAGACAGAGAACAAGTAGACATGGATTTGTCAAGGAAGGACGCTTTGAGGGAGGATAACGAATCGGGGGAAACAATCACCCTTCGGAAAATTGCAAATGAAGCCCGAGAGAGGGTGACGCAAGATCGATTGGAACGGATGGAGAGGCAAATGGAGACTCTCGCCACCATACTGAATGAGCTAAGAGATGAGCGGAGAAGGGATCGCGAAATCCCCGTGGGGAGAGATGATGTGGGAGCAGAGCCCAACATCCGGAGGCATAGAGTCGAGGAGATCCCTCCGCCAGGGGACCAACCTTATGGGGTTCATCCCCACAGAAGCACTGGTTGGATTCCTGGAGAACAAGTAGACGAAGGGAGGAACCAACCTCGCCCCAGGCAAGTACCGGGAGCTGATGGCCGAGGAGTCAACGCTGATGAAGGAGAGCTCAGACAGCGGTTGCAAAATGCCGAGCAGGAGCGAGATCAGATAGCTGCACGTGATCCTGACCGTGCTGTAGAATTGGAGGGAGAGGTGCGCAGACTAGCGCAAGTGATAGAGGAGATACAGGGTAAGAGGAAACCCCCGAGCTGGAGGATAATGCTAGATGAAGAATCTCCGCTATCAGCTGAGATCATGGGTACCATAATCCCAAGAGATTTCCGCTTCCCCGACCTCAAATACTCCGGGCGAAGTGATCCACTGGTGCACATTGAGCGTTTCAACGACATGACAGGTGTGCAGGGGCTGACACCAGCTCAGAGGTGCAGGGCGTTCCCGTTGACGCTAGAGGGACGAGCTCGAGAATGGTACCGCAAGCTGCCCCGAGGAAGTATAAAGGGGTATGAGCAGATGTGTCAGGAGTTGGCCGAGCAGTTCCGAGGGGCAGTAGCCCCAGAGGACGACATGATGGAACTGATGGGGATGAAACAGGAGGAGCACGAGTCCCTACGGGATTTTGTAAAGCGATACCACCGAGCCGTACTTGATTTGGGAGCTTTCAATCACCCGCAGGCGTTGAGGGGTTTAAAGGAGGGTGTGAGGATAGGCCGGCTATGGTATAACCTGAGAAGCCCCCTGGTGCAGAATTATTCAGCAGGGTATGAGCAGGCGAGACGAGATATTGAAATTGAAGAGGAGAAATCAGCAAGACTAAAAAGTGAACAGCTAGAAGAGCTGAGGCGGAAGGAGCGGAGAGCCCTGAAAGGGAGCGGGTTGGGAAAGCGAACTGGAGAATCTTCAGGGATGGGCGGAACATCAGCTCGATCCCGCCCTTACCCCATAACTCCGAGAGCACAACAGTTCCAACACAGCCGGGCTCAACCTCCACGCCCCCCAATCCCATAGCGGCAGCGAGAATTCCGGCAGATGGCTGCCCACCCCTATCACAACACTCCCAGAACATTACATGCAACCGATTCCAGGGCTAGTCGACTAGATCAATTAGCAACTGGGACAGCCCGAGGTGACATTCATGATAGCCGATCAGTTCAGCTAATAGATCAGAGCTCGGCCTATAGACAATACACTCCATTAAAGATCTCCATGGAGGAACTATATGAGAGGATCGAGGGAAGAGGCCTGCTATACCCTCCAGCCCCAATAACAAAACCGGCTCATCGACGGGATAAGAACAGATTCTGCAAATTTCACGACACTCACGGTCACACAATCAGCCAATGTCGTGACCTGAAGATTCGGGTGGAAGATTTAGTAAGGAACCGATACTTGGATGAGTATGTAGACGGAGTGTCCCCTGTCATTGAGTCAAAGTACATACGGGATGAAGGAGTTGAGAGGAGTCTAGAACGAGAACAGCCGACCATCCGTGTGATAGCAGGAGGGCCAACATTGGTCGGGGATTCAAACAGAGCACGGAAGAACTATGGGAGATACGCCATGGCTGGCAAAGAGGTGCTTCTGAATTTACCGGCAGCCAAAAGAGCAAAAGTGCGGCAAGTTCCTATTATGTGGACGGAAGATGACGAAGAGGGTATTTTGTATCCTCATGAGGATGCCTTGGTGATTAAGGCAAAGGTGGCCGGTACAGAATTGCAGCGAATACTGGTAGACACGGGCAGCTCAGTAGACATTCTGTTTAAGTCGGCCCTAGATGATATGGGGATTTCAGATTTGAAGCTGGAGCGAACAAATACTTCCTTGAAAGGATTTGGAGGGGGACGGTTAACTCTCTTGGGGATCATTGAACTCCCGATTACTGTGGGGACAAAGCCGTTTGAACGAACGATGATGCTGGACTTCGTCGTGGTAGAGGAAAGAAGCCCTTACCAGATGATATTGGGGAGACCGTTCATAAGGATAAGCCAATGTGTAATGTCCACGCATTATCTAGCGCTGAAGTACAGAGTAAATGGAGTTGTGGGTGTAGTAAAGGGCGACCAGAGGATGGCCATGAGCTGCTATGCTACAGCGGTCAAGGAAACGTTGCAGGTCACCTCTCTAGATAACCGGGGGGAGTCAAAAAACGGTCGCCAGGAACCTGTTGAGAAGCTGGAGGAAGTTATTGTTAGCAGGAGTGACCCGAGCAGAGTGGTTAAAGTCGGATCGGAATTGGGTGAAGAAATAAAAGGCGAGCTGGTGAAGTGTCTACAGTCCCATGCGGACATATTTGCCTGGTCTCATGAGGATATGCCAGGTATTGATCGAGGGGTAGCTTGTCATAAGCTGGCAGTCAGAAAATGGGCAAGGCCGGTGAGGCAGAAAAGGAGGTGCTTCAACCAGGAACGGTACGAGGCCATAAATGCGGAAGTAGAAAAACTGCTGAAAGCGGGATTTATAAGGGAAGCCAAGTACCCGGAGTGGATTTCCAATGTAGTACTGGTAAAGAAGGCCAATGGGAAGTGGAGAATGTGTGTAGACTTCACGGACCTCAACAAGGCATGCCCGAAAGACAGCTTCCCCCTACCAAAAATAGATCAGTTGGTGGACTCAACCGCGGGTCATAGTCTGCTCAGTTTCATGGATGCCTTCTCCGGATACAACCAGATACCCATGAACGAGCAGGATGAGGAAAGCACGACCTTTATAACTAACATGGGTTTGTTTTGCTACAGGGTGATGCCTTTCGGCCTGAAAAATGCAGGAGCTACCTATCAAAGGTTGGTGAACAAGATCTTCAAGCCATTGATCGGACATACAATGGAGGTATATGTGGACGATATGATCACAAAGTCCAAAGAACCAAGGGATCACGTGAAGCATCTTGAGGAAACCTTTGAATTACTGAGGAAGTACGAGATGAAGCTAAACCCGGAGAAATGTGCATTTGGGGTCAGCTCGGGCAAATTTCTGGGATTCCTGGTGAGCCATCGAGGGATTGAGGCCAACCCGGAAAAGATACGAGCAGTGATAGAAATGAGGTCGCCACGAACAGTAAAGGAGGTGTAGAGCCTTACGGGGAGGTTGGCAGCATTGAACCGATTTATTTCGCGAGCCACTGATAAGTGTCACCCTTTCTTCCAAGTCATAAAGAAAGGGAGGAAGATGGAATGGACACCGGAATGCGATGAGGCATTTGGACAGTTGAAGGAATATCTAGCCCGCGCCCCGTTACTATCAATTCCGAGAGAGGGTGACCAGCTGTTTTTGTACTTAGCAATCTCTAAGTGGGCTACCAGCTCGGTTTTAGTCAGGGAAGAAGAAGGGAAGCAACGCCCGGTATATTACGCAAGCAAGGCCCTAGTGGACGCAGAAACCAGATATCCGCTAATGGAGAAATGGGCGCTAGCTCTGATAACGGCGGCACGCAAACTCCGACCATATTTCCAAGCCCACCATATTGTTGTGATGACCGACCAACCCCTTCGGCAAGTACTTCAAAAACCGGACGCGTCAGGTCGGTTAGTAAAATGGTCGGTGGAGTTGAGCGAATTTGACCTGTCGTACAAGCCCCGAGGGGCAATCAAGGCCCAAGCCCTGGTAGATTTTATGGTGGACCGCATTGAACCAGGGGAAGGGGTCCAGGAGGGACAACCAGCAGAACAGGAGGATTCGAAGGGGATATGGTTGGTGATGGTTGATGGTTCACGTAGTGAACAGGGATCCGGGGCAGGAGTTATAATACGAAGCCCAGAAGGTGTTGAGGTATCCTACGCTGTAAAGTTCGAATTCCAGCTTACGAACAACCAAGCTGAATATGAGGCCTTCATTATTGGTCTCGGTCTTGCACATACGCTACGAGCAGAAAGGGTTGAAATCCGAGCAGACTCCCAGCTAGTATGCAACCAGCTCAGTGATCAATTCCAAGTAAGGGAAGAGAAATTGGGATTTTATGTAAAGAAGGCGAGGCAGATGGTCGAACTATTCAAGGAAGTAGAGGTGAAGCAGATATCCCGGAACGAAAATTACCGAGCTGACATGTTGGCTAGGATGGCCGCAACTGTAGATCCCAAATTACCTAAATCAGTTCCACTAGAGGTGAGGACCTCGCTGAGTATAGGAGAAGAAGTAGAGGTAATGAGAGTAAGCACTGAAGAATCCTGGATGGACCCGATCCTTGCACACATCCGCGATGGAGTTTTACCAGAGGACAAAAGGCAAGCGAGAAAGCTAAAATGCCGAGCAGCGAGGTACACATTACTCGATGGAGTACTCTATCGCCGAGGATTCACTTTGCCCCTGTTGAGATGTGTGGATGATGAGGAGGCAGATTATGTATTAAGGGAAATTCATGAAGGAATTTGCGGCAATCACTCGGGAGCGAGAACTTTAGCCTTCAAGGCACTCCGACAAGGATACTTCTGGCCAACCATGCATCAGGATGCGAAAAGGATGGCAAAAAACTGTAAAACCTACCAAAGCTTCTCCGAGGTTCCTGCACAACCCCCAGAGAAGCTGACCACCATGACATCCCCGTGGCCTTTCGCTCAATGGGGAATCGACTTGATCGGACCGTTACCTAAGGGCCGAGGAGGGGCGACACATGCAATTGTGGCGATAGACTATTTCACCAAGTAGGTGGAAGTGGGAGTCCTCAGCCAAATCACGGAGAAGAAGACAACAGATTTTATTTGGAGAAATATCATCTGCAGATACGGGATCCCCTATGCCATCGTTACAGACAATGGGAGACAGTTTGACAACGGCAACTTCAGGGAATTTTGCCGAAATTTGGGGGTGGACCTGAAATTCTGCACCCCCGCACACCCCCAGGCAAACGGACAAGTGGAAGCAGCCAACAAAGTGATAAAGAAGCTCCTGAAAACTAGACTGGGAGAGAAGAAGGGGGCCTGGGTTGACGAGTTACCAGGAGTGTTATGGGCTTATCGGACAACTCACAAGACCGCCACAGGGGAAACTCCGTTCGCCTTAGCATTTGGTCATGAGGCGATAGTCCAAGCAGAAATTGGAGTGGGGACACATCGAACGAAATATTTCAACGAGGAGCAAAATGACGAGCAGATCTGCTTAAACCTAGACTTGCTTGAGGAGAAGAGGGCAGGGGCATCGCAGAAAGTGGCCCAGTGTCAGCAAAGGATGATGCGTTATTACAACAAGAACGTACGCGTGAGGCAATTCCGAGCAGGAGATTGGGTACTTAGGAAGGTGAACCAAAACACCAGGGAACCTAACCATGGCGCCCTTGGCCCGAAGTGGGAAGGCCCGTACAGGGTGATACGCGCCACTGGACCAGGAGCTTATAAGTTAGCATACCAGGATGGGCGAGACGTGAAAAGGTCGTGGAACGCCGAGCACTTGAAGAAATATTTCCAGTAAGCAAAATGCTCTACTGAATTCTCGTTCTGACAAGTTATTTCTGTTAAATGCATGATAGCCTGTTGTACATGCATATGTTCTATGTTTTTTGTAAGGCATTCAAATTTCAATAAAGATGAATTCAGCATGAAGTCCCCTGGTAGCAAGACCAGTAAAAATATTACTAAGGCAACAAAGTGCCTGTTTCTGCTCGGTCAACGAAAGACCAGCAGCTAAATTTATGAAGATGTTACTAAGGCAACAAAATGCCTGCTTCTGCTCGGTCAACGAAGACCAGCAGCTAAATTCTCGAAAGTTTCGCTAAGGCAAGAAAATGCCTGTTTCTGCTCGGTCAACAAAAGACCAGCAGCTAAAGCTACGAAAATTCTACGAAGGCAACAAAGTGCCTGCTTCTGCTCGGTTAACAAAGGACCAGCAGCTAATTTTTCGTAAATTTTATTAAGGCAAATGAGTGTCTGCTTCTGCTCGGTCAACAAAGGACCAGCAGCTAATTTTTCGTAAATTTTATTAAGGCAAATGAGTGTCTGCTTCTGCTCGGTCAACGAAAGACCAGCAACTAATTTTTCGAAAAATTTTGCTAAATGCAAGTAAACACCAGACAAGAGATCCAATAGAAAGTATCTGGAAATCTCATAAATGTTCAATTCTTTATCAAACGAATACAACTCAAGAGTTCATACAAAAAAAAAGGGGGCCTAAAGATTATGAGAGTCAGCGGCTCCAGCAGCTGAAAGATCAGCGACCTCGGGAGGTAAAGGGTCAGCAATCTCAGGAGGTGGGAGATCAGCATTACTGGGAGGTACAGGCACAGACCCTTGACCTACTTCGAAAGCACGTCTCCCAATTTCCTCCTCCTGTGCCCTATCCAAAGGAGCATCCACCTGATCCTGCTCACCCTGCTCCTTATCTCCCTGGCTGGCCCCAGCCATATACCTCTCCACCCCAGATTCCAGCTTGCTCATGTCGAGCTCGGGGTATTCTTCCTTGAGTACAGACATGATACACTTATAGCTGAAAGCAACCCCGGAGTTGTACTCAGCATCCAACCGATCATCCACATCAGCGGATTTGCCTTTCTCTTCAGCCAGCTGGTCACTCAGGGATTTGATCTCTCCCTCAAGGGCGGTCCTCAAAGTATCCCTTTCACTTTGAGCAACTTGAAGGTCAGACTTTAGGCCACCTAACTCGTCCTCAAGATTGGAGGAGGTGGACTCAGCAACCGCAACCTTCTCCGCCAGCTCCGACATCTGCTGGTTCAGTTCGACCAGCTTCTCCTTGGAACGATCAGCAGAGTCAGCTTTCTTCTTCAGCTCCTGATTGTCAGCTTGAAGCTTCCTCTCATGGCGCGCGGCCCCGGCCTTGTAACACGAAACCATGGTGGCCAGCCTGAAGGATACTCTCTGAACAGAAGCAGCCAACTCTGAGAGGTCCATACTCTCAATGTCCTTCACCATCTTGGGCCCCACCGATCTTTTGTAATCCTTCTGATACAAGCTCAGGTAGTCGCCTTGTTCCCGAGATGGCGGAGGGGAGGATCGGTCCCCAGACTGGAGGCTGACCTCGGGACTCTTGTCAGAAGTTCTCTCCCCACCACTCTTACGGGGCGGGGGAGGGGACAGAGCAGGAACAGAAGCCTTGGATGGGCCTACGCTGGTTTTCTTCGGAGGAGGAGGTGGGTTGCTGGAGCTGCCTGAAGCTCGACCACGCTTTCTGGTCATAGCACTGAGAATCTTGTTATCCATCCCGGCAGCTATATCCACTAAGCCCGAGCCGACCAGACTTGTTGGTGACAGGAGCTCTTGGCAGGTAGACGCGTTCAATAGAGCCGTTTCCACCTAAAGCAAAGGCCGATCTTCAAGCCCCCCAATCAGACCCCACGATTCTGAAATAGTACAAAAGGTTAAAGAACCCAATAAGTAGCAATTTTATCAATAATATAGGCAAAAATGAACGACCTGGGGTGACAAAATTCGTTGGAAGGTAAATATCACCACCCAGCGAGTGAGCTGCTGGACACCAATTCCCCCCAGCAAAGAAGAATTTGTTCTTCCAATTTTTGCACGAGGAGGGGAAGCCGGTGATTGGTTTCCTCTTCGCAGAGCTCGACATGAAATAATACCAGCCTGCTTCCCTCGGGCTACTCCTCAGCTGGTATAGATGCTTCACTTCAACAAGGGAGGGCTCCTCTGATTCACACCTCTTCCACAACACATACATAGCCGAGAGAACCCTCCATCCATTGGGATGTAGCTGACCTGGGGCCAGGTGCATACCACCCAATATCTTAGCAAAATAACGTTGAAGGGGCAGCCGAGCTCCTAATTTGAAGCTCTCCAGGTGCATCGTCACATACCCCCGCGGAGGTCGACTGGGGACGTCACCTTTTCCTGGAACTACCAGGAGAACCTCTGAAGGAATGTCGTAAAGGTTCCTCAGCTTGAACAAATCGGTTTCGGTGGTAGCACAAGCTGTGTAGTCAATAGGGTAAGAATCCGCCTCTGCCCTATGACCAAGATGCCTTCTTTGAGGAGGTCTGCTCGGTCCGGAGCTGCTCCCCTCACCATCACCGACTCCTTCAGGAACCCTAACCCCACCATAGCTGTGGTTCTCACCAGAGCCCGAAGCAGGTCCGCCTCTATTACCTACAAGCTCTATTTCGGGGGAGGGAAAGACAACTAAGGGGCGTGGATACTCAAGGGTATCCCTCCCATGGGAAGGACCTATACTACTGGAGGGACCTAAGAAGTCGGTGGGTATTGGCACGTTGAGGCCTGAACTCTCCGATTCTTCATCACTCTCATCAGCAATCAACTTTCCTCTCCGGTTTGACATATCGGAATCCCAAAAGAAAATAGAGAAAACTCGAGTATATGGACACAAAGAGGGCAACACAGAACCCAATCAACAACAACCAGAGGAGAAGTTAAAAGCAATACCTGGATTGAACTGTCACTGATGGCGCGGCCGTGATAGAGAAAAAATCCAGCAAGTGGATACTCCAGACACGAGAAGTGTAAGCAAAGTTCAGAGAGGGGGTTAAGTAACGACGGAGAGACGAGTAACCAAACGATGACGATGTGAGTCTAGGGATTTGAAACGAAAAGGGGGAAACGAAGGCATTTAAAGTGATGGAGACGCCAGCTCACTCACCGTACATCGAGGACAGATAACCCGTCGTTTCAAATTTCAAATACGAAGAGTCTGGAGATGCCACGTCACTAACCGTTACAAAAGGCCAGGGTAGATGTAAGCCCAGATATGCAATGGGCGCGTGTTCATTTAGGCCCATGCTCAGGTCGGAATCTCCTCAGAAGAAAAATGATATCTCAGATCCGTCCCATTAGACAGAAGACCAGAGGAAAAACCCCCGAATGGATAAGATCCGACTATCAGTTTCTACTCTTGACTCATTTCACTCACAAGACCAGAAACTGGGGGACTGGTGTTAAGTAAATACAAGCACCAGGTCGGTCATGCTATTATTTCCACCCCGGCGTAGATCACCTCAGCCTATGGTACGAGCCGAACACAGGGACAAGCATAAACCGACCAGAGGGGAACCCCTGACAAGCATAAACCGACCAGAGGGGAACCCCTGCGAGGGGAATGTACCGACCAGAGGTATACACCGAGCCGATACCTGTCCCCCAGAAAGCGGGAACACGATCCCACAGAACCGCGGCCGTTACGCTGTTCCCAGAACACAGAATCGCGGCCGTTACGCTTTTCCCAGAACACAGAATCGCGGCCGTTATGCTTTTCACAGAACACAGAATTGCGGCCGTTACGCTTTTCCCAGAACCGTTGAAGGACACGTAAGTCCCCACGTTTGCGACAATGCAACGGTTAGAGTCCCGTGAGGGGCTGCCACTACCCGAAAAAGGGGGGGATGAAGGGCAAACGGAAAGGTGGGGACAGCGGCTATAAAAGAAAAGGAACTCAACGGAGAAAGGGACAGAAAAACTGAGAGAGGGAAAACGCTGCCAAATTGCAACCAGACCATTTTCCTACGAATTTCAGATAAACTTCTTGAACCCAAATCACATTGTTTTCCCGTAAACACCTTGAGCTAACTTAGGCATCGGAGGGTTTACGCCGGCAAAACCACCGGCGTCTCTGATCCGTTTTTAGTGAGCGCAGGTCTATTGAGAGGAAGGGGGACGATTCCAGTTCCAGTGAACGAGCAACAACAGATAACACAAACGTTGGTGAAAGAATCTGGTCGGTCAAAGGGCGAGCAGATTTCAGCATCAACACTTAATTTCTAGTAGTAACAGAATTAAGATTACGAAAAATGAGGTGTTATAAGGATATTAAAGGATGTAAAAGGATTGCTCTATTTTTAGAATTGATTTACTGGCACCGCTTTAGTATCCTGCTAATGAATACCCTTGTCAGTTGTTTACAACTTACCCTCGATTAAAATTACACTTTTAAAGAAGTGAAATAAAAAATGACGACGCTCTATACACGTGTGTTTTGAGTTTGAAATGTATTTAAAATTTTAAAATTTTATTGTAAAATTAATAAATTATGGCCATCTTAATTTAGCAAGCCTATAATTTACTGCTTATCACGATTGCATTTGGTCCTGATTACTTACTTTTGGTCAATTGCTTCGGGGACATTTGATTGGCCCACAAGTCAAATTGTGAAATCATCAATTGTTATTGTGCTCTATTTTGTCGAGAAATGCTAAAATACCTTGAGATATTATGTCAGTTATACCGCAATTAAATAATATTATGATAATATGTGTATTTATTTTAAAAAATTATTATGTAATTGATGGTTATATAAAATTTAAATATATATGTTATTCATGAATTAAATTAATTGTACTTATTCTGGTGTATTCTAAAATTTCTCTCGTCATTCTCTCTCTCTTTCCATGCCTTTTCTATGCCATGTACATTCAACCAAGAAAATCTTAATCTGAAACACATTATTTTTTAATAAAAAATAATGTTTGTTATTTTTATTTTTACTTTTAAAGTAAGGAGGTAGCAAAGCACAAATCTATTCTTTTTCAAATCACTGTATTTGAATTCGAGTAGCCAACTAAATAAAGTTGTTAAAAAATCACATAATCAAGTTCTTAGATAGTCAAGTTTAACAAATGTCTATTATATAAAAGTAGAAACAAAGATTTGCATGAATAATTTGTAAAGTAAATGCTCAGTTCTTATAGCTTAAGCCAATTACCCAATTAGTTGTTTATTATTGAAAATTACTCAAAACACCCATGTTGAGTTGCCATTACTTATAATAATTGTTGAAAATCTAATTCTTCAAGCGTAAAATAGTATTTATGTCTGATATAACTTAAAATTCAAACAAATTTGACATACCAACAAGTGAAAAATAGAGAATAATTAAAGAGAATATTTATTAGACAGTATGGACTTTTTAAATTAATATTTTTAAATAAAATTATTTGAAAACCATTCAATCAGACTCTCTAGTGCAACACTAATACTCTAATATCTAATGTTAAGACATCTTTTAATAATCTAATGCACAATTGTAAATTCAGTACAGACATATAAGGAATAAGGTGGAGTAACTTGAGCTGTCGTTCTCTGGAATAAAGCTAGCATATTCTTTGACAAACAGTAAGTTCCTTGGAACAATTTGTCTGCAACGACCTTCGGTAAAAATTAAAAAATTAAAAATTAAAATTAAAATGTTAAGCATATGGCATATTGTTGAAATTGCGTAGGCCGGCAAAAACAAACATCTTTGTTAATCAGAAAAGAAATATAATTATACAGCACATATTACTAGCCATATATTCCATTAGAACAAATGCATACAAACCTTTCGTTTTAGTTTTGTATTAATTAATCAAAAACGCAATTGCCAAGATTATGCAATTCTTTTTTGAGTCCGTACAAATTAAACCATCCAAATTCGTAATACAGACAAAGTTTTCACTACCTCATTTTCTCAGGAGTCTTGTCTTAATGTGTTCACTAAAACTTGTTACTGCAACAGAGACCTCTCTTCTGAGTTCTCAGAAAGAAATTTTTTATTCAAAGTTTCAATGGAATTTCTTTGAATAACACACATATCACACCAAGGTTTCTGAAATTTATAATCTTTCTTGCCACAGAAGTTGTTAGGATAGTGCTATCAGCATATGTTCTATGGTAGTTCCCTACATTGCAAAATCTACATTTCAAGAGGGGAAGCATAAGATGTATCCTCAGGATTTGTCATTTATGTTTATTTTCATCATCATCATCACCGCTGTAACAGAGTTAACACATTGTCAGCCTTCACCTGTAGACTGCAGCCTCCATTTTCAGTTTTCATCGTTGTCAAATAATTCGAGTTGTGAAGGGGGAGATTGGGGAGGATTTCTGCCCAACAAATGCTGTGATTCAGCTTTTCAAAAGTACCTCTATGCATTGGGGCAGCGGGCGAATCAAACAGGAAATATATACCTGAATTCCAGCGAGCAGAGAAGTTGTTTGACTTCAATGAAGAGATTGGAAGAAGATGCTTTCGCTTGTGGGATTGAGAAATTAACTAGTGGTGCTGGGGCTTGTTCCAACTACTCTGTTGCTGATGTTTCTAAGATGTTGGGAAATAAACTGATTAAGTTTAATGAAGATTGCAAATTTGTGAGTTCTGATGGAGAATGGGATCAAATATGTGGCGTCTGCGTGCAGAGTTGGGAAGAGATAAAAGGACCGCATTTCGCATCCTCCAAAGCCGAGTCAATAGATATTGAATCTGAAGTCTGCAGATTTGCGGCGATGGTATCATTGATAAGTAGCAGAATTGGAGATGAGAAGTATGCACAAAACGTTTTCACGTGCCTTGCTGCACAAGATATCTATATTAGTAAGTTGCTGGACAGATCTTAAAAACACATGAATTTCAGTAAATTCAATTTCCAGCAAGATTTTTACACGATCATTGCGTTGAAAGTTAATGTTGAGAACATCTGTAACTAGTCTCTATGGTCTGCAGCGAAACAAACACTGGCTGAAATGAAGATGACACATAAGACTGGTGAGTACATAAACATTTCTGTAATCAACACTTGGTTCTCAAATATGGATCTTTTCATTTGATGGCATGTTCTATTCTCTTAACCGTCAAGAACTCTATATGGAAACAGGTATTTGGATTCTCATTGGAGGCCTTGTAGTTGTTGGGGTCGTCGCAATAATAATCATTGCGTCTTGCATTTGCCTGAAGAGATACTATAAATCAAATCCTCCAGCTAAGATTACTTGTAAGCCTTGCAGAGTTCCAGTAACCAACCAAGGCATTAGCCAATAGCTAACAATGCTTGCTGATTCTGCTTATTTCACTTGGCAGCATTCAAAGGTGTTCAACTGAAGGATCCTGGTTGTCCAAGATATACAATCAGGGAGGTGCATTACGCAACGGAGAAACTAAACGAACTAAATCTCATTGGGGAAGGAATAACAGGTCGGTATCTAAGTAAGCTAAAGAACGATGCAACCTTCTTTTTGTCTCAAGAATCAACGTGTATCGACTAACTTAACGGCCACTCCAAACCTAATATTCACAACTGAATATTCAAGTCATATGATGTTTTCATTTCACCACAAATGACAATAAAATCTCAGTAGGCCTATCACAACTATATGGCTTCTTGGTTTTTATTTTCACTTGTTTTGATATTATATCAGGAAAAGTGTATAAAGGCAAACTGTCAAACAATCAGCACGTTGCCATCAAACATATTACCAATGAGGGAAATGTAGAGACCTTCGTCAGAGAAGTTGCAAGCTTATCTCACGTCAGACACCCGAACCTTGTGGCTCTGCTGGGTTATTGTTTAAGAGTAGACGAATGTTTCCTCATATATGAGCTGTGTCCCAATGGAAATCTCGCTGAGTGGCTTTTTGGTAGTCCTTTCCATTTGTTAAAAGTTCCTTTTTCATGTTTAATTTATTTCCAGTCTGACGAAAGTGAGCCATAACAGGCAAGGATAAGTGCCTATCTTGGATCCAAAGGCTGGAGATTGCAATTGATAGTGCTCGTGGTCTTTGGTTTCTCCACAGTTACTCAGAAGGCTGCATTGTTCATCGTGATATCAAGGTCTGTTTTACCTCAGTCTATTCATAACAATACCGTTTGTGTCATCTCTCATGCTGGTCAGAACTCTCCTTTCCACCAATTATAACATTACTGAGTTTCAAGACTTGAGAATTCGAGTAACACAGGCTTCTTCCAGAATGGAATAATGCAAAAGATTAATTATTGCTAAATGTTGGTTCTCGCAGCCAACAAACATTCTCCTGGGTCCAAACTTTGAGGCCAAGCTTTCAGATTTTGGATTGTCTAAGGTTATTGACATTGGTGAAACCTATGCTAGCTCAGAAGTAAGAGGAACTTTTGGTTATCTTGATCCTGAGTACCGAAGCAACTGCCAAGTAAATTCATCAGGCGATGTCTACAGTTTTGGAATAGTACTTCTCCAAATTCTGTCTGGGAAGAAGGTCATTAACATGAACTTGAAGAAACCAATGCATCTAAATAAAATGGTCAGACACCGTGTTGCCTCATTCTAATTTCTTGTTTTGGATTTATGTTTTCAATTTCCGGCTTATGTTTTTATTTTCAATGTTTCTGTTAACCAGGCAAAAGTTCTTACCAGAGCAGGCAGTACATTGGAACTTGCTGATCCTAAACTTGATAGGGAATACTCAATAGAAGCTTTTGATCTTACACTTCAGCTGGCTCTATCCTGCACAGCACTTACGCATCAAAGACCACCCATGGAGCAAGTTTTTGTTACATTACAGAAGGCACTTGACATATCGACAACAGCTAAGGCTTCCACAACTCAAACTTCAACCACCCAGCCTTCAACTCCGTGAAAGAGAGAAATTTTTAATTACTATATATAAGTTTTTGGGAATTTTTTGTGACAGAGATTTAGTGGTTTCTTTGTTGTAGTCGTTACCATTTTGAATAATAGAAGATCATGAGACATATATACTTTTGTAAATAACTTCACGTCAAAAGCCGATTGAATCAGTGGCTCCTGAGATCACCAAGAACATGGAGCTTAAGTCATTCCAAGAAAGAAGAAGCACGAAGTTTAGAATCAGAATTTATAGATAAACATATGAAGTATGCTTAATCAAAGAGCATGAGCACCCAAAACCATAAATGAATTTTGCTTCTCTACCAATAATGCTCATAAAACCAATGAAAGATTTTGTAAATAGAAAACTGCAAAATTTTTGAGTGAATGTTTGATGCTGAGAAGTGAAAATATGATCATCATTAATCTATAAAAATTTACATAAATGACATAAAAAAATTTCCTAACTATTTTACTTTTTCTTTTGCATCGACTCATTCATCTTCCAATTAGTTTTTGTGCTAATAACTAAACAAGCTCATTTTCTACATAGAAATCGGGATCAGATGGTTTCAACAAGGGGGGCATCTGTAAGCTACTAGAAGCACTAATTTCTTCAACCGGTTGAGGTTTCTGGCCAGCCACTTTTCTAGTATTTTTGGCAAATTTTGAAGCCAAAATTGTGGCTCCAAGATTCTTAGAACTGCTATGTTTGCGGGATGCTGATTTTAGAGCACTTCCATCTGCATAATTTCCAGCAGGTGCGTCGAAACTATAGTAGCTGTCATTGTCAGGAATTGTCACGTAGCCGTAGCCACTCTCTTTTATACTCAAATCCATTGCCATCTTCCTCTTTCTGAACTTTCTCCAAGCAGATTGTATGAAGCAAGAAGCCCAAGTCCTCCATTGGTGAGAATAGTACCTAAAGGCATGCTGGAGCTTCTTGCTGTGAAGTCGCTTGAATTGATGTGCTACAAACTTAAGGTCTTCAGCTTCAAGGGCAAAAGCTTCAACTTCGGTGACAGCTCTGACAGTACGAGTTGAAGAGGGCAAGTTGAGGGTAGAGTTGGGTGTTAAAGCCCATGTTAGCAGCTCTTCACCACAGAAATCACCCGGTTGAAGGGTGATGGAGTTGAAGAACCCGTCCCTTCCTCCATTAGTTGTAGAGCTCTCCAGTGTCCCTCTGATTATGAAAAGCATCTCATTTACTGGATCACCCTCTCTAACAATGTAGGTGCCTTTAATGCTCAATGATGAGACCAGGCGCTGGCATATAGCATCAAGAAGCTGGTCATCCATTTGTGAGAAGAATGGTACCTGAAAAACAAACAAATTAAATTGGATTGTTGATCAACGAAAAAAAACAAGAAAAGTATGTCGTTAAACCAATGTTACAAATGCAAGATAGACCTACACGGCGAACAAGGGCAATGCATAAATGCCTCTGAATTTCACGACGGAGGTCCACAGGTAGTGAACGCAGTATAGACTCTTCATTGACTCCTCTTGTAGCAAGCCATTTGTACTGAACAAACTGATGAACACGTTCCTGCAAATCTGGAGGTAATTGCCGGTGCCTCATCCACTCCTCTGTATCCCTTCGCTTAATCCTCCATTCTTCAATTCTTACAGACATGGACTGGAAATATGTCTTCAAGAAGCGAAAAAGAAAAAATCATATTGCCATTGCTTATAAACTTGGCACGTTAATGTATTACAAGTTGTTATCAGCAAGACCTGGAATCCATCTCTAGTAATATATAATTATGCAATCAGCAGTATCATTTCATTAGACAGCAGCCACAAAGAAGTTCCATCATTTAACACAATTTGAAGAACAATTTGAATATTTTCCGTAGATATAAGATTTATTTAATCCAAAACTTTACCAGCTGTTCCCAGCCAGAATCTAACACTCACCTAATGAAGTGTAGATGAACCTACTCGCCTAGATACTTCACCTGCAAACTAGGTAGTAGTGAACCAATCCCTCAACAGATAATGCTCCCTATGAGATTTCAGGCAAACATTCCTTTTCATATTGATCGATGATGCTATAACTTAACTGAAAAAGAGAAGGGGCATGCTCGGAAGTAATGTGCTTCAGCTAGACTTTGAAGCACAGACACGGCAGATAAAGTGATTGGCAAACGCGCACTTTACTTAATAGCTAATGTTTGCAACCCGCCTATACCTAAATTTCAAGCATACTCAAAATCCGACAGCCAAAAAAAAAAGGAAGATCATACGTTTTTATCTGCAGTCTTTTAAGTGTTCCATTTCTGTTTCCAATACGACCTACGGATTAGGTGGTAACTCCAATTCTTTGGAGTTTCATAAGTCCAAACAGGTTGTACATACATTTGGTTTTTGCATAAATTTTTAGCGTCCAAGTTATTTACGGGCAAAATATGGTTGCTTCTGATACTACTGCAGAGCATGGTTATTCAAAGTAGGCAACAACAACGCAGTAAAGAGAATTAGTAATATTTAAGGTGGCAGTTCATGGTACCTGCATGTTGCCAATCAACAGTGCAAACAAGACCGAACCAAGGATACATATGAAAATAGCAAGTAGATTCTCCTCCACATATATGCTTGTATCTAATTCCTGTGCATATGAACTGCAGAAAGAAAGAATAAAGTGAATATATAAAATATGAGCCCTGATATAAACAGAAACATTTTAACGGAGGATTCCGTATTAAAGTCCATGATATAGTATCAACAAAACCAATAACAAAATCGGACCTTAAAGTTCTTAAACCCCACCAAAGACAGTATAAAATCTTCCTATAAAAATGTGACGCAGCAACATCATCAGTGAAACATTCTGCAAATATTCCAAACTTGAAGTCAATCTCAGCTTCCCTAACTGCATCGCAATCATCAATAACGGTGGTGACATTTCTCCAATTCAACCGATCAGGCTCCTCTAAAGTAGAGCAATCCAGGAAATAGGGAAGGCACAAAGCTCGATGCCGGTTCTCCCAATTACACCTATCTTTCCAGCAGCTGAACTGCCGCCCTACGGCCACCAGGTACCACGTTGCTCCTAAAACCTGAGGCAAACATAACAGCAACAATAAATGGAAAAAAAAAAAGGCAATTGAGTTTCAGAAACTGGGAGGAGAATGAACAGTGGAGGCGCCCTGTTTCTTACGTGACTGCTAAGCAAGAAAAGAACAAGATTGTACCCAGCTCCTGCCCAATCAGCCTTCGCAACAACCCCTGTAGTTTTGATGATTCTTCCGTTCAAAGGAAAGATGACAAATAGCCTGGGAATATATTGCAACAGAATGACCAGGGCCAACGAGGAGTTGTTATAATCAGCCTTGGAATCCCTCATTGAAGGAATTATTAGAAATACGACAAACTGCCAAGTTAAATGCTCCTTTAGTCCCTACAGTTTGCGGTGTTAAGTAGTTTAGTTTTAACTTTGAAAATATTAAGGACGAACCTGAGGCAGGGGAAGGGCGGCGGCGAGATCAATGACAAAATCAGTCTTGAAATACCTACTGCGAATCTCTCTTGCATCCATAACTAACTCTCCCCTCCCAAAACTCCTAGAACTGGGCGACACAAAAGCTGTCCGAAACTTCATAAAGATGTTAAATACAAAGAAAAGATCAGCCACCGTCCGAAAGACGGTGATCAAGAAGCCCGTATTTCCATCCGTCTCTAGGCATGCCTCTTCTCTGTTGACAGAGGGCAGAAAGAAGTAGAGAGGATCGAGCAAGAGCGCGATGATGCAGGTGGCAAGGAAGACGTAGTTCCAGTGGGACACGGCTTCCGAATCCGGGTCCAGGATTTGGAAGCGCCAGCAGAGGATTTGCGCGGTGGGTACCTCTGAAGTTGTGGACGATGAGAGTAAAGGCCGGTTATGGTTGCTGAACGGGCGGAAGAGGGATGAAGCAGAGGAGGCGACATTGGCTGTCGCGGTGGCGGTGGAGGCGGCGGCCGAGGACAGAACTGGAAGTATTTTTCTATTCATCTTCCATCGCGGAGCCCGCTGGCAAGCCGGATTCCGCCGCCAGGAGGTTTTGAGACAGAGAGAGAAAGAGAGAGAGAGAGAGAGAGAGAGAGACAGCAAATTATCAAGATTTTGTTTTTCCTTTTTGTGCTTTTGTGTGATGATGATGATGATGGCGCTGTGAGAAGAGAGAAAGAGAGGTGGCAAAATTTTTGTTAGTTAACAAAGAGTGGAGATTTTCGCGGGAGACTGGAGGGAGAGCGTTGGAATCGGAACGTGGGATAGCAGTTGGTAAATTAATAAAGGGCGGGAAAAGAAAGGACATAATTGGAATAAAGGTGGGATTTCATTCCACGTGCTTTCTGCTTGAAATAAAATAATGTAGTAGATGTATGGATGGCGGGAATCCGTTATTCCGTCAGCTATGTTACTATTTACACTTTTTGAAAAAGAGATATAAATGATTTATTTTATTATTTGAAGAAGGAACGAGAATAAGGTGAAGTCACCACTTCCTCATTTTCTCTTAGTTTTAAATTTTTATTGTATATATTTTTTAAATTGTTATGTAGAATATATTAAAATTTTGATATTATGGACGTAAACTAAAAAAAAAATCCTAATGCTTGTAATAATAATATAAATAAGAGATAACATAAAGATGGAAAAATGGACTGTTGAAATATTTAAAAGAATATTTATTCTACTAAAAAGAAAAAAAATTTGAACAAAAACCGGCAGCACTAAAATATTCTAGATGCAGATCTTGTGTAATTCAGTAATTGTTACTAAAGAATTTGACATTTTGTACCACTAACAATGGTTTAGTTTAAAGTCATTTCTCCTTTCGAAAACCGCAATAATTTGTTTTCCTTTTTTATTAGTTGAATCAACTAATATTCAATAATTTTGTTCAGTTAATAGATTAATTATTAATTCACATTTGTTAACTTCTTGATGGCTTAAATGCATGCCCTTAATGGACACTCGTTTCTTTGTTGAGGTCATTATTTTCAATCCAACATAAAGAGCAGACACTAAAGCTCTTAAAATTTAAAAAATGGTTAAATAGATCATTTCATAGATAATTATATCATTTGATTAGGGTAATCTGATTATTTTTCATATGGACATAATTGTGTGTGTGTACACACACACACACACACACATATATATTCCTTAACCATTTCGTCAAATTCCGAAATATCGCCATTGTTTTCCGTAGAGAAATTGATGATGCAGTTGAATAAACCAAGTGTTAGCTTCAGCATTAAGTGTTTGGTTGGTAAAGTTTAAGGCAAACGAGCTTCTTGCCAGTTGCCGGAAAGACTACCTTGAAATTATTGGGGTTGCGTTGTCCTTCCAAAGAAATGAAACCGTTCGTAATAACATCATTTTCATGCAAGTCTCTCTCTTTCGTTCCCGAATTGCGTATGCCACTCAAGTTTTTAAACGTGTACCACTCTGGTGGATCAAGATATATATAGATTGAAATGGCGATTATACATATCACATCCTACTTGTGACGAAAAATGAAAACTGAAGATGAGTTAATTATCAACACAAATTAACTTACTCTTTCTGAGAATAAGTAGATGAGTAAATACCCCGGTTTATTAGTTTTCTCTTCACTTGTTAAATTAATGTTAGTACACTCTTGAAATTTTTTAAATATTATATCGAGATTACAATATAAATAGCATCCAATTAATACGTATGTTCAGACTTGAAGTTGAATTTAATACATGTCGGATTTGTCATGACATTCAAAATTGAAATATACCCAAAAAAAAAAATTAATTAATTAATTAAAACTCTCGTACATGTAAAGAGACACCATTTTGAAAAAGGTGAGGAGGCACTAATTAACTCAACTGAATGTCGTAATTTAGTTGCATGTTGTGAAGAGTTAGAATGTATATTTATTTATTTATTTATTTATTTTTTTGGGGGTTGTGTTGTCAAAATCGAGCTCATGTTGCCGTTTACTACTGATGCAGAACTAATAGAATGCTGAATGATGTTACTGCTGTTGACCTTCAGCAAAACTCGAATTCATTCGGGTTGAAGGAGATCCGGTGAGTTATCTCATCCCAGACACATCTGCTTGTTGTATTCATGTGTATATTAAATGTGAGTTTTGCTGGGCATTTAGGATTGGCTATGTGTTGTTTTGTGTTGGATGTGGTGCTGGTAATGAAAAACTGTTGATTTAATGGGTGTTAGTATTGACTGGGAATGAAGTTTTGTTAAATGTAATATTAGGCAGGAATGGAATTAAGGAGCAAAGATGGGTCACTTTGTAGCTACTCGCAAAATGCGAATAAGGAGTTGTTGGATGGGCTCAGTGATATTGCATCGGGTATAGATGATAATGGAAAAGTCAGGGAAGATAATGTAGAATTAAATTGTAATACGGCCGAAAATGAGTCTAAGAATACAAGCTGCGGAAATGAGGTGAATAAGGAATCGAGTTGTGCACAATTTGAAGATGAGGGAGATGAGCATGAAGAATACGGCGTGAACAGGCTAAACTTTGATACAACAGAGACAGAGATTGAAGAGTTGAGGAAAGAATATTTGATCCCAGACGATATTACACTTAGGTTATTGGGCGAAGATGAGGTGGCAAGCAAATTGAGTAATGGAGAGACTGCGATTTATCTGGAAATGTTTGATCTTGGTTTCAGGTTGCCCATTCAACCTTACTTTGCTCGAATGTTGGTGAGAGTGGGTTTGAGTCCAGGTCAACTTGACCCGAATGGCTGGAGGGTTTTAGGTGGTATGTATGTTGTATGGGCTGAGCAGAATAAAACCGAGCCTTGTTTCAAGGAGTTTACTCACTTATATTTTTGTAATGAGCATGGGATCAACCACAAAGGATGGTACTATTTTATGTCAAAAACAAAGAGTAGAAAAATAGTACTTGACTTTCCAGGTTCATGTAGAGGTTGGAAAAACAAGTATTTCGTGGTAGGTGGAAATTGGGGTAGGGATGTAGAGCTGACCAAGGGTTGGTTTAAAGTTCCCACTCATTTTAGTAGACCAGGTAATACAAGTTTTGTTCAGGTTGAGGTCGAAATAAGGATACAATCTAACGCATGTTTTTACTGCAGTGACTTGGAAGAAGAAAGTTGATATAGGTGACAAGCTGAGTGTTAGAGTTGAGAAAGGATTGCTAAATGCGGAGGATTGGAAGTTGTTGTTGACATCCGAGAGATTGTTGAGCACTTACCTCATTTCTAGTCTACCACATTACAGCAAGAAAAAGAAAACAAAGAGAACAAAAGGTAAAATTTTACTAAGTGGTTACCCATGTTGTCATACGCCAAAGATTCACTAATTTTAGTGTGGTTGCTATTGTTGCAGGAAACATGTCTACCGCTAAGCGTACCCCTGCAGAAATTGCAAAAGCCTTGATCGAGGAGATGTCGGACGAAGAAGGCGAACCACGTAATAAGAAACCACGGCGGGCATCACAAAAAAACAAAGTTGATGAGAAAAAAGAGAAACAGCCCGCGGTTTCAGCTCGCAACATGCTACCTCAGAGCAAAAGTGACCGAGCTAGTGATTCTCGTCCCCTGCGCATTTTGCCACCTACCCCTTCCCCGATATGTCCGAAAGGAAGCTTGCTTGAAAGCAGTGACATCATAGAGTCAAAGCGAGGAAGAGCGGAGGACTTACTACCCATGGTGAACTTAGCTGCTCGTTTTGTGAGCCAGGATACCCTCGAGAATTTTTCCCACTTGTCAGCTACTCATGCTCTTGAAGCGCTTGCTCGAAACCAAGTTGAGGTGGGTATTAATTCACAACCTTTATTTCTGTGATGTTTATACTTTCCATCCTAATTGTCATGCTTTCTTTTCCAGCAATCCTTGATCATGGCCGCGCATATCGAGACGTTTGCCAAGTCATTGAAAGGCCATGCGAAAATAGAAGAACTCGAGCGCGCTTTGATGAAAGCCAACCTCACGAACGAAAAAACAGCAAGCGAACGAGATCGGCTCAAGCGTGACCTCAATACTCGCAACGATGAAAATACTCGCTTGGCAGAAGACTTGGTAGCCGAAAAGAAATCTAATGTGAGCAAAGACTCCAAGATTGCCGATCTTAGCTATGAGTTGGAAAAAGTTAAGTCTGATGTTGATCAACGCATTCGACTAGAGAAAAGGCAATTGAAGGCGGATGTCATTCAGACATGCATCGAATTGTTCTAAGAGAAACACCCAGACATGGACTTTCAATGGATGTTGACCGCTTATGTGAGCAAAGAAAAGGCTAAGAGGAAGTCATTGGGTACGGATCAAGAAGCTAATCGAGTTCTTCAGGGTGATGAGATTAGAGTTGAGGGTGAGGCATCTTTAACAAGCAGAGTTGCTGAAGACGAGGAGAGTGCTTTCTAAGTAGATTTGAAAAGTTGCTATAAGGCTTGCCTTTTGGTAGTTTTACGAACGTATAACTCTTGTTGCGCTTTCATTTTGTGTTTGTACTTCAGATAATTATTACATAGCTTGCACGCTTATTTTTAATAAAGCTAATGCCGACCGCGACAAGTCTGAAGATGTTTAGGCTACTGCCGATTGTAACTAAGCTGGAAAGTTGACCTTAGGAAGCTCGAAGCTGACCTCGCTATAGATTCTTACGAAGTGTCAACCTCGCGCATAGATCTTACCAAGCTAAAATGTCGACCTCAACCATAGGCCGTACAAATCTGAAGTGTCAACCTCAATCGTAGACCTCACAAAACTAAACTGTCGGCCTTAATAAACAACCTCAAACGTAGAACTTTCAAAGCAACAAGTGTCGACTTCAAAGGTAGAGCTCACAAAGCAAGTGTCGACCTCAACCGTGGGCTTTTCAAAACTAAAATGTCAACCTCAACCGTAGGGTTTTACGAAACTAAAATGTCGACCTTAATAAACAACCTCAAACGTAGAGCTCACAAAGCAACAAGGGTCGACCTTAACCGTGGGCTTTTCAAAACTAAAATGTCGACCTCAACCGTAGGCTTTACGAAACTAAAATGTCGACCTTAATAAACAACCTCAAACGTAGAGCTCACAAAGCAACAAGGGTCGACCTTAACCGTGGGCTTTTCAAAACTAAAATGTCGACCTCAACCGTAGGCTTTACGAAACTAAAATGTCGACCTTAATAAACAACATCAAACGTAGAACTTTCAAAGCAACAAGTGTCGACTTCAAAGGTAGAGCTCACAAAGCACAATTGTAGACCGCAAACGTAAAGCTCACAAAGCACAAGTGTCGACTATACTTTGGTTTACACAATTTTTTCTATTTTCACTGATTAGTTTCCAATACCGGTAATGACTTTCCAATATCGAAAACTAGGGGACTGGTGTTCAGGTTAGATTTTTCTAAAAAAACTTCAGAAGTATAGTCGACCCTAATTTACTTAGAACTCATTGTTGTTGTCGAGCTGACCACGTAAGTACAACCTGGAGCCTATGTTGGCGACCTGGTTCACAAGTACGGCCTGAGATTTATGTGAATAACCTGATTTAAGAATACAACCTTAGACCTATATGAGCGACCAGGAAATTCACCGGTCCGACCTCGAAATTTATTTGCCCGACCAGAGAATTAGCTTGACATAGAAAGCTATTGGTTAAGATAACGTGGCCTAATTTCTAGGAAAGTTGTGTGCCACGATCTATTTAAACTATCTCCAACCGATGACCACGTGCAACTGCTGAAGAAAGTGGACAGAAGTTAAAGGTGGTAACCACCCATGACCAGGGGCCTATTTAAGCTGAAAATGGCAACTGAGGTGGGGGTTAGCAAAAATCAACCAAAAAACTCTAGAAGTGACCTATCTAAGAGCCTTAACAGAGCTTACCAGATTTTGAGTTCTTTGATCGGAAAATTCCTTTCTTTTGAACCCATTCACAATTCTTCCCTCTCATTTTTATCTCTTTATACACAATTTCTGACTTAAGCATCGGAGGGTCTGCGCCGGAAACCCACCGGCGTATCCTAACCGTGTTTTCTGGTTGACAGGTACGGAAAATTGCGGTCATATTGGCGTTTGAGCTTGGATTCGTGCTGTAATTCCCCTAAAGAAACAAATTCAGCTGTTGAGGTCGTTTTTCGGCATCAACATAAATAGCATCCAATTAATACGTATGTTCAGACTTGAAGTTGAATTTAATACATGTCGGATTTGTCATGACATTCAAAATTGAAATATAGCAAAAAAAAATTAATTAATTAATTAATTAAAACTCTTGTACATGTAAAGAGACACCATTTTGAAAAAGGTGAGGAGGCACTAATTAACTCAACTGAATGTCGTAATTTAGTTGCATGTTGTGAAGAGTTAGAATGTATATTTATTTTGTTTATTTTTTTTTTAAAATTTCTTAAAATTTCTTACAGTTTGCTTGACAGATGAGAGTTAGGTCTCATTACAATATTTTATACTCAATTGAATGTCTGGATTTAGTTGTATATTATAATGAGTTGAATGTATTTTGATCTAAATGTCTATAGAGCAACCCTTATTTTTTTAAAAAAAAAAATCTTACAGTTTGGTTGAGAGATGAGAGCATTAAAATTAAATTTATTTTTCTATTTTTCAAATTAATTAAATAAAATAAGTTATTTTATTAATTTGTTTAAATAATTAATTTAATTAATATTAAATTGATAAAATAACAATTATTTGATAACCTTAAGCGAGCTAATAATAGATTGAAGGGTTAATTAACTTTAACCCACACCCAAATTTATAGAAAAATTAAAATCATTCGACCTCGGACAAAGCCCATCCTGGCTTCACCAAACCAACCAAACTAGGCCTGGGCTTGTCAGGCCCGGCCCATTGTCATGCCACTACGCTACAAGGCAGAAGCTAACTAGTGTGAAAATGATCTTCTTGAGTTTGTGACACGAGACAATTTAAAATTACTTCTCTTATATAATTTTAAGAATTTTCTATGTTGGATTGTCTACTTTATTATTTAATTATTAATTTCTTTACACTTTTCCAACTTATTTTTTTTAAATACTATTAAAAAGAAACCTAGAGAATTCAAAGGAGTTTTTGAAAATATTCTTTACATTTCAAGAATCGTCTTTTAAAAAAAAAATAAATTATTCTTTATTTTTTTTTAGTCGGCTGAATGCATAGGTATGGATTACGTACGTAAAGAAACCAACGCTGAATCATTTTCGATTGAATTTTATTTTTTTCAATTAATGGGAAAGTTGAATTCTTGGGCACCTGATCAATCCGCCAGATGTTTTTTCGCCAGTAAAATGAGGAATTTTAATGTTCACATCTCACCGCTAGAATATGGAATAATTATAGAAAATTGTAAATCCGAATCTTTAATGCTTAATTTGAGGCAATTAATAGATCCCCTTATGCATAGGATTCCTTATTTTATTCGAATTTACTTTTTAATAAATACCTGTAACTGTATATTTAATTTATTTAACTAGAAATGTAGGAGTATTCATTAATACATATTGAGCTGGCTGGCCTACGATCTGAAAACACAGAATATGTAAATAATACCCAGATTCTGAGGGCTGCGTTGATCTTCATGGCATCACCAAATAACTTATAACTATTTATTTATTTCGTGATGTGATCAAAATTCAATTCTTTATTTTTTATTTTTTTATCACTAATGGCAATGATGGTGGCCACATCTTTTGCATCATCATTGATTAAGATTCTTTTCGAGATCTTCCCTTTTTTTCTTGCTCTTTTTCTCTCCAAATTTTAGGTAGTAATTGAATATGATACAAAATATTACAAAAGAGATTGAAATCGCAGTAAGTAACTGAAGACATTTGTTTTAAAATTTAAAACAATCAATGTCCTTATTACACTAAAAAATTCGATAGCAGACTAATTTTTTTACAATATTATTAATATTTTTACAAAGACGAAAGGATTCTTTACAATGCTATAAAAGAAAAAACGATTCAATAAGGTTTGGGAGTGCAGTTGTATTAAATATTTGTTGGGAAAATTTTACTGTTCTAGTGGTATTACCCAACTCGAATTTGAATTAGTCGAGATTCAATGTAGTCTTCGAATACCAGATGGTTTAATATACCAAAAAAGAAAGAACGATTCAATAAATACAAACTTCTAAATATGAGAAGACTAAAAAAATGTTATAAATTCTATAAAAAAACATTATTTTCTTTAATAAAACAAATAAGCCAAAAATAATATACATCAATTGATCATTGACGTCTCTTCAAGTTCTATTTGAGCTGAAGCAAGCAGAAATACATAATATAATTAACTTTATTATTTATAGCATTAAAATGAAAAAGAATTGATCAATCAAGACTCAGGACAATGGGATCCAACTTAAAAGTAGAAAATTCCAAATTATTTGCCAAAAAAGAAAAAAAAGGCACGAAAACAAAAAAGACCAATAATATTGGGAAGAGGGCATTAACTTCACCTGTAGTGGGAAGTGGTCACCACCCACTCGAAATTTTTAAAAACGACGTGACGGATGCTGATTGTACAATTGCCCTTTAGATTTTGGCTCCCGATGATAATGAGGTGGGGTAGAGGTGGTGGTGAGACTTATCTCATTCTCAACTCTATTAAAAATTTTACTTTTATTTCTTATCACATTTCTCAATAAATTTAGTAGGGTAGGGATAGAAAATTTTAATATAAATCCTAATATAAGAAATGATTTTCGTATCTCCACTCCATTTTTTATTTATTTCTTTTATAATAAATATAGATAAATAATTTTAATAAATTAAAAATTAAAGACTTAAATAAAATTATTACTATATTATAAAATATTTAAATTATTTAAAAATTCAAAAAAGTTGAAACAATATCTTGAAATAATAACAAAACTAAAAAAATGTTTGAAGAGAGAAAGAGAAAAGAAAACATAATAATATTTTAGGGTTGAATAAGAGTTGAAATGTATGATTTTCTTTTAGTTATAACATATTTATATTAGGTAAGATTAAAAAAATTATGATCTAACATTGTAATTAATAAAATAAAAATTATTGAACAAACATTAAAATATATAATGGAGATTAGGTAGGGGATGGGGTGGGGAGTATAAAACAAAACTCTATCCCATTATCCCCATTAAGAATTTAGAAATTATTTTTTTCTATTCCCAAAAATTATTTAAAATTCATACCATTTAGGATGGGATCCCATGTGGTTCCAAACTATAGAAAATTTCACCATCTCTAATTTTGGCACTATTTATTTTTTATCGCTTGACATTATTCTTCATAAATATAAAAATATTTTTAGGGTTTTTATGTTCTACCAACACCCAAATATTTCTACATATTTGACCGTGCACCCACCCACTTATTTCGACAACTATCTTAGCGTACCTATTCTAATATCCTTTGCGATTTGTCTAATGTCTATTAACCACTAAAAAGACTAAGGAAATTATCATTTGTATACCCTTAGTTTACTCAATTATCAAATATACTACAATACTTTAAGGGTGTATCAATCGTCCACTCTAAGTTGATAAAATGTATCAGTTGACCACCAAACCATTAGTTGTCGTTTAAGTATGATGACGTTAGAAGGGTAATTTGGTCTTTTCAATTGATACAAGTGATAATTTATGGGTACATAAGTGATAAAAAGAGAATTTAAGGGTATACAAGTGATAATTTTTAAGGGTAAAATCGTCAATTCACTGTAATTCCATTAACTTTCAAACGGCAACTAACGGTTTGGTGGTCGGCTGATACATTTTGTCAACTAAGGATGGACGATTGATACGCCTTCAAAATGTTGTAGTATTTTTGATAACAAAGCAAATATAGGGTATACGAATGATAATTTTTCAAAGACTATAACGTTCCTCTTTTGAATTGAATGGGCTGTGTAAATACTAAAATAACCATGATAACTTGTAAAATTTACAATAAAAAGATCATAAAACTAATATTATACAATAAAATTAAAAGCAAATAATATCTTCCAACCAGGACATAGTAAAAATTTACAATAAAAACTATCATAAATCTAATTTAAAAGTTTTGCGTATACGGTGATTGTTGTTAAAGCAATTAGTGGTGCAATGAAACATGCCAAAACATTTGGGTGCTATCCCAACATAACCCATAATTTTTATTTTTTTATTTTATCAAACCAGCTCCAAAAAATTGTTGCATATAATTTGTCGAACGTAAAGAGAACATGGCAGATTTTTCTCATCTCATCTTTCTTTGATTAATAAATATTTATCTTATAATTAGTTATTATTATAATTCGTTACTGAATGGGGATTTTGGGTCAACGGAATCATGTGGCAGTGAACATTCATTAGTGAATCATATGCACGTGTATGTAATTAATTAAGATTTGCAAGAATCTATTCTCTTCTACATTATTTCTGAAAAAAATGGATGATCCAATAACCTATCCCAACGCACGGTCTAGCTCAAATTAGAAAGAGGGTTTTTTTTTCGGATTATTCTTTTATGAAATAATATTATTCTAAATATCCTTAAATGATTATAAACCTTAACTTAGGTGGCGTTTGTTTTTTTATCTGAAATCTGAATAGACCTGAATTAGTCTGAATTCTGAATAGATCTGAATGTCTGAATCTGAATAATATATTTATTTTTTCGTCTGAATCTCAGAAAATAAGTATTAAGTTGTTTGTTTTTTTTAACTGAAAAAGCTAAAAAATATGTACTTTTACATTTGTATCCTTATTAAATTTGAATGTCAAATAAATAATATATTAAATACCAAAATATTTTAACATTATAAGTAAAACTATATTCAAGTGAATACATAATTATTTTAGAATTTTAATATATAAAATACCATAAATTTCAAATTTTATCGTATATAATATAAGAAAGAAAAAACAGAGATATTTTTATGTGGGTTAAATGTCTATGTGTGAGTTTTGGGATAGACATAAAAAATAAATTATAAAACATGGATATTTTTGACATTAGTAAGTAATTGACTTAATTGAGATTTCTCCATTAAGTAAAAAGCAAAAAAAATTGGCTTATTTTATTAAGTCAAAATTATCTAAAAAGTCTCATTAAGTTATAAAAACAAACACATCTAATTAACTCAATTAATTAAGTTAAGTTACTTTAAGTCATTAAGTTAAAAAACAAACGCCACCTTACTCTCACTTTTTATTAAGAAGATAAGAAGAAAATTCATTAACATGCATTCAATATTTCTTTAACTTCTAGACAAAAATGAAGTAAGTTAAAATTTATAATAATTTAAAAATATTTTAAAAATTATTATTTCACGAGAAGACTAACCGAAAATTTATCTTATTAATAAACATATTCAGTATGGGAGCATTTCACCATGCGTATTATTTTTCCAAATTTATTTTTTGTTTTTTGTTGATTTTCATAAACTTTTGAAATATGTCATATGAATGGCATTTTTTTTTCTTGTGGTGGTGATTGTAAAGTTGTGGATAACATATGCTGATTGATTGCACTGTGGATTTATTTGAAACAACAACAGCTCATACACAGTCCAGTAAAACATTAGCTGCTTTATGTGCATAGATGATGTCCCTCTAATTAAGTTGCTGGATTCATATATTCTAGAAAACAAAATAAAAAAGGTTGCTCAATTCAGATAACTGCATCTGGTTCTTGCAGCATTTATTCTACTATGAAAAAAAAAAAAAAAAGAAGAAGAAGATCTCAAAGAATTTGAACTAAAAACAGTAGCATTATATATATTATTCTAAGATGCAGATCTTGTGTAAATGTTACTAAGATTTTCTCATTCTGTCTTACTAAGAATGGTATATTTTAAAGTCATTTCCCTTTTTGAAGACCGAATCATCATCATTATTATTATTATTATTATTATTTATTTATCGTCAATATAACACTCATAACTTTGTTCAGTTAACAATTTGATTAATTTACATTAACTAAATTCTTAATGGCTTAAATATATGCCCTAATGATCAACCCTAATTTTCTTCTTAAAGTCATCATTTTCAATCTTACATAGAGAAGCAAACACTGAAGCTCGTAGAAAGAGAGAAGAAAGAACAAGCTTTTATTTTTATAGTTTGGTAAAATAACAATTATATCATTTGACTATCGCGATCTAATTATTTTTCATATGAGCATAATTGTTTTTTTTCTCTCCCCCCCCCCCCCCCCCCAAAAAAAAAGGAAAAAAATCTACATGACCACTTTTGAAAACAATGAGACTTGCTGAATCATTTCGTCAAGTCACGGGGTATCGGAGTCCTTTTCGGCAGAGAAACTGATGCAGTTGAACTACCAAGTGTTGGCTGCTTCAGGCAGCGTTGAGTGTTTGGTTTGCTGGTGAAGTTGGGGCAAACTAGATTTTCTGCCAGTTGCCAGAATGGGCACCTTAAGTTTTTTTTTTTTTTTTGCATTGCCTTGTCCTTGAGAGAGAGAGAGACGAAGCCATTTGTGAAAACATCATTTGCTTGCTAGCTCCAGCTCTTTTGTCCTCTCGAATTATGTATGCCACTCAAGTTTTTAAACGTGTACGACTCCAGTGGACCAGGATAATATAAGATTGAGATGGCAATTCCTTATACATATCACATCCTACTTGTGACAAAAAAATAAAAACAAAAAAAAAAAAGAGTTAATTATCACCACAAATTAGTTTACAATAAATAGAATTATATTAAAGAATAAATAGTGTATTTATAAGATAAGGAGGCGCCAACCAAATTAATCGATTATTATGATTTTTTTAGTGGATTAAATTATTTGGTATCTGAAGATTATATTAGGTCTTGATTAATTTAGATTTGAACTGAATAGAACTACTAGAGTAATAAATTTTTTTTAACAAATATTTAACGAAATTATATTCTCAAGTTTCGAATCAATAACCTTAATTAAGATAAAATAATTTATGTCAGTTGATCAACGCGCTTATTGGTTGATTATTATAATTTAATTGTGTAAAATGCAACCTTATATTTATTTATTTATTTTTTGGACAGGTGTATATACACACACAATAAGACGAGAAAGAACTCACCAACCGTTTAATAAATATAACTGAAGAGAAGCAGTTTCTTACACTGGCAGTTTGCTCGAGTGATGAGAGTTAGGTATATCGTAAGAAAAGATTTTTGCAGATAGTGCATGCTTCGTTCACCGTCCACTTGCCAAAATTGCCACTCACAATTTCTTCTAAATTCACACTCACAGTCACTGAGAAGCCAAAAGCCAGGTGGAGAAGATTACACCATACCCCAAGACCTCAAAAGAATATATAAAATTATATAAACATATATTCTATCCATTTTCAGAATCTCAACTAACAAATTAATATATAAAAGTTCTCCCTATTCTCTATATTCGTTTGTTGTGTTTCGTGTTTGTTCTTCATTTGTCTACATTGGTGGGTTCTTGAGTCTTGGACTCATTAACTACTCTGTATATTCTGTTCCTTACAAACAACAAAAACCAGTCTTTCCCTTTCAACTTTTCTTCTTTTTTTTTTTTCTCTTTTTTCAAATGAAATTCTAGTTGTTTCAACTGGGGAGGGTGATAATCTATCTTGGTTGTATTTATTTGCCTTCAAAAAATGGATTCCCAGTGATTTAGTGATAAGCAGTTATGGATCTTGAACGTGTTATCGGTAACAGTCCAGTTAAGGTATGGCATGTAGCAACCATTTTTGTTTTATTTGCTTCAAAATTAATTTTTTTCTTTTTCGGTTTCATGATGTTGGTTCTGTTTGTTGTTGCAGAAAGATTCATGGAAGACTGTGTTAACTTTGGGCTTACCAGAGCTTAGGTGTTGTGTATGGAGATTTAAGCACTTCTCCTTTGTATGTGTACAAAAGCACTTTTGCAGAGGACATACAACATTCTGAGACTAATGAGGAGATTTATGGGGTTTTATCTTTTGTGTTCTGGACACTAACATTAATACCACTGTTGAAATATGTGTTTATTGTGCTTAGAGCAGATGATAATGGTGAAGGTGGCACTTTTGCTTTGTATTCATTGCTATGCAGGCATGCCAGAATTAGTACTTTGCCCAATTGTCAATTAGCAGATGAGGAGTTATCGGCGTACAATAAGGATGTAATTTTATCCGATAATAAAAGTTCTATTGGGTCTAGTTTGAAATATACTTTGGAGAAGCATAGAGTGTTGCAAAAGATGTTGCTCATTTTGGCTTTGATTGGAACGTGTATGGTCATCGGTGATGGGGTGCTTACGCCTGCGCTTTCTGGTAGTGGAGGTTTCCCTTCTCTGTGCTTTTGGATTTATGATGAAAGATTGGGTTGTTATTGTTTGGTTTTTGTGCTATATTTGCAGTTTTTTCGGCGGTATCAGGCTTGGAACTTTCAATGTCTAAAGAACACCACCAATGTAAGTTCCTTATCTTGAATCCATTTTGTTCAAGCTTGTTAATGATCAACTTCTTCTCTTCAAAGGAACTCTTATGGCCTGAAATAGTTTTATTACTTTTAGCCATTTTTTTCTCTTGTTGTGGCTCACATTCGGATTCGATGCCCAAAGTTTAGTTTATTTGGTAAATAGCAATACAAAATATAGGTTTATTTGTTAATTTTGGTTGTTAGGTGACACCAGATTTCTGCAGCTGGGCTATATTTATTGCTTCTGAAACAATTTATTTGGCTCTCTATAATTGTGGGGAAGGAAGTAAAATAAGCAAATCTTGGTTTTGTGTCTGCATCTTGATTTTGCTGTTGTATAAGCAGAATTTACGAGGTTGTGAATTTCCAAAGCTTCTGTTTCCACTGTTAAGTTGTCTGGATGTGAGCAAGTGGACAAGAAGAGAGTTCCTAATTGCTGCAGAAGCATGCATTATTGTGGGGTCCGTACAAATATAATTAAGATAAACCTTCCTACTTTAATCAAACTCAAATCACCATCAAGCTATTTAAGATATTTAATTTTTAATGCGGAAGGTCAAGTGGATGACATCCTGCTTATTTTAAAGTAAAGACTCAATATGTGGCATATAAAAGAAGTTTAATTTAAATAAATAAGATAATTAAGTCAAAAATGTTGTCTTTAATAGAAGGTTAGCCGTCACTATAAAGTGAAGAGAAAAGTAGTTTTGGTTTGGATAAGGTTCTGGGTAAAAAGAAAAAAGGATTTAAACACGTAATTTACTGCAGTTGGATATTTATGAGTTTATATGCCTAATTGACAGCATAGACATATTCTTGAACTGCTGAAATTGGGTCAGAACTATGACTTGAAGCTGCCATTAGCCATACATAATTATAACGATGGCTGAAGCATGGTATCATTCTTTGGCTGCTGTCACCATTCATCTTCTTCGTCACTCTCGAGAATATCTTAAGAGATGTACATATTGCACTCCAAGTTTCTAGATAATTACCCGTGTCTTAATTGTGACTCTAATTTCTTATACATGCATGATTGGCTTGTTTTGTCACATTTGTTTATCATTTTATCAGTGGGCTAAAGTTAGTTTTTTTGACTTATTGGTGGAGTTAGGTCCTACGTCCTTAGTTGCCAACGTTGCTGTTTGTGGGGAACATGTTCTCCACTGGCTATCATGTCATGATTTAATCACATTCTCCATCAGTTGGACGCCTGGATATCATAGATTCTATATTATAACTTGATCTTAAAGCAATCAAACATTACTCTACTGTGAAGGTGCTTGTCTTTAGTTCTATGTGTTTAACCTATTAAACAAGGGATATTTCTGTTTCCCTTTTGATAAGTGCAATTCCTGACACCATTCCACTTAAAAATTTTGACAGACTGAAACTTATTGAGCTCTAAGGACTTGCATTTACTTACATAATCCACAGACAACACTGTTGAGCAGAGGTCTTGTCCACTTCATCTTAGTTTCTGTTGGAGAATTAGTGTGAAGTGGTGATGCTGGCATGATAATAAACTTTCTTGTTAATTAATTTCTAAGATCACACAAGGTGCAAGCTGTTCAAGTATTCAATTGCTAGGTCCACGACAACAGAAAAAGTTAAATGCAAGAGCAATGGTGTTGAAAGGATGAGAACTTTCTTGTTTTCCCATTATGTTTTCTCAATCACAAAGATCTGTCTAAGAAAAAGTATTTCACATTATATGCGCATGAGTATGTGAGTAATCTTGTGTGCACACCCATGCGAATGTGCAGGGGGCTTCTATACCTTGATGAAGTAGTAGTTCTATCGGTTCCTATCTTTTAGAGAAATCGTAGAGGTCTGTTAATCTTCAAAGAAGTCAAAACCTACCTACAAGAACTATTAATCTTAAAGGAAGACAAACCGCACTATGAAATGGTAAAAAAGATAGCAAAAAAATTGAAGTTTTTCAGAAGTGTGGACTTGAACTCACAGTATCAATTAGTGCTTATTACTATATTTTCTCAGAGTTTATTATGGGATTCTGCAGATGTTGAAGTGCCAGTTGCTTGTGCCATATTGGTATTTTTGTTTTCTCTCCAACATTACGGGACTCATCGAGTGGGATTTCTATTTGCCCCTATTGTCATTACATGGCTTCTATGCATCAGTGCTATTGGTGTCTATAACATTTTCCACTGGAATCCCCATGTTTTCAAAGCACTCTCTCCATATTACATGTACAAATTTTTAAAGAAGACCCAAAAGGGAGGTTGGATGTCCTTGGGTGGGATCCTTTTGTGTATAACAGGTACGAGAGTATGGACACTGAACTATATACTTTACCACCTTCCCAGTTAGTTTTTTCTTTTTGTTATTATTATTATTATTTTCTTTTTTATAGTAATCAACCATTCTTTTTTATTTCAGGCTCAGAAGCTATGTATGCTGATCTTGGGCATTTCTCACAGTTGTCAATTAAGGTAATCTGACTTGTCGATGATTTCAGATAAATGCGTGCTCTTAAGATAATTAATCTTGGAATATATTGATGGAACATTGCACTAGGTTTTGTTACCGATAAGGAGCTCTCATTATTAATAAAAACAAGTGCAGTGTGTTTACTTCAAGGCATTATCCTTCAATTGTATACATTGATGTCCCTCAAAAGCCTCTGCAACTCATGTGCAAATAAAACACATTTGAATTCATGTTTCTTAGATTCACAAAATCAATTACAGAATAATTCTCTGGTGAGATTTTCTAACATATTCCAATTTTCTTCAGATTGCTTTCACCTGTTTGGTTTATCCATCTTTAATCCTTGCATATATGGGACAAGCAGCTTATCTTTCTAAGCATCATAATATTGAAAGTGATTACCGAATTGGATTCTACGTATCTGTACCTGGTAAGTGGTAATTGTTGGTTCCTATAGATGAGACTAAATCCTCTCTAAATTGAAAGAAGAAACTAAAGTACCATTGTTCTTGTGGTTCCAGAGAAATTAAGATGGCCTGTTCTGGCTATAGCCATACTTGCAGCAGTTGTGGGAAGTCAAGCCATTATCACTGGAACTTTCTCGATAATAAAACAGTGCTCTGCTTTGGGTTGCTTTCCAAGGGTCAAAATCATTCATACATCTTCCAAAATACATGGCCAGATTTACATTCCAGAGATCAACTGGACATTAATGCTTTTATGCTTGGCTATTACTATTGGTTTTAGAGACACAAAACACATGGGGAACGCATCAGGTATTTGGTGCATCAAATGTTTTTCTGCTTGTGTGCACATATTTAAAATAGTGTGGTTTCGAGTACTATCCACTCGAGCTTTAAAGTTGTGGTGTCTTTATATAGAGAATGCATGATTTTCATATTTATCACCTGCGGTTTTATCATTTTGATGAATGAGTTTAACCCAATATTTAAACTAAATTACTACATTTTAGGAGATTTTACAGTGATCTTCATGTTTTATAAGCTGAAGCCACAATCATTCTCACTACATCTCCTTCCTTTTTCCTTTTGGTTCTAACAGGTTTAGCAGTTATAACTGTCATGCTGGTAACAACCTGTCTAATGTCTCTGGTCATTGTCTTATGCTGGCATCAGAGCATTTTCTTTGCCATTTGTTTTATAATCTTCTTCGGCTCGGTTGAAGCACTTTACTTTTCAGCATCCCTCATCAAGTTCTTAGAAGGGGCATGGGTTCCTATTGCCCTCTCATTTATTTTTCTAGTTGCTATGTATGTTTGGCACTATGGCACACTCAAGAAATATGAGTTTGATGTTCAAAATAAGGTCTCCATCAACTGGATTTTGAGCTTAGGCCCGAATCTGGGAATTGTTAGGGTCCGGGGTATTGGCCTTATACATACAGAGCTAGTTTCTGGAATCCCAGCAATTTTCTCTCACTTTGTCACCAACCTTCCAGCTTTTCACCAGGTTGTGGTCTTCCTCTGCATCAAATCAGTTCCAGTGCCACATGTCAGACCAGACGAAAGGTTCCTGGTGGGAAGAGTGGGTCCAAAGGAATACCGTCTTTACAGATGCATAGCTCGTTATGGATATCGTGATATCCACAAAGATGATCTGGAGTTTGAAAAGGACCTTGTTTGTAGTATTGCCGAATTCATCCGTTCGGAGAAACCACAGTGCAGTTTAGGAATAGAAGACGTGGAATGCGACGGAAAAATGACAGTTGTTGGGACTACTTCGTCAAACTTAGACGGCATAAGAATGTGTGAAGATGATGGAGATTTTTCCCAAATGGCAGGCACTTCTGAGCTGAAGGAGCTAAAGAACCCAGAGAAACTGAGGAAGAGAGTGAAATTCGTTGTGCCAGAGAGTCCTCGGATTGATACAGACACAAGAGAGGAGTTACAAGAACTGATGGATGCAAGGGAGGCAGGAATGGCATTTATACTTGGACACTGTTATGTCAGAGCCAAGAGCGGGTCAAGTTTGATGAAGAGACTTGTGATAAACCTTGGATATGATTTCTTGAGAAGAAATTCCAGGGGACCAACTTATGCACTCGGCATTCCCTGTGCATCTACTCTAGAGGTAGGGATGATCTACCTTGTTTAAATTCCAGAATACATTATACTTATGCTTTTGAGTCATATTGTATATGAAAGATCACAGCTTCAACCATATATTATTCTGTAGTCACTCGAAAATCATCATGTACAAGTGTAACCTTTCTATCATGCTTCCTTCACTCTTAAATTTTAGTTACAGTAGAAAAATTACGGATTCCTTAAATCCTTTTATCTGCGGGATGCTAAAGCCTATAATCTGCTTCATGGATTGGGTCATGTTATGTTAGATTTTGTTTCAGCAAAAGCCAATCAAACCCAGCATGTTTTCAGCTCTGGAAATTCCAGAAGACAAATACGATGTTAACAATAATACAAGATCTATCTTGCAAATACCAATGCAATAAATAGCCGTAAAAGTTGATTTTGATTATTCATTCTACACACAGAAGATAACGGACCAAGCTTGCCAACGCCGAGTCATCCTCTAGCCTGGTGGGCATGTAAATAAAGAGACGAGGATCATGCAAGGTGCTCGTTTCTAAGCTATCAAGAAATTGAGCATTACTATATCAAATAACGCAGTCACTGACAGGCCAGCTCAAGACATTGGTGGGGCTTTGGCAAAAATTTCATATAAATATTACAATTAAAAATTATTTTGTTTTAGGTGTAAAACTAAAAACTAATGTTTATGTTAAAGGGTAAACAAAATTAAAAAAGATAATTTTATAAGTATAGCTCGGAAAAGTGAAGATAAGAGTAATTTTTTTTTTTGGTATACTTTCAAGCTATTGCTCGACTGATCTTTGGATTATATTATAAGTGTATGTATTTAAAATCTCAGTAGATTTCAGATTATACTATATTTTTAGAATTATAACAATTTTAAAAGAAAAATTCAAAAAAAGATAATGAATAGGTGATGAGATTGGACAAATATTCACTATTAATCATTTTTGTGCTTTTTAAACTACCTTTTGGTTTTGATATATTGAAATAGATAGACAGCACCTTTTGAATTTTAATGTGCCATTTAAAATATATTTAGAAAGAATTAGATGGGCCTTGTTGATATATTAAAAAAGAAAAAAAATATTTCAATTGAAAATTTTATTTTTAAAGTATAAAATAAGATGTAAAAAAATCAATTTATTCTAAATTATGAACTTATTTTTAGATAGGACTCTAAACAATTGCCTAAATATACTTTAAGGTTGAGCTGCTACACTTTAGCATTAAAAAAAAAAAAATTCAAAGAAGATGTAAACATTCTCTCTAGAGAGTTTTACCCACTTTAATTTCACATGCTACATGACTAGTAAGGGCACATTATAAAGGATCATCAAACCCAAACTCTTAAAAAAGCATATAAAACAATTTTGAAGTATAGAATAAATAAGTACTCAAAAAAAGTATAGAATAAATAAAGTTTAAAGAGTTAAATAAAGGAGATCAATGGAGCTACCGGCCTTGGAGTCTGTGACGTGACTGGCATATTTTAACTGTTCTTTCAGCCCACAAGACAAGATCCCAACATTGAATAGTGAATACTCTTCCCAAACTGATCCAAATCTTAAACACTAAATAAAAATATTGAAGTAGCATTTTGATATTTTAGACTATTTCTTTATTTTTTTAAATTATATATATAAAAGTAACCACCAAGTTATTGGTCTAGTAGTGGACTTATTCTTTCAAAATCGGGGTCACAAGTTTGAATCTTTATAGGGACTTAAAATAATTGTTAAATCTGTGTGTAGATAAATATATGATTAAATATTAATAAGATTAGATTTTAAACCTATGTAATTGAATTAAGTGTAATTACACTTATATAGTGATCATTTAAAATTAAAGTATAAATACCATAACATCTTTACTTATTATATAAATCACATTATATCTCTAATATATTTGATGCATTTTTTCTATAGATATTTATTTAGATTACCATTAGATTTGAAAAAAAAAAAAAAAGGCCACAAAGAGAGGCATTTGATTCTCTCTGACGTAGAGGAGACAACACACAGATTCTTTCTCCTCTCTCTCTCTTTTTCCTTTTTACTTTGTTTTGTTGAACAGATATCCCGTATGTGTTTCTAGACTTCTTGTGGAATGCTCAAGCCTTCCATACTGCTTTCTCTTTGCCTCATTCACTTTCTCTCAAAGAAAAGGTTAATCTTCTGCTGATTAGCATGCAAGCAAAAGGAATGACTGATAATGCCTTGTGGGGTCTGCTTTTTTAAATGGGTATATATAAGATGCCAAGCTTGGAATCTTAACAATTTTGAGTATTCCTTTATCTCTCAGGTTCAACAAAGAAACCCCAACTGAACAACAATGGTGAGAAATTTGGTTGTATTTCTTCTGATTTTAGTGTTTTTCTTTGGTGGGTTCTCTTCCGTTTCAGCTTCCACTCCACCTGCTAGTGAGTACTGGCTTCTACTCTCTTTTTTTTTAATTTCTTTTGCATTCTTTTTTATATCACATTTGCTTAATTGTTTAATAAATTTGCAGAAATTGTAGCTGGAATTGTCTCCAATGTGGTCTCTGCTCTTGTGAAATGGCTTTGGTCACTTAAAGATTCTCCAAAAACAGGTATTTATCATTTTTCTTTTGGTAATGTTCTACATATATATACTGGGTCTAGAGTTTGTTGTTCGCATTTGTTGAGGTTGATGGGGTTTGAATTTCAGCTGTTTCTAGCAGTTCAATGATTAAATTTGAAGGTGGATACACTGTAGAGACAGTCTTTGAGGGAAGCAAATTTGGAATGGAACCATTCTCAGTTGCGGTGTCGCCAAGTGGGGAGCTTCTTGTTTTGGATAGTGAAAACAGTAACATTTACAAGATTTCAACTTCGTTGTCTCCGTGTATGTTTCTTTTTGTTAGAATTCTCAGTATGCCGTGTATGCTTCATCGTATTCTTCTGATAATTAAGTTGGTTTTATTCAGTAAATGAGAATTTAATTTTCCTTCATTTTTCTGTTTTGGAACAATTGTGGTACTTAACTTCATACTAGGGACATCACAACGACCAATATGTTCTTTTTTTTCCCTGACAGACTCTGAAATGCCTTTAAAATTATTAGAGTAGAGTTTAAAATGCTTTTGTTAAGTAGAAGTCTCCACTTTTAAAAGTACAAGACACCTTCTAGTTATGTTTCTGCATACCCAAATCTTACTTTGTGATTAGCTTCACCCTTCCACTTTTTTTTTCTATTTTAGGACTGATTTTGTTTTCCTATCAATAAGACTTGTTTTTTACTCAACTTTTACTGCTTTTGTACTTTATCTTTCTTATCTAACTAATTTCTGTACTTCATTAAACTGAAGTATCTTGATTTCGATGTGAGAATACCTTTAAGCTTCTTCCAGAAGCTTAAACTTTTTAGTTACTTGAGTGATGCGTAACCAATTCTTCTTTTGTTGTATAGTTGTAAATGATATGAGCTAACTTGTTTTCTTGAACAGAACAGTTGCTCTTTTTTTTTTAATTTAAGGAAAAAAGAAAAAGATGAAAACTTCTTACTTCTTCAGCCACATACACAGTTTTAATTTACCAATTTGAGTTACTTCTTCTTTTGTCTGCTCAACAAGTTGTTTGAGTAGACATTGTCAGTCTTTTTATGAGGTAAATTTAAAATGTCAAACAACAGATAGCAGGCCCAAGCTAGTTGCTGGATCACCTGAAGGGTACTATGGGCATGTAGATGGGAGACCGAGAGGAGCACGAATGAACCACCCAAAAGGGCTTGCAGTGGATGACAGAGGAAATATATACATCGCTGATACAATGAATATGGCTATCAGGAAGATCAGTGATACTGGTAAATTTTTTGTATACTTTATGCATTCTCTTGATTAAAGCAAGTCAAATCCCTTTGGATCATGATGTTGGAGCTAAAATGTAAGGGAAAAATTTTCTAACAAATGATCTCTTGTCAAACGAAGCATGCTTTCTTGAAGTCCTTGTCTTTGACAATATTTGTTGTTATCTGAATAACTTAATGAACTGGATCTACAACTCTGCAGGGGTTACGACTATTGCTGGAGGGAAATGGAGCCGAGGTGTAGGTCATGTTGATGGTCCGAGTGAAGATGCAAAATTTTCAAACAACTTTGATGTGGTTTATGTTGGAAGTAGCTGCTCTCTTTTGGTCATAGACAGAGGAAATCAGGCAATTAGAGAGATCCAACTCCATGATGATGATTGTTCTGATAATTATGATGATACTTTTCATTTAGGTAGAACCAGAAAATTCTCACCCTTGTGGCTTTTGTTTCAAATTCTGCATGATCTATAAGATATGTCATCCAATGTTGCAGGAATATTTGTGCTTGTGGCAGCTGCTTTCTTTGGTTACATGTTAGCATTGCTGCAGCGTAGGGTACAAGCAATGTTTTCCTCAAAAGATGTAAGTGATTTCAGGTTTCTAATCTTCTAATCCCATATTTTGACCACGAATACCTGGTGTATAGATGATCAGAGCTATCGTAAGTTATCCATTCCAGATTCATTGCATGATATGATCCAGGAAATTAATTTCTGGCTTTTTACTTGGTAGGACCCAAGAACCCAGATGAAGAGAGGTCCACCGGCTGTGGCACCATATCAAAGGCCTCCTAAATCTGCCAGGCCACCCTTAGTTCCTACCGAAGATGATTTTGAGAAACCAGAGGAGGGTTTTTTCGGTTCAATTGGGAGGCTTGTCCAGAACACTGGATCAACAGTGGGTGAAATCTTTGGGGGATTATTTTCCATGTTTAGGAGAAAGCCTGTCCACTATCAGCTCCAGCACCAGTACCAGCAAAGAAATTTACCTCCAAGCACGTGGCATATGCAAGAGAGCTATGTGATTCCAGATGAGGATGAGCCACCCCCATTAGAAACAAGAACCCCTACACCAAAGAAGAGCTATCATCCATATACAATCAAAGACTTGGACAAGAGACAGTATACCAAGCAAAGCAAATCTTACTATAATGGATGGGAAGTTGATTATCACCACGGACAACAACAGCAGATGCCAATACACCACCAACAACAACAGCATCATCATCGGCAATTCTCACCACATCCTCAAACTTACTATGAGAAAAGCTGTGAGACGAATGAGATTGTTTTCGGGGCAGTTCAAGAGCAGGATGGACGACGTGAAGCTGTGGTGATAAAGGCTGTTGATTACGGGGATCCTAGATATAACCACCACAACATTCGACCGCGGTTGAATTACATGGGTTATTCCAATAGTTATTCCCAAGTATATTGACAGCTTATTACTAGATATGATAAAATGAAAAGCAAAAGAAGATATATGTGATGAGGAATGAGGGAGGCTTTAATGTTTCTTTTAGGAGGAATGTTATTCCAAAGTTTGTTCTTAGTCAAAAGGATGTATATTGTTCTTTCTTTTCTTTCTTCCCCCCTTTTTTCCTGTTTTCTTTTGACTAGAAATCAAGAGAATCTACTATCTAGAGTATGTTAAATTTAACACCAATATAGCTTCTTTGTATATTCTTTTGTTCTCAATCATATTAATTCAAAAAAGCAAAGTTGTATGCAATATATGTTTAATTTCCTCAAGAAATTGTGTGAAAAGGAAAACAAAAATGTTGATCAGCACATTGTTGGATATAAAACGAGGCAAACCATAACTCTGATAAAAAAATTGGCACAATTTTTGGAATTGCGTTCGGTAGATCTTTGGGCCGTGCTATAAGTGTATTCAAGTTTCTAGTAAAAATCATTGGGTCTTAACCGAGTGGTTAGAGCCACTCCTTCGCAAGTAGGGGTGGACATCAGGTCGGTTTGGTTTTGAGATAAATTTTCAGTTTCGATTCGGTTCGAGGTCCTAAATTCAAAAAATCTGTTCAGCTTTTTAAAAAATAAAAACCGAACCGGAACCAATAGTTCGGTTTCAGTTTGGCTTCAGTTTTTCGGTTCGGTTTTGATTTTTCGGTAACGGATTGGATTAGCAAATTGGTTTTTCGGTTTATCTTAACTTGCATACAAAGCTTACTATAATCAATGTATAATCAACCAAAAAAAATTTACAAATTTGTATAAGCAAAAAAAAATTACAAAATTTTGGACTAAACTGAATAATTTTCAGAATCATCGTCATTGTTTTTAATATCAAAACTTTTGGCTCAAAACGTAAATAAATTAAAATAAGTTTATGCACCATAATATAACTTATCAAAAAAATAGGGATCAGAATGTTATCTTGCCTTGTTGACTTTTGGTCGATGACCCTTTTGAAAAGTCTGCAAAACATGTTAGGCCATAACAGAATTTTTATATGTAAATATTTTCTTAATATTGGGTCATACTAAAATTTTATAAAAGAGAGGGATCCGAATGATATTATCGGTTCAGTTAGGGTTTTTTAAAATTTAATCTGAAAACCGAATCGAACCGAATGGTTTGGTTCGGTATTTCTATATTCAGTTTTTTTGAGATAAAAAAACCGAACCGAAATCGAAAAAACAAAGCCAAACCGAATTTTTTCAATTCCAGTTTAGTTTTGCTCACCCCTACTCGCAAGTGTGAGGGAAGTGATATTCAATTTAAATTTCCTTTCTCTTCTATTGAGTGAAGGTTGAAATATTTTGAAAATTAGAAAGGGTTAAAATTTAAGTAGTATTGTATAAGATTTGATGTAAACTAGTTTCAGTAATTATGTGATTGTAAATATTAGTTATAATATCATGTAATATATTGTATTCTGAGCAATAGTCTCATTTAATCCAAAAAAATAAAAGTTTCCAATAAGCTCTAGATTATAATATTTTGTAGAGTGTAACAATTATAAATAAATAAAACAAAAATTATTAGACGTTATAATTTATCCTCTGGTTCTAATAAAATTTATTTAATTATTTTTTTCTACTGCATAATTTTTAGAGTCCTCTAAATTTTCTTTTAAATTTTCTTTTTTCTCCTAATTTTGGATTGGAATTTTGTGATTAATTGTGCTAGTTTAGTTTTGGATAGGAAAACAACACTCCGACGATTCGTGAACTGAAACCATAAATATATAAGCGAACTTTTTCATACAAACAAATTATCTCCCAGTGGACTGAAAAAAAAAATCTTGCTAGAGGTTGTAAATGACTTAGTGACTACAGCGTCGTTTGGAATTGAGGATAAAACATTATAACTTGTTTATTTCATAAGTTTTGATAAATTAAGCATTTGATAAATTTTTAAAAATTATTTATTTTATAAGTTTATCTATTTTGAAAGTAGAAATTAAAACGAATTTACTTTTTATAAGTAATTTGTTAAATAAGTCACCACACTTTTTTAAAATTTCTATTATAACCTTAATATTTTAATAAAAGATAATTTTATCTTTGTTTGGGGATAAATAAAATATTGAAACTGAAGCGTTACGTGTCGATGCAAAGGTTATATGACTATAAGTTATCCTCGGAGGGTACCCAACCTATACCGATACACCTGCTAATTAAATTGGTACGCGAGGTACACCATGACAGGATTGAGGTGTTGAAGAAAATATCTAAAAACATCCACCACACGTGCTATCTCCCTCGCCCAAAAAGAATATTTGATTTGGCAAAATCAAAAAAATAATATCTTGTTGAAAAAGAGGGGACAACTAATTGTAATATCTGCAAAAAATTAAAAGCAGCACGCAAAGGACAGTGGTCCTTAATTGTCACGCTTGCTACTGTCCAGACAACCTCTACAAAAGGAACCTTGGACCACTTGCAGCGTACGCTGCGTACGTAAAACAACAAAAACCTCCTCCTTACCCTCCAAGCATGCTCCTAACGGTAGAAAAAAACATGATAAAGGTGAAAAAGACATGAGAATTTCAAAAATGATAGTAGAATCACCACTAAAAATGTGCCACGTGGCAAGGTACTCATAGTATGCTTATAATGACAAAAATGTTCTATCTCTGTCATACTCATCACCAATACACACACAAAAAAGGGAATGAAGTCTTCTTCAATCTCCAGCCACCATTTTTAGAGAGCTTACAAGCTCTCATCACTCAAAAAGTTTAAGTAGCTGACTTGAGCGTCGAAGTGTGATCGCCGGCCACCGTCGGCTCCACCTCTGACCTTCTTTCCTTATTTTGCAGGTCTAAAAACACTGTTTTAAGGTTCCCACGTTTCAAATTTGACCTCTCACCATTATCAGACCTCTTCCACTCTTTTTCATCTCATTTGTTGCCCAAAACAACCCATGTACCACGGTTAAGTGAGGTACCTTGATCCTTAAAAAATAAATTCATTGTTTTGGTGAGATTTTGTCTCATTTCCTTACAACCCAAAATCCACTTAAAACAATCTTATTTTCCCATAAATCCTAATTGTATATTAAAACATATATGTATTTTGGTCATTGTATAATAAAATAGTAATTTGTAATAAAATTTATCAAATGCATGTACTTTGTTCTTTAAACTCACAGCAACTACAACAATATAATTTACTAAATAATAACTTTTTTAATTAACAGCTTATTTTATTCATATACTAGAATTAACTTATTTTATCACCCACTATAATCTCAACCGGGTGCTAAATGGGGGCAAAATGGTTTTTCATAAAATGGCTCTCTTAAGTGTTAAAAAATGTTTGGGCCTATTTGACATTCTTTGGGCTTAGATCCATTCGTACAGTGAGTATGGAAAAGGAAGGAGCTGAAGCTTGATAACCGAATAACATGCGTAGCTTATGCAAATATATTTTAAGGCACGCTGCAAAGCATTATGCAAGCCCTTATGAACAGCTCATCCCACCATGATAATGATGAAGAGTAATAATATAGTCATAAATTCTTGTATAAATTTATTTTGTACAAACTGATGTGACATTAATTCATTTGTTGAATTAAATATCACTTGGCCCACATGATTTATTTTTATTATTTTATATTTTCATTCAACCAATGAATTAATGTCACGTCAGTTTATACAAAATAAATTTATACAAGAGTTTGTGGCTGTATCATTACTCTAATGATGAAAGATGTACATGTAAATTACCAAAACACTCTAAAAACAAATCATTTAAAACTATTTATTTGACGGCTTAGATTAGACTCTGGTTGGTATAATTTTTTAAATAGAATATATTTAAATAAATTTTTTATTAGTGAACTTTTATAAGTTGGATTTTTAACAAAAAAATTTAATTATTTGGTTGTTAATGAGAATTTTTGTTAAAAATAATAAAAATTATTTTAATAGATAAATATTTTATGATTATATTATGAAATAAATAAAATAAAATATCAAATCAGTTCTAACAATGCATGAGAAATTCTAGAATACCTCATATGTATTATAATTAATTAGTTCATGCATGACAAGTGTGATTAAATTTAATATAACCACCACTTGCATGATGATTTTTTAAAATAAATACACATATGTCATAGTATCATTTACTTATTGTATAACTGATATGATACTTATAATGTAGTCTAAAATTTCTTGCAACACATATGATTAGAAAGAAAACAGTCATCAGAAATTCTTGGATCCTTCAATCATCATTAACAATTTTTCATTTCTTATAACAAGTAAAATGAATGATCATTAAAATACTTTTTTTAAGAAAATAATACAATATTAAAAATATTTATAAACGACAAAAAGTACCCGAAGGCGTCGAGAATTTTCTATAAGACAACCTACTTTTTTGAAAAAAATAAATCAGCAATAATTATAATAAATAAATTTGACTACATAATGCCATCACCGACTGTCAGATTCTCCAATTATCATCATCCCACTAAACATATGATTTATGTTTGGTAGTAAGTTGGAAAGAGTGCTTCTGATCAAATACACCTCGACACACGACAATTTAAATTTTAGTTTCTAATGATAGATGCCACGTGGCACCCGCGGAATTTATAACAGGCTATTTATCTTGTTGTGCAGTGCTGGTTTGTCTGAAGAAAGATAACGATTAATTCTGAGTGTACTGGATAACCGCACCTGCAACCCCGCGCCAGTAACTGTTAAACAGTTGCAATTACAACAGTTGCCCCCCTGACCACCAGCCGAGGTTTTTTCTTTTTCTTATTTTTATTTTTATTTTTTGAAGTGATTTATTCATTTTTTTCGAAGTGATTTATTCCTTTCGAATATTATTATTTTTAAAATACTTAAGACAGAGATGGAAATATTACTCATCAAATGCCAACTCTTGTCGTCTATTATATTTATCACTAATTATTTCTCCTAACACATGAATAAAAACTATAACATAATTTATTTGATTTTATCATTTTAAATTTTTTTTTAATAGGGATTTTCCAAATTAACTAAATGACAACAAAGCAGTGAGCACGCAGGCGCCAGGACGAACAAAACTAATAAATATGTCATGGCAAGCACACCTGGCAACCGGCATTTACCGGTGGCGGTTTCCCTACACATCTTGCGAAATTTCCGTTACAAAAGGCGCTTCGTTTGTTTCTTCTTCTTCTTCGTGGACAAATAAAACGAACGCGTCCTCATTTTACCACCATACCACGCCCCACCTCACCCCACTCTACCGGTCACCTCCTCCTGAGCTAAAGAGAGTTTCTGAGGCTGTGTGGGGCCCCGTCGTAATTATATTCCCGAAAATGCCCCCACAAACTCACGAAAACACCTCCGAAGACGTTGTTGATACCGACATTGACGACATTGATGATATCGATATGCAGAGGTTCTCCTCCCACGGAGGGTGTTGTTTCTGGATCCCGTGTTTCGGCTCCAAACCCGGGCCGTCGCCGTCGTCGGTCTGGTGGGAGCGAATCAGGGCCGTCGATTACAATTACAAAGCGAACGACGCCCCCTGGTGGACGCGTGGATGGAAGAGGCTCCGTGAGTGGTCTGAGATCACCGCGGGTCCCAAGTGGAAGACTTTCATCCGTACGTTTAGGAAGAACCACCAGCGTTTCGTCATTTGCGTCCGCGGTGGTTGCGCCGGTGGGGCCCAGCATAGGCAGCAGCCGAAATTCTACTACGATCCCCTGAGTTACTCCTTGAACTTCGACGAGGGAGCGGCGACCGACGAGGATTTGGCGTCCAGGGACTTCTCCTCGAGGTTCGCGTCCGTCGTTTTCGGAAAAGACACGCCTCCTCTTACTACCCCGCTCAATATCGTCACGTGAGCGTCATGTGACTTCCGTTTAAAAAACTGCGTACGCCGCGTGGGAGGTTAACGTGCGCGCCCGCCCCATGCCCGTATTTTGTGGTGGGGCCATGCTGTTGGCGGTTGATTTTTATTTTGGCAGGAATGCTGAGGAGTGAGGATAAAATTTTCTTGATTTGCTTTTGTTGATTATTATTATTATTTTTGTTATTGATAATGTAATTTAATGTAAATTACATTAAATTACGCTTGGGGCTTCACATAATTAGCAAATTAAGAGGGGGTGGGACTTGTAAATGAGAGAGAGTGGGGGTGGAGGTAAAGTGGGTGTTTTGTTAATCTTCAAATTCAAGGAAACATCAATAATTCAAAGGAATTTGTATGCATTGAATGTCCATTTTTCTGGGTTTGTATTTGTGATTTGAACAAAGGAAATACAAAATTAAAAAAAAAAAAAAACTTTGATGATAACCCATCCTTACCTTCCGTGTTGGCAAAGCTTCAACATTTAACTTCATTGAATTATTTTATTAGTTGAATCAATTGACGCTACAAAAGTCCATCGATAGTTTTAAAAAGTATATGATAAGTGTATTAATTAAATTAGATAATTTTAATATTTTGAATCATCTCATTGCAAATTAAGTCAATCCTTCAATAAGGTTGGTTTGATGGGATGTTAACACCGATATTTGTATTTTGAGATCATATTTTTAAATGTGAGAGATGTTGGTGCTAAAAAAATAACGCAACATAAATAACAATAATATATGTAAATATTAAGATTCAATAAAGGCATTCACAAAAGAAGTTCAATTGGTTAGCGTCATACCATGTTTAATTTAGAGTAGAAAGTAACTAGGTAAATTCAAATCAACAAAGAACTTAGTCAGTATTAGAGTTTCAAAAACTACTAGAAGTTCTTTATAATCTTTTTCTACCTTTATTTTTTTAATTTTCATACCAGTGCATGCATTTATAAATTTCAAAGTGATACTGATGGTAATAATAGATTTATAACCATGTCATAATAATAGTGTTGGTGAGGTAGGTTAGTGCTTGGCCTGTCTCAATTATTACCATTTAGTGGATGAGTTGTTAGCTAGCAAAACTAACATCTTTGTGTTGTCTATATATGGTTGGTGGATTTTTCCATTCTGTTCTAACCAAAAATATAATGATGCTCTATCAAAGTCCCTTTTTTTCCTCCTTAAATCCTTACTCGGTTATATAATAGTTGGCACTTAATTTTACAAAGAAATTATGAAGTCAAAATTCAAATTCGGATAACCAATTAAGTAAATCTGTTTGGAAACCATTCAGTTAAGTCCCTGACTTAAGCTAAATGTATGACCAACAAATCGTATCCGTTTATAAAATTAAAGAACAGCATAGTTGAAGGAAATGGTTGTCACGTAATGCACGCAAACGTGGCACAACGTTTACATTCTGGGCCTAGTCTTGAAAGCACAATTTGCTACGATTTTACCCGGAGGCTGGGCCTGGTTTTGGCTGGTGGATAGTGGCCTCGCAGATTCCACGAGCCACGTTAAGAGTCCGTCTTCCGTCTGAAATTATTTTTGGGAATGTGAAAAAAGATTTTAAGGTAGTGTTTATTTTCTGGAGTGAAAGTGTGGAGTGTGAATTTTTTCTACTCTAGTATTTATTTACCTTAAAAAAAAAGGAGTGGGAGTGAGAATCCGTGGGTCCCACTCAATTTTGGAGTGGGGAGTGAAATTCCCACTCCCATGGGGGGAGGTGGGAGTGGGAATCTACTCCTCTCTCTTCCCATTTTATCCTTATAAAAATAAATAATATCATATTTATTTTATTAAATTTAATAAAATAAAAATAAATAAATATTATATTTAAATTAATAATATTAAACATTAATTTTAATAAATATTAATTAATTATTTATTTAATAATAATAAATATTTTATTCTAAAAAAATATTAATTTTGTACTATATTATCAATAATAATATTTCATTTGTGTTGCTATTATTAATAATTTTTATTCACATAATTTAAATTTAAATTAATAAAAAATTATGATTTACATAATTAAGAATATTAGTAATTATTATTAATTTATAAATATAATAAAATATTTATTTTATTTTCCAAATATATTTTTTATTAATTTTTTAATTACAAATTATAATTCTGTACATAAGGATAAAATTGTAATTTAAAACAATTTACTTCCAATCCAAGACAAAATAAACAAATAATTAGGATTCTGATTGACAATCCATACTTTCATTTAGTCTAAGTAAACACCCTACTTTCACTCCCACTCCACACTCCTTATCCAAGGATTCTCACTCCTCAGGATTTCCACTCCAATCCAAAAAGTAAACGCAGCATAAAAGATTAAAAGTTAATTTTGATATTTGATAATTTTTTTTAAAATTATTTTTGATAAATCACATCATCCTACAGTATATGGTAACTTTTCAAAATTTGATTTTGAGAATCAATTTTAATATTATATACTTGATACGATTCCATATATATCATATACTATAAATAGTAACTTCACCCATGAGGACGCCGTTATTTTATTTTATTTTTTTCATGTAGACATGTTATTAAGCCACATGAGTTTACAGTGAATTTTACATTAATTCTATCGAATGATATGATTCAATAGCGTGCCCGCATTTTTTTTTTTTAAAAAAGAGGATGTTTGCACTTGAGAATTTAGACACGTGTGCACACACACATATACTTACATACATATTATATAAATTAAAAAATTATCTTTATTAATTAAAAAATCATTAACTTCAAAGGAATTATTATTATTACCAATTACATTGAGATAACAAAATAAAAAAATAAAATTAATAATATAAAATATTTATTTTAGCTATCATTATTATATAACTATATGTACACAATAAAAAAAACTTTTATATACATATTTATAAATGTATAAATAAATTTTATTTAACGTTATATTTAATTTAGTTATTTATATTTTAACAACAGTTTAACAATAAGATTTACCAAACACATATGAATGTTATTAAAACTAATGACACTTTTAAAATAAACTTTACCAAATATTTAATTAATTTTCTTCACTGCTAATTATTTTTACAGTACAATAATGATAATTATTTTAAAAGTTATAATATATCAAACTGAACAATACTTTTAAAAGTGACAAAGTAATTGAGTGATTTTTAAACAGCTCTCTTTAGCCAGCAACTTGAATTTACATTATTAAAAAAACGGCCTAAAAAATAAATAAAATAATTGTGTGAATTTATATTTTTAAACCAATCAATATTGTATAATAATTTCATGAGGGGTGGAAAAAAAGTAGCAAATGAAATTGGTTTGACCTTGTCACTCACTACCTTTAAATAGAGTTTGTATAGATGTCACGTGTGACACAATCATTTCTCACCACTCTTGCTGGGCACTTCCTTGGGTGGAGTTAGGTAACATTGTCTTTGTTATGTCAATGATATAACAAAATGGTTCTCTCTACTTATTATCAATGAAAAAGATGATTTACCCAAAATTAATTTTCGGTAATCAAATATCTAAGCTAATTTTTAATTAGTTTAAAATCACTTTTTACACCACCCTCAACATCAATCCCAAACTAAGGTAACATTTGTTTTTTTAGTTTCAAATCTAAATGGATCTAATTCATGATCATATACTTTTTGTGATTTAACACATAACCTCTAACTCTCAAACCAAATATCTTTTTGTAAATTTTCCCCTTTTTTCTAATAAATTTTTTATTACATGTAAAATTCTTGTTTGCTCTTTTTTTCCCCCCTTTTCCTTTCATTCTCTCCTTTTTCTTTTCGGTCACAATTATTTAGAAGAACTGAGTCACTGACATTGCCAAAAGCCCAGAAATATGCACCCATGATAAGCTTCCTTTCTAATGCTTTAAATTAAATTCATGGTGGCACTTTTTCTCTTTCCTCTCTCTCTTTTGACAATGCTAAGTAATCTAATCACATCAGCTGCCCTTTCATTGACTGAGAATCTCCTCAGTTTATCAGTCTTAATTTTTACAATAAACAAGGATTTATTATATGGCTTAATTTCTACACGATCACATGGCAAGGGCAAAATGTGACCCACGTACAATTGCAATAAAGACTTTCATCACAAGATAATAAAAAATTCTGTGACACTGCTTTCATTGATCCCACAACATCACTGCCCAACTGCCCAGCCCTAAGGACTGGGTTCACCTTAGCATCCCAAAAGGGTTATGCATATGCATATAAAAGGGAAAATAAAGATAAAGGAGAATTGAAAAGCACACAATGCCTCAAAAGGCAAGAAAAGCAAAAGCAGTTGCCTGATCCCTTAGATCATTCTACATATATAAACCAAGATTACATTTTAGACTGACATTGTTATGTGTTAAGCTGAAGGCTTTACATATTAATGGAAATGGTTAGCATATAATTCTATGATGTGCATATTCTGCTATCAATAGGGTTCGTTTTGTAAGCTTCACTAAAAGCATACCGGAACTAAAGGCCACAAGTTTTATGTACAGTTGTTCTTATTTCCTCATTCTGGGTTGCAAAACTTTACACGGAAAACAAGGATTTCCTTGAACAATTAAAACATAGTGCTTGCTTTAAGTTAGTAGTGATTGATGCTTCTGACCTAGCAAATGATTTAGAAGGTGCAAAACTAATCTAAAAGTAAATATCAACATATGAACAAGGAGTAGTTTCTTCTAGGAGATTTAGAATTAACTGTAGGAACAGAGCTTATGACATGTAGGTGTGTCCAATGAAATAATGATTCTACTTTCCAGTTCGACATACAATTTTACAGCCAATGCAACACATTCAAACAAGCTAACCTCCATATTTTCTCTCACCAAAGCTTAATGCAAGAAGTTTAGAAAGGCCAAAATGAGGCAAAGAACTCAAACAAATCATATAGATATCTTCTTTTCATAGAACAAATACATCATGAAGACATATCCAGTTCTCCACTGCATGAATAATAACAGCATAGCATAATCTGTCAACTACTTGAAGTCGCCTATTTGAATCCTACTATGTCATTCCTATAATAAGAACATGCCTTGGAAGAAAAACTTGATCCTTGGGTTTCAAAATGCCACAATCAGCCATTTGAATATTTTAATTAGCACAACAAAAAAAATTTCAGAAGAAGAGCTGGACAATGGCTTGACAAAGGTTTGATTGAACTAACCCTGATACAGGCAGCCGAAAATATACCTTTCATTTTTCTTCTGTTTTTCCCAACCATGGCAAATCCATTTTGAGTGACGGAGGCATACCCATTTGAGCATCTGACGAACTTGAAAATTTTCCCTTCTTCGACCAAAGCCAGATCTTGGAAACAGAAAAACTCTCACCTTTAGCCATATTACTAATTTTCTTCGCCTCCACATCCCCATCAACAGGAGAATTCCTATTGTTTTCCGTTCCTTTTGATAGCTTTGTATCACGGCCACACCTGTCAGTGCACAATGAGACCCTCAAGTCGGAATTACCAAGCACATATTGGTATGAACCCATTGAATAACATCTTCTTGCATCTAAATTACTACTACTAGTCTCTCCTCCAGCCTCTACTGCTAACCCATCATTTAGTCGTCTAAATTTACCAAGTCTCACAGGTAAAACACCCTTATCAACAACAATTTCTTCAATCTCAGCGGTTTTTTGACTAGCAGTGAGCCCATTTTCTCCACAAACATGACCCCCATCTTCTTCCCTAAAATCATCAAAATCGAACATAGGATTCTCAATAGAAAACCCAGGCGTGAAAAGAGTGTCTCTACAAAGAGGACAAGTCGAATTTGATAGCAGCCAAGTGTCTATGCAATTAATATGGAAAGCATGGCTACACATAGGAAGTAACCTGAGCTTATCCTTCTCAGAGAATTCACACAAACAAACAGCACAATCAAAAGGCTCTTTTAGACCAACAATCTCTTTGTACTGAAAGACAGGAAGTGCATCAATAAAAGCTTGATCCAAACCAGAGTCATGGAGATGGAAAAGCTGCTGTAGCTGTCTCTGAAGGGCATCAGAGCCAGAAATCTCAGTGGGGTATCTAGCATTGGATTGGCTATTAGAAGCTGAAGAAGATGGGTGCTTTACTAGGAATCTAACAAGCAAGTGAAGCAGCCCAGAAATGAAAAACAGGACAGCCAAAATCACTATGATGAAAAGCACAGCAGGGCTAATTCTTGTACCAGATGATGATGATGAAGGGCTAGTAGATTCTCTGTGAAAAGAAGGGGAAAGTGGAGGCGGGTAAGTGTAAAAATCATCTTTTTGCTTCATTTGATGATGAATCCAAGACATCTTCAAGTGGTTGTGCTCACTTTCTAACATTCCACAGATCATAATATATGAAGAACACTCAAGAACCATGCTCTTATGAAAAACAAAAAACCCATAAAAAAAAAAAAAAAAGAACAACTCACAAGTCACAACTTTTTATTCCTCAGCAGATTTGAGACAAAAAATATTTGCATAAACGCCTGTAGCTGGTGGTGGTTACTACTTGTTTGGTGCTACAAGTTTCTTTTTTAAAAAAAAATTATATGATTTTGAAATGAAATGAAACCCCACAAAAAGGTCACTAATTGAGGAAATAATAATAAGGCCAGTAGTAGAAGCTGACAACACACACTACAAGAATAATAAGGTTGAAAACTCAAGCTCAAGCTCAATCTCGAGCTCAACTCACCAAACTTGATTGATTCTCTTTGAAATGATGTTCTTGGAATTCAAAGAAATGGGAAACTTATAATAAATACTCAAACGAAATAAAAATATCTATTGTTTATTATTTATCTCTCTTGTTAAAAAACTTGAAAAGTCACTCTCTCTTTGATTTATAATGGCAGCAGTGACAGTAGTTTCCAAAGTGCGAGGTAAAGGATGCTCTAAAGTTAAAGAAAGAACAAAATTTGTGGTTCCACGTGCTCCGGAAGCGCGTGGGTGTCAGTTGGTCAACCATTAGCGACAACTAGATCTCGTCATTTCTGGGCTTTTTATGTGGGTCTTTGGGCCTTCACTCAAGTTGATTCAGTGGATTCAACTCTATCATTAGAGAATCAGCCACATGCGTTTGATTAATTGATACATTTGATCAATGACAATGTGTATATTGATCTTACGAATCACTGCTCAAATTCTCTTAATTCTTTTTTATATTTGAGAGATACCTACTCCACTCACATTTCGTAAAAAAGAGACTGTCTTTACTTAGAGATTTGATAATTGAGGGAGAACTGAAACTAACTCGAACTATTGCTCTCATAATTATAAGTGTGAGGACTCTCTCACTGGATCAAAACCTATTGATTTAATTTTTTAAATCTTGGATTAAGTAACATGTGATGTTATTTCAGTTTGATTACGTTATTAAAAACTTAGATGATTTGTCACATATCTTGAGTGGGAGATTACTTGTGAGGATGGGTTTTATATATGGCCATAGCTTGAAGGATGAAGCATGTGTGAATTACTGAATTCTGATGTGAATGCTTTGCTTGTTTTAGTTTATTTTCTTAAGTCCAAAGGCAATTAGGTAAAGATTTTTGGATCACACACACAATATAAAGAAATGATTAATAGTAACAATTATTAAAGTATCTAATAATTGCATTATCAAGAATGACGACTAAGACTGTTAATTTAGGTGAATGGCATGCAAGTGTGCCTCTCTTTAATTATCTTAGACGATGAACGCATTAATTTGCCATTCAATCACAATTCGCCAGCCATACATAAATCATATCACCCAGTTAATTGTTAACAGTTTTTAGATTCATTATTTTGGTAGGTTCCCATTTGATTATGAGTCTTGTAGTGAATTGACACACAAAGCTTGATGAATAGCCATTAAAAATTAATTTTGAGAGGATAAATAATACATCTATTCCTAATATTTTCCCCTTATTAATTATTATCCTCCTCTTTTTTCCTTATAAAAATGCAACAAAAAAAAACCGTAATTATTCATAATTTAGATTGAGTTGGAACATTATGGATGATCTGATGGCCGATTCATTCATGTCTTATATTTTTCACCCGCACATAATTAAGATAAAGTTATCTGACCAAATAATAAATAAATTGCAACCACTAACCATGTAACAATGTTCATACATGTAAATATGCCGTGTGACCCATAAACAAAATAATAAATTAAAAAAAAAGAGGAAAATATATCTCAATTATAAAAATATGCAAGAGATTCATCTATTTATCATGTATTAGATTTATTTATTTTTTCTTGTTTGAGTTTATTTAATCAGTGAGCATACGCACATATAAAGATAAAAGAAGAAAATCAAAATTACGGTTCCAAGGCTAATCAATTACTTTATTTAATTCAGCCCAACCGTTGCTGGCATTGTCTTAATCGTCTAAATATTTCCACTATTAGAAAAGGGTTGTAAAGAAGAGACTGGAAAATAATAATCACAATAACAATAATGTGGTTAGTAATTATTAACATTATTACTTGATTAAATGCTGACTTTTAGGTTGTCTGATTGATATATGCTCGTGCATTGAATTTTTGGTTCTAGTGTGAATGTGTAATTTCAATCTCCTAAAGTCTGAAGAAAGTCTTTCGATTAATCAATTTTTGGTTTGACCACTTGTACACCACCAAATTTGCCTTAAAAATTAATGATTTTGTTCACTATTCCACCATATCTAGCACCTCTTCTCATGGTTATCGGTTCATTAGAAAGTCTAATTAAGACGTGGACGTTTCCATTTGGTGTGAGATTGAAATTAAAATTTCATACGTAAAAAGTTAAAAAAAGACAATATTTTGTGTATTTTATATTCATTGACTATGAAAATTTTACATGTTAATTTTTCCTTTTTAATGATTTGTTTATTCAAAGAGCTTTGCTCTACATTTTTAAAATTTAAAATATCATGCGTAAAAATAAGTTGAGATGTAAATGTAGTAGTGATTACTTTAACTTATCTAATTATGTTTTTTTTCCCCTTTTATATACTTTATGTCTTATCAATTGAAATATAAATTAAATCCAACTTTTTTATTATTACAAATGGATATTTACAAAATAAAAAATATTTAAGATTTGTTAGGACTAACGTTTAGCAACATATTGGCGATGAACGCAAAGTAAAAATGATAACTTTAAATATGTTGAGACTAGCCTTGATCAGCATAGTAGTGACTAGTGATGAGCACAACTTTAAGCATCGGATTCCAAGATTAGAGAAATGTACTAAAATTAAATTTGGAGGAAAAAAAAAAGTTTCAACTTTGATGTGTATTTGTAATAAGCAAATTAAAGCTATGTAACCGAAGGGTGTTCTTGTATCGAATTTTACGGATTGGACATCAATCCATATCCGATCCACGATTTTGCAGATTATAAATTTTCAATCCAATCCAATCCAATCCACAAATTGGTAAAATTCAATCCAAATCTAATTCATATATCTGCGGATCAGATGCGGATTTGACCCAATCCATATCTAATCCACCATTTTGCGGATTAGTTTGTGGACTAAAAGTTTTTAATTCTATCCAATCCATGAACTAACTAAATAAAAAAATTTAATATAAAAGTAATTTTACTACCAATTAAATTTAAATTAAATAAGATTTAAATAAATTAATTGTTTAAATAAAGTTAGAAAATACATTTAAACTTTCAAAATATAACACATCAAAACGAAAAAAATTTTATTCGTTTAGATCAGTACATAAAAATTAACTATTTAAAAAGTTATATTTGTTTATTTAGTTATTTTTTATTTTATATTATTATCGGATAAGATACAATATAATGTTAGTATAACTATATTTTAACTTATTTATTTACTAGTAAGTACTAATACCATATTTACAAGTTTTATTTTTTAATTAAATAAATACTTTTTATTTTTTTTGCGAATTCACGAATTTTACGGATTTACAAAAGTAGATCCATATCTAATTCACCGATTGCGGATTATCAAATTTTCAATCTAATCCAATCCACCAATCCACATATCGAATTTTTATGGATTAGATTTATATGGATCAGATGGGTTGAGCGAATCGGATTGGAATATGAACACCTATTGTAACCTAGGAATTCTAGCACATAGCAAGTTGAATAGAGGTCCTCCTTCAAACTTAAATGTATAGAAGCTTGCTCCTGTAGAAACTTTCAAACTCTCAAGCCCTGCCTCAAATATTGAGGATTTGAGGGATTTTCCTTTTTAAGTGAAACACAAGTAACCAATTATAACATTAATTGTTTTTTTTTTCCTTGTGGGTGTTTAAAAAATGTTTAAACCTGAAATAGAAGGTTAGACACAAAGTCCCAGATAAAATTGTTTTCAAAAATAAAACAAACATAATGTTTTTGGGCCTGCTTTATTTTGCGTTTTGTCAAACCTTTATTACTGTTCCTAAAGTCCAATGCATTGACAACGTACATTGACTAACTTTGTTATAGTGTACATTATTATAAAATTTCTTTGAAACTTTAACTAATTCAAATGAGACGGAAGCAATTTGTCCTCCACCTAGACTTAAAAATTTTCAGAAAATACAGAAACCGAAGTACAAATTGATCTTTCTTCTTCCTCTTTTAAAGTAACGATCATGACAGCAACTTGCTTCATGCTAGGCCTGGCCTCAGGAGACTTGTTCACACATTTTAGAGCAACCTGCAGCAAGTTCACAAGCCTCTCTTCACTTGCGCCTCCTGATATTAGCAACTTGTCAAAAACTTCTCCGGTCCATTCTTCACTGACAACTGAGTGAACCCATGTTGCCAAGTCAACCCCCTCATTCTTTACCAGCTTCCCAGTTAGCAGCTCCAATAGTATCACGCCGAATCCGTAAACGTCTGCTTTGAAGCCTTGATTGTCCAACGGCACAAGTCCGTATTCACTAATGCAAGGCTCCAGGTTTTTGTTCAGCAAGATGTTTGATGATTTCAAGTTACCATGAGCTATCCCGTCACTGCGAAATTCCTGATGCATGAATGCTAATGTCTCAGCAATTGTAGCTGCAATGCTTAGTCTGCTGACCCAATCAAATGCTTGCCCCATCTGAGCTCCTGAAATACAAATTAAAATTTACAGCAATTTACAACATCTCTAACCCAAAAATGACAAAGAAAAAAAAATGAAGTTACTAGTTGCTAGCATACCATGGAGAAGCCTGAAGAGACTTCCATTTTGTAAGTACTCATAGACCAATAGCTTCTCTTGTTTGGAGCAATAGAAGGCAACAGCTGGCAGTACATTTTGATGCTTCACTTGGTTTAGTCTCTGCATCCTCAGCTTAAAGTCATCGGTTGAAATTTCCCAATCTTTAATCCTTTTAACAACCAACAGGACACCATTTTCCAACACAATTTTGTAGAGGGTACTCTGCCTTCCTCTCCCAAGCAACTCAGCAGGTGCCTTGAGCATGTCATCGAATTTCAATCCGTTCACTACAGGACTTGTGAGAACTAACAGTGAGGTTGATGCAAAATTAGCACTTTGTTCAGCTGATGAAGTGAGGAAGAATCCTGATTTGCTCTCACCTGCTACGTACTGATCAGATTTTGTGATGATACTACGCGTATCGTTATCATCAAATGACGCTACCTTGTTTGCTTTCCCTGCTTCGACATTCTCGCCTTGCTTCTTTAGTTTATGTAGCCGGAAAATGATCACAAAAATTACAATAATAAGTCCTACTGCAGCATATCCCGAGTACATAAGAATATGCGCATCCATTCTGCGGCGCAATCTGAGCTTTGATTCAAAAAGAAAAAAAGGTCTACTGCACAGCTTTGGAGACACACAACCAGGAGTTGTAAACTAATATATGGCTTTTCAATTTATTGATATTGTGGAACATGGAGAAAATCTCTATGCTCTACTGATGGCTGGAATTTTTTAAGATAAGCACTTTGCTCATTGACTGATTCTACAATGTCTTTGTATCTTATCTTTTACATTGCTTCTTCCATTTAATTGGCTCAGGACTAATAGTTTTTCAGACGCCGGCAGCTTCAAAGGGTTAATAAATATAAAAATACTTTGTCAGGAATCTGAGAATTCTAAAGATACTCGATTGGAATCTAGTTGATTGTAATATTTGCAATGCATTACGACAGGTCACTGTCGAAGCAATAGACAACAAGAATTTAAAGTTGTCAAGCTGATTACAAAAGCACATTGAAGTGACTGCACAGTTGGTTTGTGTGATGATTGCTTTTGAAAAAGTCGAAGAATTCGACAATATATGCCTGCAGAGAAAGATTTCCAGGAAATGATTAACGATTGATCAATTGCCAATTGGTGCATTATTGGTTTTCAGAATCCCCTTTCCAACACAATGAGTTGAGAACAGCAAAAGAGGAAACTGATTCAATATTTCTAGTTCATTTCTGTTTATCTTTACATTTGATGTGCCTGCAAATTTGGTACAAACGCATGGTGTTATCTATATATCCAGTCAAACTACTACTCCGTTAGATAACAATTGCATCTGAACATATAATTTTTCTAATTAATTGATTATAAAGTATAGTGCTGAAGGTTAAATTAGCTGCTTATGGATCAGCAACTCCGGCAATGTTGTCATCACTTGACGTGCTTTGTCCATCACTTATGTCCTCATTGCTGATGTCCTCATCAGTTTCTTCTGAGTTTATGCTGGAGATATTCTCCTTCTTCGCGTAACGTTCACAGTACTCTGTCGTTGTCACAACAAATCGACAAAACAAGTAAGAAACGCCCATTCAGTGACATTGTTTTTAGTCAGCTTACTCGCAAGACTAGCCCGTTTATTCCAATATCAAGTAAATTGAACTCAAGATTGGATAACTGGCGAATATTTCTCCAAGGGAAATTATTTTAATGAAAAAGTAAATGAAAAAGGATCTCACCTTTCACCCTCTGTTCGTACTGCTTCCTATCCTTCATCATCAGAGATGCCGCGTCACCATTTAATGGGTCTGAAGGATTAGGATAAAGCAACAGCTGTGGAAGGAAAACCTCAAATATATTCAAAAGATCTGCAGCCGAGAGAGGCTGCAATAAGATACTTGAGGGTTGAATTTTAAGGCGAAGGAAAAGTAAAATCCCAAAAATAAAAGCTTAAGATCACACAATTACAAATGTCAGAAGCAAAGCATCCCGTATGTATAATTCTTGTAGTTCCGTCACATGAAATAGGACCAAGTTGCTTAATTCAGGAATTGATATTCATACATTCATTCAGAAATATGGCTTCTAGTAGGTGAAAGGGCCGCATCGGATTTCTTTCGCAAAATCCAAGCTGGATGATTATCAAATCTTTGTTCATTTGTGCACATTGCAGAAACTATTATTTTTATTTTTTATTTTTTTATCAGAAGAGAATTTTGATATTACCAAACATTGGACTCCATGTTTGGTTGATTACATCCAAGCATACAGAACCCGACCTGCAAATCACATAAAAGACCTGTGAGCTGAAAAACTCAAGGTAACACGAAATTTCAACAGAATTCAATGTAGAAAACACACAACTTGCCAATGCTTTCTTCAATGTAACACTAAAACTATATAGTATATAATATGTAATGCACAAAATTCTTATGCCTTTCCTAACAAAATGTTCCATACAACAGTCAATCTCAATAGAGTTGGCCTAAAATTTGTAACTGATATGAATAGTTGGGTTCCAAAGTGAAAAACAGCTTACAGCTCGTCAACATTGGGATGAAAAATTTTATTAACAAACCCAATGGAAGGAGACTTGTAAGGGTAAGCATCCGGCAGCTCTACTCGGATTTTCCAGATACCGCCTTCATATAGACCTGTGACCATTGAGATGCAATAAACAAAACTAAAGTTATCATAGGGTCAAGAGATATTGAGAAGCCATATTTTCCAGCTGAGTGTCTGTAGTTCAAGTCTCTATCTGAACAAAAGAGCAGTGGCAGAGAGAGGCAGGAAAATTACTGTCTTTCGGACCATGGAATTCGACTTTGAGTTCACTAATCCCATCGTTAATTGGCTCGACAGAATAGTCACTCATCATCCTATTTAGTAAGAACACAAAAGAGAGGAAACACCAGTCACCAATACGATGATCAACATCCGTAAACATAACTTCGATAAGTTAGAATTTCACTAGAAAATGAACTGCAAAAGGAATTGTAACAAACAATAAGGTGAAAAAAAAATGAACAATTTAGACTACACTTACAATTTCATGACATCCATTTCTCTTCTTTTGCATGGGGAAGACATCCTTTACGTGATTGAATTCTTCAGATTTTTCAACTGTTTTTTATTCTCTAATTAAAAAAAAAATGAAACTGCTTTAAGCACATTGTAAATGAAACTGCTTTAAGTACACAACAATGTTGAAATCCATAACGTGCCATATGTACATGACACAAACCCATAAAAATTTCATGCTTAGCTGAGCATTGAATTAATGGTTAAGATTTAATTGGATCCATGCAGGACTCATGTTAGATAAGTCCTAGCCGTCGATTTGGTAATTAGCAGCGTGGAATCCTGGTCCAACACAATAAACGATGCCAGTACCAGAAAATTTTGAATAACTAAAGAATGAAGTAAACTATTAACTATACGTTCTGGTTTTAACAGATATCAAAACGTTTACATTTGATCAACACATTGCTAGCACCATTTCAATTAGTCACTTTGTTCAAGTTCTTCTTATTTCGAAATACCAATATAACCATAAAACAAAGGCACTGGAATAATAAATAATGAAGAGAACATCAGTAATCATACAATGAAAACAAAACATTACTTAAAAAGTTAAGAGCTAGATAGACATGATGAGTAGAACAAAATCCATTACGAATTTGCTTAAAGATACAGTTGCAATCAAATCAGCAGTAAGCATATCAACAAGTAATAGAGAGGAAAATAATTTTGAACAAAATCAAGAAGAGGAATACAAACCCCCAAATGGTGATCATCGGGAGTGAATTTTTGGCAGCTTTTTAAGTAAATAAAAGCAGAAAATGGGGACCAGACAGAATGAAGAAGCAGGTCAAAAACATGGAACAAAAAACGGGACTAGTTCAGGCTCAGCAGCACATACATACACGTGGCATGTGTTACCGGTTTTCTAACTGTCAATGTAAACTATCCGTGTTTGGCTCCTCTCCACTAAAGCCCTATCAACTCTACTTGTGTACTCTTGCTTTATCATAATTATTTTTTATTATAATTAAGCAAATAACATGACTAACTTTTTAGTTATTTTAATTTCCAAAAATTTTTCAAGCACGTATTTCGTAAAACATAACAAATTATGCTTATTAAATTATATTTTTTTAAAAATAATTAAGGTTTGGATGAACGTATCACCCACTAAATACCAACTGCTTACTCTCTATTATTACTCAAATTTAGGAGAGACAAAAGACTTCGTGTTATGATCAAATTATGTTGTGTGGGTTAATGTGTAAATAGTTTTTGGGTTTATTTGCAAGCTATCCGATTTAGATGGCTTGTACTCTTTCATGTCTTGTTAAATCCCTTGGATTCTTGTTTTGTTGATTAGCTTTACAAGTTCTCTGTAGCCATTGATCTTGTATTGTGTGTATCGATCAATAAAGTGTGCTGATTTTCCTTCAAAGATTCGCGTGTGTGCAGCAGTCTATTCTTGCTGTTGAATTTTAGGTTTCTGTCATCAAGCTAGATCTATTATCAAGTATCCAGTTTCTTAGTTCTGGTAATCATAAAACCACAACAAATTATATATTTACTTCAACTATTAACATGTCATATATTTTCATTCAATTTTCTACACAAGTCAAATATAAAACTACTGAAAATATTATCAAAACCTTAATCAAATTTAACATATTTTAGTTAAATTTTATTAGACGCAAATTTGTTAAGTCTGTTTTGCACATGATAATGATAAACAAAGTTTTCTCCAACATCTCAAACACACTTAACATAAGCAGTACAACAAATATCATTATTTGGACTGAACCCAATATGGGGAAAACGTAATTTTGTTCAATTACCACTTAATATCTCTATTTTAGTCCCTGTATATGTATATATATAAATTTATCAATTATTTATGTTAGGATATTTTACAATATAAAACTGCATATGAATGTGTATGGTGCATGTCAAATTTTCAATCTTCATATCTTCATAAAGGAAACAAATTAGGACTCACAAAAATATCGTTTCAGTTAGTGTATATGAAAAAGGTCATGGTGATCAAGTTGGTGAAAAATTAAGATGTAAAATCATGTGATATGTAACATTGCATGCCAATATCATGTATGGAAAGATTTTTTTTTTTTTTTTAGATAAACCATTTACTTTAAGAATAAATTTTTCCATATGCAGCGGTATGTGCGAAAAAGAAATGATTTGTAAAGAAAGAAACTTAAATGTGATTATATTACTGTTTTGAAAGAAAAATAAGAAAGAGAAAACAAAGAAAAGGCCAAAGTAAGTTTATAAGAATGAAAAAGTAGAAGAGTTTGTAATAAAATGATTAGTGCAATTCCCTTGAACTAATAATATGCTAAGCTTTTTATAACATCTATGAGTGTTTTCAATACTAATTTATTCGATATAAATAATTCGTTTATTTCCCACCTAATACAAAAATTACCTAACTTTTTATGCTATGATGAATCTTAGAGATATTCTTTTAATAACGTGTCACACTCTTTATTTTGTACAGTTGTCTTTCCATAGTGTTAGCGATGTAGGCTATGATTAATCTTGCACAAGTAAAGCTTGATATTGAATCTAATTTCAATTATCATTCACTGTATGAGTGTATGTAGTGTATATCTAATGAAAATATTGAGGTTGAGTTTGCATGCGGTGATGACTCGTACTACAATTTTTTATAATCTTTTACCATGCGTTTATATTATTGTAAGTTCAAGATTTAATTACCTATGATTTTTTTTTAATCCAACAATTACCTACACATCATAGTATAAAGTTCAATACTTATTCAAGTCCAAAAATAGTATGCTATACTTTTATTATTTTCTTTTTCTCAATTGCCTTGTATTTTATATGGTGTAGAGCATCAAATATTCAAATGAGAAAAATTTAATGACTGAATAAATCTCAAAAACTTCTTCCTTTATTATCAATCTCATTGGATCTACCAACAACTTTGTTTCCATTAACTTTGTTGCCCAAGCTCCACTAAAACTTACCACCTCAAATTAGATATACTTCTTGAAGATCCCAATTTAATTCCCTTCCAAATGGATATGCTTTAATGAGTTATCTTGATGCAACCTAAACTAACCCTTCACCTACCCTCAACGAAAGTTAATTAAGTAGAGAGAGTGGGTGCGTATGCCTCTCGGGATCGCATCAAGCGAATCAACCAAGAAAGAAAAGTTATCACATGATCTAAAAGGATGACCAAAATATGTGATTGAATACATGCAAATGAACTATATATCAAGAGCTTTGCTGAAGAACTCAGCCGAAATTGATGCCCCTCTTAACAAGAGAGCTAGCCCGGGCTTTCACCTTAGTGTCCAGCCATCGCGCAGCCAACTTCACAAACAAACATGGCCAGAGGATTTTGGGCTGACATTCGCATACGCAGGACGCGCGGGCGCACACGAGTTCAACTAATTTAGTCTTGGATTTGCACCCCCCTGCGCACACGCGTGTGGAGAGAACCTCTATCCTTATAATTCTTACTCATGCATGGTTAAGTGTTTATATATAAACACTAATCTCTAGGCTTCTTTTTACCATGTGGGATAAGACTCATTTCCTTTTAAATTTCTAACTTCAAGGGTGAACTTTAAGACATAATTTTTTATTCACCCAAGCACCATTTTGAGAAAATAAGATTATAGTTTTGAAGTATCAACGGAGTAGAATCCGAACTTCATAAAATTTTCCACTTTCGTTAAATAGGGTCCACTCAAAATGTGCCCTCAAAATAGTATATATACATGCTATTTTTTCAACATGTCTTACATTTTCTTACTCCTGAGTACAAGGGGTTCGTTGAGCGTTGTAAGATGAAGGTGCGATCGTATTAAGAGTTCGAGAAGGTTTTGAGAAGATATTGGTATTTGAACCCAATAACGGTAAAATAATCGTAAAATATTATGGCGTTAATTAAAAAATAGTGTTAAATTATTTTTTGTCACCATTTGCGCCACGTCTCGTACTGTTTTCGCGAATGAAAGCATGCCAGTTTTGCATCGCATATGTGGCTATGATATATATATATATATATATTTTGAGGTACGACGTCGTTTTATTCGGCGTGCTCATATATATACACGGAAGCCCTCTTGGCGGCAACCAGCGTTAAAAACACAAATCGTCTCCAACGAACAAGTCGGTCAGAACCAAACCAACAACAGAAATGGGAGTCCACGGTCTCTGGGACTTACTCGCCCCCGTTGGCCGTCGCGTGTCCGTTGAAACTCTCTCCGGCAAAAAGCTTGCCATCGGTTAGCCTCAAAACCTAGCACTTATGCTCATAAACATTCTGGACATGCATATTAGTAATTACTAATAAATAATCATAATCAATTTAATTTAACTTAATATGGTTGGAATCGTGGTTAGATGCGAGCATATGGATGATCCAATTTATGAAGGCGATGAGAGACGAGAAGGGAGAGATGGTGCGGAACGCGCATTTGATAGGGTTTTTTCGTCGAATTTGTAAGTTATTGTATCTAAAGACAAAGCCAGTGTTTGTCTTCGACGGTGGCACTCCGGCACTCAAGCGCCGCACTGTCATTGCCCGCCGCAGGCAGCGCGAGAACGCCCAGGCTAAGATCCGCAAAACAGCTGAGAAACTGCTTATTAATCATGTAAACATCATTGTGCCTTGTAGTCGTTTATTGGTGGAAGTAGATAAACGCAATTGGTGAAATCAAATTTCATTTGCAGTACTTGATTTTAGTAGTATCGGGTAGAATTCAGTTTGATAACTCGATTATTGCCAACAGCTCAAGACAATGAGGTTGAAAGAACTCGCGCTGGATCTTGAGAACCAAAGGCAGATACAGAAGAGAGACCCTGAGGGAAAGAAGGTTTTGTCGGATATGGAAAATTGTTCGGAAAGAACTGATGGGGTGTCGGCAAGTGATGACAAGGAAAATCTAGATGAAATGTAAGCTGCTGCTTTCACTGTTGTAGTTGTGATTCTATTTTCAATTATGTGGTTTGACTTTTGATTGATGATTTAGTTTAGGTTGGCAGCATCTATTGCAGCGGAGGCTAATGAGAGTTCAAGTAAGAGTGCATCAAAATCTGCCACTGCGAATCTCCTTGAGGAGGATGGTGATGAAGATGAAGAGATAATGTTGGTACGTGGTTAGTTTAATCTAGCTATGACTGTTGGCATTTATGTGGATACTTCTTTTATAATTGTTTTATGGGACCTTGTTGTTGGAAATGTAGATTGAGTGAACTGACTATTAAGTTCATTGGATCATTCACCTCTGAAGAATTAGGGTCAATTTTGCCCTCATGGAATGACAATCTTTAAAATACCCCCAAACTATTGTAAACCTCAAATTACCCTCCATTTTTGTTAAGAAGACAAAAAAAATTTTCATCAATGTGCCCCCATTTTTGTTTAAAAGAATTTTTCTTTTATCTTTTAAACAAAAATGGGTGTAAGTTGAGGTTAACAATAATTTGGGAGTATTTTGAAGATTGTCATTTCACGAGGGGTAACCAGATATTTACCTTTTGAATTATGTAGATGCTTTATTTATCCATTTCTTTATTCTAATTACACCTTAAAGATGAAGTGCGAATTAGTCTAAAATATTTCAGATTGGCTTACTCCAGTATCTTATTTAAGAATAAAGATTCTTTCCATGTGCCTTGTGGTGTTATTAGGCTTATCTGTAAATCAGCACTTGTTTAGGATTTTCTAGACTTGTGGGTATGTGTTTCATGACCACTGTATCTTGGTTTGCAGCCAACAATGGGTGGAAATGTTGACCCAGCTGTTTTTGCTGCTTTGCCTCCATCAATGCAGCATCAGCTTCTTGTTCGGGTGAGTATGTATATGTAGTATGGTGCTTGACAGACCTGAATTTAGTCTTATCTTTTCTGCTCATCATTTCTCTACTAATGGTTAATAATTGCTTCAACTCAAAACTTTTTTATTGAGGAGCAGAACAATGACGCAAAGGGCAAGAACGTTTTATCGGATGATTTGGGCCAAGCCGATACGGTGGGCATTAGTCCAGAAAGTCATGATGGGGTATCAAAGAGTCGTGATCACAAAATGCTTGATGAGATGTAGGCTACATTAGCAGTAGAAGTTATAAGGATATTTGATATTTCTGGTTTCAGTAGCATTTTTGAATTGTTTTAATGAGTTAGTTTAGGTTGGCAGCATCTATTGCGGCAGAAGAAGATGGAAGTTTAAGTAACAATGCATCTGCATCAGCTGCTTCACTTCCTTTGGAGGAAGAGGATGGTGATGAAGATGAAGAGATGATACTGGTAGGTTTGCACTGACCGTGCATCTAGGATTTTGAATAGTAGTGTTGTAGACTTGACTGGTTTAATGAGTAGACTTGATTTTTTCACCCCCGCAAATGTTAAATTCGGGAAGGTTTAGAAATGAATTTATAATTTTGCCCAGCTGAAATTCATTGGGAAGTTAAGTATTTTTGGGATGCTTTTTTATTTGTTTCCTTTTCTTAGTTTTTTGAAGCACTATGTGGGAATTTAGTTGGTCTAAACTTTATCAGATCGCTTACTTGACTGTGTTATTTGACTCATAAAGCTCTCTCTCTAGGATGTAGATATCTGGTCGATTTCTTGGTCTTCCTATGGACTAAACTATAGTTTTATTGGATTTTGCAGCCTGCAATGACTGGTAATGTTGATCCAGCCGTTTTAGCTGCTCTGCCTCCATCAATGCAACTCGATCTGCTTGTTCAGGTGAGCATTGTATATATTTAATAATGGATTCTTATCAGTTAAGGTATACTTCTTTCACTGTATTATGGTTTTTTTTCTTATGGTTGTTGTCAATGCCCTTTTCTGCAGATGAGAGAGCAATTGATGGCAGAAAACAGACAAAAATATCAAAAAGTCAAGAAGGTCTGTTTTCAAGTGCTATTTCTGATTTGCATTGATGTTAAATATATCAGAAAAATTGCAAATGCATGATTGCTCCAATATCTGACTCTGTATTAGCAACAGTCATAGTGGGTTGTGCATTCTTGACTGATTAAAATATATCTGATATCTCTGTATTAGTGACAATTGTAGTTGATACTGATATAGTGCATTCTTGACTGATTAAAGTTGTAATTGATAACGATAAATGAGTGGAATCTCTAGGTCTATACTACTTTGTTGGGGCATGTGGGACTTTGCTATAAAATTCTTTTTCTGATGCACAAATGGCAGTCATGATAGTCCTTGTAATGGAATTTTCTAGGTGAAGATGGATTCTAGTATCGAAAAGGATGGACCAATCTACTTAAAACTTGAACATAGGTGAACATTAATACAACTGACCTATGTCATAATTTTGATCATAATTTTTTTGGTGAGTAGTTCTGATATGATTTTTGCTAGTGTCCACTAGTGTACTCTAATGCGGCGAAAGCATGATAGAAGTACAGATTTTGTATTACATCAGCATGCTATGGAAACATATTTGATACATTTGAATTGGGAAATCTATATCTGAAATCCAAACTATATGAATTATATGAACATAGATACAATCAACATGATCACAAACAGAAAAGGAATCAAGCAATATTACGACTGTTATGTCACCACTTGGCTAAAAACTTACAGTGATGGAAATGGCCCAAACTATAGTATCGAGTTTTCTAACAAGCCCCTTCATCTGCAAGACGGTATTTATTAACAGGCTTTTCAGGGGGCATTTGATCACTAAAAGAAGGCCAAAATAATAAAATTCAAATAATTAAGACCAATGCAATCATGTGGGGAATTTGATCACTAGACCTCTTGGTTAAGATTAGCTCTGATACCACTTAACCTAAAAGCTTAAGTTGTTAGGTAAGGGCGCTAGAAGTACTTCTCCCTTACTAAGAGCTATATTATACAAATAATTTGATAATTCTCTTTGATCCATGTGTAGTTCATCTCATTCTCTGTTTCATGTACATCTAGGCCCCCGAGAAATTCTCTGAGCTACAAATACAGGCTTATCTTAAAACTGTTGCTTTCCGGCGGGAGATAGATGAAGTGCAGAAAGCTGCTGCTGGGAGGGGGGTAGCTGGTGTTCAGACTTCAAGAATAGCATCTGAAGCCAACAGAGAATTTATCTTTTCATCATCATTTACTGGGGACAAACAGTAAGTATTGGTTTAATTTCTGTTTTGAAAATTGCGTAAGGCAAGTCCCATGCCTATTTTAGGTCCAAATCTAATGCACTTTTGTGTCTTTTTCAAAGATTTTCTGTTCTTTCCCCTTTTATATGAGTTAGTTTCATTTTGATGGATGACTTTCATTCCATACGTTTCAGAGTGCTTACATCTTCCAGAGTAGAGGGTAAAAAAGATGAGCAACAACAGATACCATCTGAACACCCTGTTTCAGATTCCGTGAATAATGGTGCATCTATTGATAAGTCCAATTTTTCATCTACTGATCAGTCCAATTCTGTCACAAAATTAGGCCCAGGGGAGTCTAGAAAGAGTTTTGCTGATGATGTTGAGACATACCTGGATGAGAGAGGGCGTGTGCGACTCAGTAAAGTGAGAGCTATGGGGATTCGTATGACCCGTGATTTGCAAAGGAATTTGGCAATGATGAAAGAGATTGAGCAAGACAGACCAAATGGAAACAATATTACAGGTGCAGGGTCTATGCTTACTTTGAACGAAACTGGCACGTCGAATGCTGTTCCTTCTGAGAAAAGCAAGTTTATAGGAACATCACTTGATGATACTAATGAATCTGTAAGCTCGATAGAGAGAAATAAGCAGTCTACGTTAAAAAGTGGAATTTCTTTAGAATTGTCATTTAAAGACAATAGCGAAAACAACTGTGATGACGATGATGATATATTTGCTCATTTAGCTGCAGGAAAACCTGTAATCTTTCCTAATTCTCCAAGGGCACATTCTTCTATTTCTGTTTCAGATAGTGATTGGGAGGAAGGAACTACTGAAAGAAAAGGTAGTAGCTTATCTGATGATGCCAATGCAGGAATTAATCCCCCTCTTAATCTTGAGGAGGGGGGTATCAGCGATGAGAGTGAAGTGGAATGGGAAGAAGGACCGTCTTGTGCTCCCAAAAGTTCCTTGTCATTTCCTGCTGAGTCAGAGAAAACAGTTTCTAATATTGAAGAGGAGGCTAACTTGCAGGAGGCAATCAGAAGAAGTCTCTTGGATGTATGCATTGAGAAACCTAATTATGCTTTATCTGAACATAACAAATGTGAAAATTTAGGAGAAAATGCTTGTGATGGTACTTGGTTATATGATAGAGAAAATAATATGGATGATCCAAATTTTTTGGGAGAAAGTGTCTCTCAGCAACATGAATCAATTTGTGAATATGTTGATGGTCTGGGAAAACTGGATACTGTTGGTGGAATAAATAACTCAGAAGTGATTGGTTCTTTAGGCAGAGAGTTGAAGTTGTATGAACCGCGTAATTCTGATGAAAAGGAGATGCTGATAAATAAACCATTTGAAAAGGACAATTCCTACTTTGAACAGTCAAGGCAAGGCGCAAATGATGGTGCAAATGATGGAAGGTCTTTGTGTAGCGATGCACCGTGTGAAGACTCAGGTACTACTATGGAACTGACAGAGGTCCAATTAGTTAAGGGGCGTTGCCTGAGTGCTTCTGCTAAGGGTGATGAGCATCTTACCCGTGATAAAATGTGTTCTGATGATAGGTCTCATAGTGTTGATGCTGTATTTGAGGACTCATCCATTGCCATTCTAGATGAAGATAAGAAAAATAATTGTGAAGCTGAAACATCTGTTCTCCCTGGTGATAAGAAAAATGAAATTGAAGTTGAGATGAAACATGATTTCACAGCTGAACCATCATGTCGTACAGTGGGGACAAGTGATACTTCTATCCCCTTGGTGAAAACATCTGGGAATGCATCGATTTACGACACTGATATTGAGCAAAAGTCCGCTGAAGAAAGAACTCCTGATACATATTTAAAAGATAGCAAACAAAATACGGGAATATTTGCAACTAAGGCAATTGAAAATGTCCATGCTGAAGCCACAGAGAAAATTTTGGAGGAGGAGATGCAGATTCTAGATCATGAATATATGTATCTTGGAGATGAGCAGAAAAAGCTTGAACGTAATGCGGAATCTGTGAGCAGTGAGATGTTTGCAGAGTGTCAGGTGTGCATTAAATTTCATGTTATGTTATGTTGTCTTCTATAGTTTAGGGTGCCATAATTAGCATATGTGAGTAGGTCTTTTGGGCTTTGTCCTAGATTTCACTCTATGATCCCTCTATGTTCTTCGCCCTTAATGTTGTTATTAAAAATTTGTATTGTGCATAATAAATTTACATAAAGCTCTGATGTTAATAGATTTGGGAGGTTGACTATGTTGCTTTATGTTATCAATAAATTAGCTTTTAGATGAAGAAATTTGCAAGTAACTATAGAATATTTCCTTTTTATAAACTGACCTGTTTTAGAATATATTTTATTGGTCACTTGTAATATGAATTTTGATTTTTTTTTTTTTGGTCCTGATGGATAAACAACTTGATTCTGATATAACAAAGGTCTGTAGCATAGATCTCGACTAATGATAGACATTGTGGTTTTGTTTTCCATAGGAACTGCTGCAAATGTTTGGCTTACCCTATATTATTGCACCTATGGAGGCAGAAGCTCAATGTGCTTATATGGAACTTGCAAACCTTGTTGATGGTGTTGTGACTGATGATTCTGATGTTTTCTTGTTTGGGGCGCGAAGTGTTTACAAGAATATATTCGATGACCGCAAATACGTGGAGACGTACTTCATGCAGGTATGGAATTGGCAAGCCGCTAAGTGGTTCTCCCTCTTTTCTGTTGCCGGAGAAGCTTTTTCATTTTTAGCTATGCATCAATGGTCTTCTTTTTTATGGTATTCTAATTTCTTTTCAATTATCTTTGTGATGCTCTATAAGAAATCTGTGTGTGTGTGTTGGTTTCATTTATTTTTATACTCTGGATGATTCATTGGGATTCTTTTTAGTACATTAGATGTTGGGCGTTTTACACCATTTCTACTCTTGTGAACTTTTATTTATCAGGATTGGATCTCCTTGTTTGTGGAAATTCTATTTTTGAGAAAACTTGCCTCACTGTGAGTATAAAAACTGTAGTGATTTGACCTGCTTATCACCCCCAAACACTGCTCTGGATCTTGAACAGATCAATACAAGATGCTCAACTTGATGATTGAAACCTGAAATGACCAAATCATAAAGCAAGAACAATTAACTAGATCCAAGAAACAAGTTTGATGAACATAAACCAAAAAACGAATTAATCACAGCCAAAGAGAGATTTACGTGGTTCAACTGTACCATGAATGACACAACCTACGTCCACGGGAGAAGCTTTCTGGTGAGATTTTATTGACAAACAATGGAGAATCTTTGCAAAACTTTTACAACAGTTTACAGAGAACAAGCTAGAACACACTCTCTCTTCTATCCTTCTCAATTTGTTTCTCAGTGATGATCCCAATCTGTTTTGTTAGCCAGCTTTATAACTGCATCTGTAACAAACTAGCACACCCAGCTTGTACAGCTTGAGGACATGTGGATAATGGCTTTACCGAACTTGACTCACTTTGTCACGTCCATCAGTTAAGTAGATGAAAACAGCTGCAAGCAGAGGTCATTTTGATCTTTATAATTCATAAGTGATGCATGCTTATCTCATGACCTTTTCAATGTAATATCAAGCTCAAAATGCTGTTGTTTCATACTGCTGAGTTTGATTCACTACCAAGCTACCTGAGTTTGTTCCTTGTTCTCATCTTTCATTGTGTTTTGCTAGTCACTTTTAAATTTATTTGATGGTTTTTGTTAATTTACACATGTACTCAAGACAAACATTGATTTTCTAATACCTTGGGTTATTCTTATCCTACCATTTTCAGTTTTTCTTTTTTGCTAACTCATACTGTGGCGTATTACTGTGTGCTAATTAGTTGCTTATATTTATGCTTATACATTATAAATATTAATATCATATTTTTTGGTCAGGACATCGAAAAGGACCTTGGTCTGACCAGGGAAAAGCTAATTCGCATGGCGTTGCTTCTGGGGAGTGATTATACTGAAGGGATTAGGTAATTAACTGTGACAATTTTAGCGTTCATATTTTGAACTTATGTTATTGCACTGCAGTCTTGTGCAATTTGGATTTTATAGAAGTTTTTTATATTTCTTTTCCTGTTTAAATTTGTTTTGTACTATCCTTTAAAATTAAAAAGAAAAAATCATTTTGTATCACAGACCAGGAAACAATATTCTACCAGTTCTCCATTTACAGTAGCGGTAGTTAAAATGTTAATCTTGCATGGTAGGTAGTTCAACTGACTTTGCTTATTAGTTTTTTGGATTTCAACGGGAGTATTTTGATGCAGTGGGATTGGTATTGTCAATGCCATTGAGGTAGTAAATGCATTCCCGGAGGAAGATGGCCTTTCTAAATTCCGGGAGTGGATTGAGTCACCAGATCCAACCATCCTAGGGAAGTTTGATGTACAAACAGGAGCAAGTTCAAGGAAAAGACGTTCAAGTGATGGTGACAAAGATGTTAATTACGCAAAACACTCTGTGGAAGGTGTCTCTGAATTTGATGAAAGCATTTCCCAATTTGATGAGGACAAGCAATCAGCTGAGTACAGCCAAAATATGAAGAAGATTTTCATGGATAAGCATGTACTAAATAAATTAATTCCTTACTCTTTTCTTCAACATTTTTTATTTGTATTGTGGCATTGATCATTTTGCATTGCTAAGCTACCATTTTACCTAAACACTTCAGCTCATAGGTAAGGCCCTCTTGCACCCTCTTACGTGCAACACACATGGATCCAACACAACACTATTACAAACATAGCACCAGACCAATTGATTAAATATAATTGATTTAAATATGAGATCATTTTGTCAAACTGGCTTTGAACCATGTTCAGTAATCACTTGACCTAATGATTTAAACTTATAGTTGAGGGCCTAGCAGTAATTCTGAACTTCTAGCATGCACTTTCTATATGTTTCTGAGCATTTATATATTCTAATTCATAGAGAAATGTGAGCAAGAACTGGCACATACCTTCCTCTTTTCCAAGTGAAGCAGTTATTTCAGCATATTTCTGTCCACAAGTGGATAAGTCTACTGAATCTTTCTCGTGGGGAAAGCCAGACCTCTTTGTTCTTCGCAAGTAAGTTCTCTTATATTTAGCTTTTGATTTTCGTGAAACTTGGCTGGGTTCATCAGTTTCCTATGCCTTTTCAGATGGGTTAAAGATGTTTCTTTCCAGTAAACCATCGACTGAAGATCTCGATAGTTAATTTTGATACATCTGCCATATAATGTGTGTGAACTTATAGTGATACTTGTTAATTTTTAGATTTATTTAGTTCTTGGTGTCTTATTATCTACTTATTTGATCTTATGATGTGGACTATAAAGGTCTGGTCTGATTCACAATTTGTGAAAGTATCTTGATCTTCCTTTTCTTTGTCATTTCCCCTTTATATAGCACTGCACCTGTTATACACTTTTATGAATTCTGTGCTAATTATTTTATAATTTTTATTTTTCATGCAAGAATATGATTTAGCATAATATACATCATGAAAGGTTTGCAGGTCTCGTGAATTGACTTACCGACACGTATGGTTTATGTATTTGACCAAGTGATTTGTCTTTACTTTTCAATATGCACCAACATAATCTGTTCTGCTTGCACTGTCATGATAACTTGAAATCACTGTGGGCATTGTTTATCTGCATATCTTATTATTTGAAAAAAAAAGCTTTCTTTTTCTTATGTGCACTGGTTTTGTACAGATTTTGCTGGGAAAAATTTGGGTGGGGTGGTGACAAGTCGAATGAGTTGCTCGTACCTGTTTTGAAGGAATATGAGAAACGTGAGGTTAGAACTTATGCACCACTCTCTTTCTCATTTACATGCACACTTGCACATGAACCATATGCAAATGCCCACCTGCAAGCTAAATGAAGACTTCTTTCAGGGGGAAAAAATGAAAAACATATTGAAGACTTAAAAGTTTTGGCTGAGCAATCTTTCTCTGTTGGCCATCACCACCCTTTTTTTTTTTTTTTTTTTTTTAAAACCCCCAAAAACCTATTGTTGTAAGTACAATTGCTGACAACATTTTATTATGTGAAAGACTCAACTGCGACTCGAAGCTTTCTACACTTTCAATGAAAGATTTGCAAAAATTCGTAGCAAGCGGATTAAGAAGGCTGTTAAAGGAATAACTGGAAACCAATCTCTACTGCTGATGGATGATGCTGGGCAAGAAGTTTCCAAAAGTAGAAATAAGAGGAAGAATAATGGTCTTGAAAATGGCAGTAATCGATCACAAAAAGCTCCAAAGAAAGGGGAGGAAAGTGTGTCTGGAGCTCAGAACAATATGGAAAAATCATCTCAGAGTCAATCTAGGAAAAGGAAGGTACTTGAGAAGTTTGTTTTGGCTGAGATGGAGAATCCAGAAAGACTTACACCGGCCGGTGGCGGACGAAATGCCAATAATGTATTTCGTGGAAATAGAAGAGGTAAAGGTCAGAGAGTTGGACGAGGAAGGGGAAGAGGAAGGCTTTGTGCTGAACAATCTGAAACCAGCTCCAGTGATGATATTGGTAGTGATGATACCCAAGAATATTATTCTGAGAAATTTGAAGGGCAGCAAGAAGTGCGAAGGGTAAGCTTAACTATTCTGTTCCTGCCATTATATTTTAGTAGAATTATGAGGAACATAAGCAATGGATCACTTGATTTATTAGCTTTCCAACATGGTTTACCTCAACTTTTGAATAGAATGTAGTGGGTTTGGTTATCAATGGTTTGCCCTGTTCTTGGTATGATCGTTAATTCTTATGAGTTAGTGTGGTTCCTGAATTTTCTTGCTTTGCCTGTGAATGAGGAGTTTAGTCAAACATGAAACATGACATCCTAAGAGAAATTGATATTAAATCCTTGTAAATTATTACTAGGATATGGACTGCCCCTCTTCTTCATTTGGGAGTTGAATACAAAATTTTGCTCTAATTTTAGGAACTTAGCTGCCTAACAGAGTGTATGATAAATGTTAATTAACAAAAATATCATTCTTATGAAATTCTACAGGGGCATTATGCTATTTAGAAAGTGGTATGATTTGGCCAGTAGATTGCTTCTGAATTGACTGACAGCACAGTTTGTGCCTGAGCTTTCCCACTGGGACATGTTGAGTTGTTGGCCTGACCTTTGCAAATATGTTTCTGTTGTGCCTTCCATAGATTGAACATGCTGGTCTGCATCATGCATGTATACCTGAGAGAGGTTTTTGCTTCGAAAGATCTTATTCATAATGTATTGTTTTTCTATGTGTATTTCCCAGTCAACACGTTCCAGGAAGCCTGTGGATTACAATGTCGATGACCCAGAAATTGCTGATGTTGGCAAGATTTTGAGTAATAAAGAATCTTCTAACGAAGAGGAAGCAAAGCAAGATTCGGTTCATGGTGTAACTGGCGAAGCTTCTGCTGACTATAGCAGAAAGAAACAGCACAGGGCAGATGACCCTTCAATTGATAAAGACTATATTGAAAGAGGAGGTGGATTCTGCATTGATGATCAGGAAATTGGTCAGCCGAGTGTGAGCCCGTGTGATGATCCTTTTCTCGAGGCAGAAATCACCAAAGATTACATGAAAATGGGAGGTGGGTTTTGTCACGATGAAAGTGAGACACGCGAGGACCAAGTTGCTGCTAAGGACCCAGTTGTCACTGGGGAGAGTCCATCTACTTGCTTTGATTCTTCAGATGGAGTTCACTGTGATGTTGGATTAGGTGATTCGACTACCAGTTCGAACTCTAAAGAAGCAACAAATGGACTTGAAAATGTGGGGAGGACGGACACATTTGATACAGAGCCGAATCCGGTCGTTCAAAATGCAACCAGTACTGATAGTGCTAGGAACGATGCTGGTAGAGCCTCCCGAGGATCTCTTACTGCTATGACTTTCTTGAGGAGAAAACGTCGAAGGAGTTGAACTATACAATGTTTTGCATATTTTTCGAAATAATGTAAATGATCGTGTCTTGATTGTCCCAATTTTGTACGTCTTGAAATTCCAGGAACATGTTATAAGCATGATCAGATATAAATTTTGTACAGCGCCGATAAATTTTATTTGCAAATTGAGGATAGTATATTTTGTTACTCGTAGATGGTGACTATAGAAGAATACTGATTATCTTTTGATTGAGAGTTTGTCAACATGATTTGTCATATCTGATGTGACCTTACCCGGCACTCGCATCGCACATTAATACGAGTTGACATAGACAGAGGCGTTGAATTATCGCTCTCCTGAAAGAACAATTTATGAAACATTTTCGTCTGGGACCATTAATTATTGTTTAAGAATGCTTTCTACTCAAGGTCCACGAATTAAGCACTTAGTATTAAATTATTTGCGTGGCCACAGAGATATTTGTGCTGTCATCTTTTAGAAGAGTTGCAAGTGGATTGGTGGAAAATGGCGTTGGCTTCCTGGTTGCAGAATGCAATACCCTTTGTGGCAATGGTAACGGTGGAGTGCACGGATGTTGGCCTATCAGTAATAAGCAAAGCAGCCTTGACAAAAGGGATGAACAAGTTTGTTTCAGTAGTCTACTATAATGCCCTTGGTACTCTCATACTTCTCCCTTACTTCCTGTTCCGCAGGTATTTAAACTTGTTCTATTTTCTGCTTCTTTCAAGCTTACCAAAATTGAATGGTTTTGAGTGAAGGTTATACACAGATTTGATTGATAAACCTTTCGTGTCTTTGGCAGGAACAAGGGTGCTTCTCTCACTTGGTCGCTCATTTGGAGATTTTTCCTCCTTGGCCTGATAGGGTAACGTAGTTATTATCTGGCATTTAGAAATTCAGATCTGCAGGATTTTATAACTGAGGACAAACCTTTTGTTGCAGGAGCTCGGGGCAGATAATATACTTTACTGGTCTTAAATTCAGTTCCCCAACTCTTTCATCAGCTATGGCGAATCTTATTCCTATCTACACTTTCTTGCTTGCAGTCATATTCAGGTTGAATAAAACGCTGAAAGCTTGTTTAGATATTGATGATTGAGAATCATTTGATTATGCTTAGTCAACTCATCTGTTATTCAAACAGTTGTTCAATGATTTCAGTCTTGTTTGAAGATTTTTTGCTTCACTTAAAACTTTTTAAATTCTAGGATTGAGAAGCTCGATTTAAGGAGATCAAGCAGTCAAGCCAAAACCTTGGGTGCTACTGTAGCAGTAACAGGGGCATTTATGATAACTCTATATAGGGGTCCACTGCTCTTGATGGCTTCATCCACTTCTGACTCTCCTGATCATCCTAAGCTGCTTTTTTCACAGCAATCAGAATGGCTCATAGGAGGTCTTCTCCTTGTTCTCGTATGCATTTCGTCTGCAATATGGAATGTTGCTCAGGTAAATGGCATTCAGTTTACAAACTCACATTCGAGCACAATCAATGCCTGTATAACCTCTAGTATCATTGTTGGTTATTATATTTGGATGGACTCGATGCAAATAACTTTTACCAGCACTTGTTGAAGAATATTCAACCATTGAAAGCATCTCATTTAAACCACAATTGTGACTAATCACATGAAAAGAATATGCTTGCAAATGAATTTTCACATTAATAACAACCGTGTATCTTTGGTGTGGTTTTCTATTTGCAGGCAGCCACAATTAGGGGGTATCCAGAAGAAATGACTGTAGTCTTCTTCTATACATTCTTTATAACAATCCAAGCTCTCTGTTTCTCTGTCATAGTGGAAAATGATATAGATGCATGGAAATTGACAACTGGTGTTGAAATAATGGCCATAGTTTGCACGGTGAGATCACATCAGAAGTCCAAATGATTGTGTGTCGGTACAGTTCTCTATGGCATGATCTGACTAATGTTAATATGTGGCTTGCATTCTGTTCTAACTATTAGGAGTGATAGTTACTGATTTGGGGTAATTTTAGGCAATATTCGGGAGTGTGTTCCGCATAGGGATTCATACTTGGTGCTTGCGGAAGAAGGGACCCGTGTATGTAGCTATGTTCAAGCCATTGGGGATGGCCGTTGCAGTAGTCCTGACAGTAATTTTCCTTGGTTATAATCTCTATCTTGGCAGGTATGTAACACTGTCGCAACTTAGTTGCCTTATTTTTCGTTCTCTTACGACAGACAAATGAAGAAAGACTTGAGTAATGGTGCTTTAATTGAATGTTTAATTATCGCAGTGTAATAGGATCAATTGTAATTGCACTTGGATTTTATACTGTGATGTGGGGACAAATGAAAGAGGAGGACTTGGTTCGAAATAATGAAGATTGTAGCTTGATATCAGCCGGTCAAAGGACTCCTTTACTGCAACGAAGATGCACTGAAGACGCATAAAAAAGCTTTCAATACCGTGCTAAAACCAAATATAAAACATCAACTTGAAGGCAGTGTCTTTTCTTGCAGTAGCAGTTAAAGCACTCTCTCTTGGCTGGTAACCATATTCCCCTCTTAGCCTATTTCTAATGTTTCCATCAATTTAGCAAATAGCCAACTACAAAGACGACTGGAGATGGTGGTGTATTGTCATGCCACAGCCCAACATAGATAACATAGGTGAGCTTAGAAGAGATATATTTTTACTTCAAAAAATGACTTCATTGTTATTAAACATTATATTTAATCACTAATTTGTGGGTGGAACTGCTGTCCTTCTAAATTTCAAAGAAATTTGTGAACTTTAATTGTATAATGTGTTTGTAAGCAATTTGTGAAGACAAAAAAAATTCCAAGCTTTATTGTGAAGATATTGAACTGAATTGTGATGGTAAATATATTAATTGTATTATATCTCATTAAAAAATAAAAAGAAAAGAAAAAAAATTATATTTAATGCCAGATAACCCATGCCCTCAAATGGGTAGACCGCTTCCCATTCAATGTGAAACTTGGACCACGCATCAGTGGATCATTAAATTTCTGATAGAATATCACCTGATTGATTTTCTTTTTCTTTTTCTTTTTGAAATAATATCAGCTGATTGTTAATATATGTATTAAAAAAAATTACCGTATTGATTATTTGACTTGCCAATTGTATTTTACTAAATCCCATTTTTGTTTTTTTCTTTATTTTTAGAGGGAATCCCATTTTTGTCAAATTTAAATGGGATTATACGGTTCATCGACTTTCAGTAGACCTTGGACTTGACGATCAACGAATTATATCGAGTCGCAGAAGTATGATTATATGAACGAAAATTGAACTCTATAACGGGGAAAAAATAAATAAATAAAACTTGGGAGTTTCAGAGAGCTTTCAATTCAACAATCCATGATGGCCTTCGTAATTTCAGCGATTTGATTTGTAAATTCTGTAATCTCACAAAATTCTCTCATCTTTTATGCAATTTTCTTTTCTTTTCCGTTTAGTGTCATCCGCCACTGACTCAAACAAAACAGCGTACTGCGACCACCTTCATTTATCCGGCATCGTCGTCGTCACCAGACGCCACGGATCTTACAACCCTTCAAAACCCGGCGCGTCATTTTCAGCAACGCGCCTACACGCTCCGGCTCATTGCCGAAAGATGATGAAGCTGGATTCATCGACAGATACAGCCCCATTTGTCGCGATGGCATTAGTCGAGATCGGCGAAGTGGGCATGATCACTCTGGGCAAAGCAGCCATGTCCAGCGGAATGAGCAACTTCGTTTATGTCGTTTACTATAATGCCCTCGGCACCTTCATCCTCCTGCATTACTTCATTTATAACACCTACAGGTAACAACTGAGCTCCCTTTAATCCTTTAAATCTTTTGGTTTTTAATTACTTTGCTTCTCATTTTCGTTTTCCTAATCTTGATGTGTTCAGAAGCAAGGGCCCTGTATTGACTTTCTCGCTTCTTTGTAAATTCTTCATGCTTGGTGTACTCGGGTAACAAATTTTAGTCAAATTGTGAAATGGGATTGTTCTTTTTTCTGTGAAATGTTGTTATAGTAATGGGAAAGAAAAAAATTGTGTTGCAGGATATGTTTGGTGCAAATATTTGCAATTACAGGTATCAAATACAGCTCTCCGACTCTTGCTTCTGCCATGGGCAACTTGATACCGGGTATTACATTTCTGCTCGCCGTTTTCTTCAGGTGGGCAGGGCAATAGTTTATAATATAGGTGCTTTTCGGTTGTGTAAATAACATAATATTCATTGTTCATTCTAGCCGTGCCATGTGGATTTGATAAAATTATTGAGGTTTCTAAACTCAGAAATAACTATTATTCACGTTGTTTTGGAGTGAGGAATATAAATTTTTTTTGGTCCTCTGCTGTTTACTTGGATCCTGGTCTAATATTTATGCATCTTTTAATGTATGCTAAAATGAAGGATGGAAAAGGTAGCCATAAGAAGCAGAAGCAGTCAGGCTAAAATTCTAGGTACCGTTGTATCAATAGCAGGAGCATTTATAGTCAGTCTCTACAAGGGCCCACCACTGCTGGGGTTCTCTTCACCTTCTAACTCGAATATTCAGCTTCCTGTCTCAGAATACTCAAACTGGGCTCTTGGAGGCCTTCTTCTTACAGTCACTTGTTTCTCATCTGCAACGTGGAAGATTTTCCAGGTACAATCATATTTCTTAGCATTATTGTGGCCAATGCAAATAATTTAACAATTTTACTTAGAATGCACCTACCATAAGCAGGCTGGAGCTAGCTGGGGTAACTGCCCTTATAGACACCTATGCTGCTTTTTGCTTTTTGTTTCTGCTGTTGAAGTTACAGCCAATTTATGTTCAGCATTTAGTTTATTTGCTTGGGCTAGCCTTAGTTATGATTTGCATATCAATCCCTTGGTTGGAGGATGAATCTCGCTACATACTAAAAGGATGTTAATCACCGCATTGGAACTACCTCCCACGAACTACATACTAAAAGGAGGTTGCGGGATGGGAACTTCTCTTAATCAACTCATCACCTAATCCTGAACACTAAACTGAAGACTACACCAAACTCTTAAAAGCTAAAGCATGAAATTTACAGTATGTTGTGGGGTTTGTTAATTTATGTTTATATGTGTGTGGTGGTTACGATAGTTTGTTAAGTTTTATTTATTTTGATAGTGTTAAAGTATACTGTGCACTTACAGTAATTTCAAGGAGAGAATAACATAATCTTTTCTCAGAAAAAGATTCTAATATAGTTAATCAAACAAATATTTGAATACACTCGTTTACTTCATATCCTGTCTAACATTTAATTAAATTTATAATGGGATACATGAGAAAATTATTAGAAACATTGCATAAGAAAGATGTGAATATTGTGATTTTGATTAAATTATGAGAGCAGCAACGTGCTTGAATTGATTGATTGAGTTTTTCCCCCGGTATCAAATATAGTGTTAGTGATAGGGACAAAAAATGGGTAATGTCTCCCTGTTATCTTACTTGCCTGTAATATCAGCTGATTCCACTATTTATTATTGTGGCTAAATAATGTCAGTTATGTACATATTTATGTCTTCCTTTTTGGTAAAACGCTGACCTTCACAAAAGGACTTGAACTCTATGTGATATTTACTACAAACATGAAGGTGCTGCATTTTATGAGTCCGTATATTGTGGTTTTGGTAATGAGACTAGCATGTATCTTTTAACATGAAGGCACATAGAAGACTACAACATTTATGGAATGGAAGTATTATGAATTAATCCTTGCATTTTCTAAATTTATTACTTTCAATAAAATCATGGAAAAGGAAAATCTATTACTTTATGTATGCCTCTAAAGACTATTTCTGATTCCTTCACTGACTATAAGTTATGAACATACATGGGATAGTTGTATATGTCATCGGTCAGGATTGCAGTATGCTTGAACTTTCTTAAGATATTATCAGAAGCATGAAAATGTTGGAAGTTTATATTTCTGTGATCAATGTATTCATAAGGTGCTAATAGAAATTACATGGAAAGTTGAAGCTAAATATGTATCAGATGCTTACAATCATTGGACACTGAGCAAGAATCTTCCCTGGAGAAAACTAACCTGATTTCGATTCTAGGCAGCAGTGCTAAAGGAGTACCCAGACAAAATAAATCTAGTCTTTTTCTCCTGCTTCTTTGGGACTATCCAATGTGCAGTTGTATCTATAATAGTAGAAAGAAATCCAAGTGCTTGGAAACTCCAACCTGGCATTCAAAGGACTGCTGTCATATATGCGGTATGGACTCACCCCCAGTCAGTTATTCCAAGTTTGACACTCCTTTTTGTTCATCACATTTCATATGACAGTCAGTTTGCACTTCTGCACTGCACAAATCTTTTATGATTATGCTTGTGAAATTTCTTAAAAAGTTTCAGTTTTCAATCTTTTCTGTTGACACACTGCTTTGGCTTCAATTCAGGCAATTGTGGGGACTGTGATCCGGAGCAGCATTATTGCTTGGTGTCTGCAAAAGAAGGGGCCTGTATTTGTAGCTCTCTTTAAGCCCTTGGGAACTGCCATCGCAGTGTTCATGGCTGTTATGTTCCTTGGCGAAACACCTCATCTTGGCAGGTAAATGGCATTCTAAATTTTTTTGCATGCATATTCCATGGGAATTGGTCTCAAACAATGCTGAAGGCAACCAATACTTATTATATGTATCACTCTCGCACAATTTTTGTGCAGCATGGACTTATTCTTGGACTGAATCTATCCCAACCCTCAGCACTAGGCACAGCTGCTCCATAAAAAGTCATGCTCGATACATTTATCCTCAAAGAATGTCATTTTCCAACAACTTCCCCACGACGCCCAACCCAAGTCATTGTTTTCTACACACTATGACCCCTCAGAAACCAAACTCTATCTTTGTCTCTGCATATACACTCATCAATCTGAATTAATGATGTTTGGTTGGTGTGTTTCATGTTGTTCCATCACTATATATCTTATGATCTTAAACTATGTGAACAGAACCATAATCATACATAATCTTTGTGCAGTTTGATTGGAGCTGTGGTAATTGCTTTTGGATTTTATGCTGTAATATGGGCGCAAGGCAAAGAAAGTAACATGACTACCGGCAATGTTGGCAGCTTGGAATCACCGAACCAAAAGATTCCACCCTTGAAAAATACATGATAGAACATACAGAGGAAGATAAGTCTGACGACGGCAAATTGGTTGGAATTATTTTGATCCTGATGATAAGAACATACATATACACATATGAAGATATGTAGCAGTTTCCACTAACTTATGATGGTAGTTGAGGAAGATTTCTTGTGGACAGTTGCCTTTAATGCACGAAATCATTGAGAGAAGTTTCTGGTCGCTTGCGCTGACAACCATATACATTATTAACCAAAATGTTGAATTCGCAAAATATAAACTTCTGCTCATGTTAATTAATTTACCAAGAAGACTTGGTAGTTTATGAGAAGTCCTTGCTCATGAAAAGCAGTGACAATATTGTGCATTTGAAAGCTGAAGCTCAGACACACAGTTCATGCTTATGCAGAAAGTTATGCTCTTTTTAGGTCTTGTTTGGGATTGAAATTAAGTAACTGTATTTTAAAAATTACAACATTAAAGTGTTTAATAATTGTTGTAACTTGAAAATTAAAATTATATGATTTTCACTTAAACGATGAAAAATTTATTATATTTTAATGATTTTATCAAAATTATTATTTAAAAATTTTATTTATTATATGATATTAATTTTTATTTTATAATTATAATTATTTTTAAAATAATTATAATTTAAAAATTACAATATTGAAATCCCAAACAAGATTTTAGTAGTTAAGTTGACGAGCAAACGGGAGGGAATTGAGTTTCTAAAAAGTGCATTTGTACTTTTTCATTATTGCTCTCCATTAAGAGGCATAATTTTTTACATTTTATGGGAATTGAGTTTCTGAAAAGACCATTTGTACTTTTTCATTATTGCTCTCCATTATGAGGCATAATTTTTGACATTTTACGAAACTTTTAAGGATGGTTGACAAATTTAGATTTCAAAAGGATTCAGGCATTTTTCTTTAATTGGCCTCTCAAGTTCGAATTGTAAAAGAGATAGGAACTGCAAAAAAATCCTTTTTAAAAGTTAAAAAAAAATAAGAACATAAGAGAATAACAACTTATCATAATTAGGTAGATATTACTATTATCAATATCATAATCAAGCTGGTCTGGAAAGTGAGAGCTCCATCAAAAGTATTAACACTGTTTATAATGTGGGAATTATTAAAGCTTTCTTTAGTAATTTTTGGACAATATTCGTAGTTTGTATTAACAGAATGGGTTTAACAATTTCTACTATTTAATTTAGCTAAGATACTAATAAAATGTCACATATATCCAGATATTTAAAAAATAAAAATAAATATGTCATTCATGTGTTATTGGTATTAAATTATCACTTAATTCTTAAATAATCAAATTTCAAAACCATCTTTCGGAAAATTAACACAAGTTTAAAATTTCAAATGGCCAAATTTTCAAAAATCACTCAAATAGAGGTTTACCAAACATACTTCAAATATTGATAGCGAAGTCATTGGAAAGAGCATAAATTCAACAAAGTATTAAAGTCGGGTCACTTATTATCGTCCACATCAGCATGTTGATCAAATATTCTTTCTTTTCTATCTTCTTTTTCTTTTTTCGGTCAACAAAGCCGTACATACAAATAATAGATGAAAAATATTTAATGTTCATCGGTTCAAGGAGAAGAGAGCTGATATGTATACTAGCATTCTTTTTTTTTTCCCCTCCCTTTTAGAGGTTAAAAATTAAAGAACTTTCAAGTGCAGGTTAAAGAAGAGAAAGATGGAAATAAGAAGGAATTATTTGAAGGAAGCTTTGCTCTTCGCAGCCATGGTTTTTGTGGAGTTCAAAAACGTAGGTTTGACAACTTAATTTAAAACAACAACTTCGAGAGCAGGGCTGAGCTACCATGTCTTTCTCCTCTACACTTATGCCGTCGCTACTCTTGAACTACTCCCTTTGGCCTTTATCTTTCTTAGGTCTCTAGCTAGCTAGCTCTCTTAATCCTCTAGTCATATATGCATGAAGCAATAATTAACATCATCTCAATCCATTTGTGTTACTAACATTATATTTGTGATACACACACACACACACAGAGCACAGCAGCGCTTCCATCAGTCAAGTTCCCTCTGTTTTCAAGGATCTGCCTCCTTGGCCTTATTGGGTATATGATGAAAAACTAGTAGTGTTTCTTCTTAGATTTGAAATATGACGAGTTAAAAAATAATAATAATAATTTTTGTCTCAGTTGCTTGGCTACAAAGGCATAGCATACAGTTCTCCAACTCTTGCTTCAGCAATCAGCAATCACACCCCGGCTTTTACCTTCATTTTAGCCATCGTTTTCAGGTTCTTTGTTCTTATCAATTTCAGTTTCAATGCAGCAGTCCTGGTGTAGATGTCTAGAATCCATGGGCAAAAAGAAGAAAGAATGGTACGAAATGCAAAAAAAGAAACAAACACAGGATGAGGAGAGGTATCCCAGGAACACCTTCTAGCCGTATATGTTGAGAAGCCGATAGGAGGCTTTCCTCAGTCAGCCTAACGTTCTCCAATCTGTCCACACTTAACACATCATTTTCCCTTTGTAAAGCCCCCTCAACTCTATAAGCGAAATATCCCTCACAAGTAACTCCGACCACAACACTTAAAGGCCGGGCTAGAGGGATGTGCGGAGTGCCAAATCAATATGAAGAGCTATCCCATCTGTCTTAGGGCGCTTTGGGGTTTCATTCTTGTATCTGGAGGTCAACCAAAGAAGGAATGTAGTACCTAACCCTGATATACTCTAGGTCTCGCAGAGTAGCTCTCCGAGCGAGATTGGTTAAACCTAGAAAAGGAAAGTGAGGGAGCGATTTTTGGACGTGCGAACCAATGTGGTCAGCCTAGAGAAGGGTAAGCAAGGTACCCCTTTTTCTTACTCAACCATTTGTGAAGGTGAGCTAAGTATCACAATGTGTCATTCACAATTCTTCTACGAGTTTCTTTTGCCTTCAAATACTTTCGCCATAAAGAAATTATGGGGATTTTTTTGGGGATAAATAAAATATTGAAAATGAAGCGCCATGTGTCGATGCAAAGGTTATGTAACTATAAGTTATCTTTGGGGGTACCTGACCAACACCATAAATTTGGTATCCGAGATATTCGACCTACACCATAAATTCAGTATCCAAGATACCCGACATACACCAGGTACAGTTGGCGATTAAGAGGGTACGAGGGGTAACACAGGTCAGATGCGAAACGGTCAAAGAAAAATCTCCAAAAAGTCAGTCATCAAAAATATCTCCATCGTCTAAAAGATAATATTCGATTGTGTAGAATCAAATATTAAAATATATTGTTGAAAGGGTGGGGATAGCCAAGTGTCACCTCTGCCAAAAAGTGAAGGACAACATAGCAAGGACAGTGACCTGCAGTAGCCCTGCTAGATAACCTTTGCTGAGGTATCCTGTACCACTCTCCAACATACACCACGTGTCCAACAAGATAAACTATGTCATAAACACTTTTTTGCTTTTTAAGCATGCTCCTAACGGCCTAAAAATCATGAAAAAAAGGTAAAAGAACAGAAAAAAATTCGGAAAAAGACAACCAATAACCATTAGAAATGTGTCATGTGACAGTCAAGGTACTCCATAAATAAAGACATTCAGGTTCTATTTTCATCATTCAACACCACACACACACTCTTCAATAAAAAGGTTGAGGTCTTCTTCAACCTTAGGCCACTATTTTATAGGGCTTGCAAGCTCTCGTCACTGTAAAAAGTTTGAGTAGCTGACTTGAGCATCGGAGTGTGGACGCCGGCCACCTCAACTCCACCTCTAACCTCTTTTTCATTGTTTTGCAGGTTAAAAACTTATCTCCAAGAACCTCTTTTCCAAATTTCGACCTCTCACTATCATCACCGTCCTCCCACTCTCATTCACCTCCTTTAAATCATAAAATATCACACACAATGATCAAGTGTGGTAACCTAATTTCCCCAAGAAAAATAAATTTATTGTTTTAGATAGGTTTTCCTCTTTTCTTTTGCACCCATCATCTATCTAAAACAAGATAAAATATATTATATTACAATTGATGTTTTTCTTATTATTTACTATAAAAAAATAGGAGATCTCTTATTAAAAATTTACTCTATATCTATATACATATAGTCGTGGAAGTCAAATTATTGAATTGGTATAGATAAATTTACTTAAATAATTAAATTTCAGTCACAATAAGATCAAGTAACGATAGAAAATAAATCTTTTAAAATAATATAAAAATTATTTATTAACTTCCTCTAACGGCAAATTTTTTCGCACTGAAATAAAGATCTTTAAGAAAAACATTTGTAACGAGTGAGGGCTATTATTGCTCATATCATAGGATGTCCATCAATATCATTACTTTCCATTGACAAATGTGACCGCCTTCATTTCTTTTTCTTCCACTACCCTTAAAAATGGACCATTTTTACCATCTCTTACGAAACTTTTTTTATTTTTTGAGTTGATCAGTATATTTCAAGTTGTTGAGTGGTTCGGCCTATAATTTTTAGGTATTATACTCAAAATATTAATGTATTAGGTAAAACGACCTATCGTACTTATAAATTCAAATGATTTTCATTTATTAGCTAATGTGAGGTATAACTCAGGATGAAACCACTTTTGGAGCCCAATTCTTTCATCCAATACACTTAAGTTGTTCTACCACCATAATTTGACTATAAGAATTTAAGTTTGATACCACTTGTTGGGAGGAGGTTCGGCCTAAAATTTCAAAATATTCAGTTCAAAAAACTAATTTATTGGATGGAATGACCTATCATACTTATATAATAATTCTCCTTTCCTAACAAATATAGAACATAACTCAGCACAAGTTTTCAGCCTAATTTTCTCTAAAATAACAACTTTCTTAATTTCAAAAATAGTAAAAATTATCAACAAAAATATGCAGCAGAACTGTTGTATATAGCTCCTATGGCTGGGTAGATGGGCCGACTACAAATCTGCCACAAACTACACACTAATGCTACTGTGACAAAAGTAGTTTGTGGTTGGGACTTTGGAGTAACGCTACTTTTGACAAAAGTTATTTGCATATATATGTGTATATACGGTGCTTATCTAGTGAGAGAGAGAAAATTAACGTTAAACTTTTAAATTATTCAATTTGAGGAAAAAACTACTCTGTTTGACCGGCCATTTTTGCCCAAATTGGGAGGGTGAAAGAGAAATTTTTTCCATTTTTTTTTCTAATGATAAGAGTAAAAAATTTCGATTTGAGCACAAAATTAGATAAATGTCACTTTGTAGACAAAGATGCTAATTAGAAAAATGCTTATTTATAATTTGATATTTTAATCTGTGATACACAAGAAGGAGACAGATTCATTCATTTTTAATATATATATTTCAATTGGGAATCCCGGATTGGAACACCATCCGGAAAGGGTACTGGAACAATTGGATTTTGATCCAAAGAATCCAACGGCCCCTAAATCTTTATTTATTTATTTATTTTATTGTTGGCTACACATGGTGCGGTTCCACCATATGCAGTCAATGGTGGCCTTTGGATTTCAATCCAAAGGCACCAACACCCTTCCCGAGTGCTGTATGTTTGAAATTATTGATGATGGAGAAGAGACTAGAGAGAGCTAGCTGATTGGGGGTTGGGGAGGGGGGGGGGGGGGGGGGGGGGGTTGGGTGGGGGTGGAGGGGGAACTAAAATCAAGAACAAGAATGGATAGGAGGAAATTTTTAAAGGAAGCTTTGTTGTTAGCAGCCTTGGTTGCCTTGGAATTTTCATAATTTTTTTTTTGGGAAATACTATGTATATAGGCGGGAAACCAGCGACGTATATTCTGATGGTCAACCCGAATGATGACTAGATCAGTTTGCACTGCTGGTATAACAAGCCACGTACAAGTTTTCCCTAGACAGAACCTAACGTCCGTAGGATGGAGAGAATGGATGAAGAAAAATAAATTAAAAGAATTAAATAATTTTGATACAAATATTATAGTAATTAGTTTTATTGATTTAATGAAAAAATTAGTATTAGGAGTAGTTGAAAAAGACGATGTAATTAAGCAGATTAAAGCTATTAGAAATTTAGAACAATTATTCAAGGCAGCATCTTCAAAAGGGTTGAGCCACTATGTCTTTGTTGGCTACTCCTACCCTCTTGCAACCCTTGCTCTCCTTCCTTTGATCTTTATCTTTCCCAGGTACCCTATATCTCTCTTTATTAATCTTTCTCTTCTATTAATCAAATTTGTTCATCATCTTGAGAATTTCCATTGATTTATTTAACATATGCAGCACAACAACAGTGGTTCCACCATTCAAGCTCTCTCTCCTCTTAAGAATCTTCCTCCTTTCCTCCATTGGGTATTTTTACTTCACATATAGCACCAATTATCGTTTGATTATTCTTCTTGATCATATTTTGGGTAGTAGTATAACAAATGATAGATGAACACAATGCGCATGATGGGGATAAAATAATGTATAATCGTATTAAAGTGAGCAAATCTCTATTTGAGATTTAGATTGGATAGTTGTACCTTAAAAATTAGCACTAAAGTATTTTATAAACATTTGTTGTTGTAACTTAAAAACTAAATTGATTTGATTTCACGAAGAAAATCTATTATATATTAAAAATTATATTTATTATATATTATTAAGTTTGATTTCATAGGTACATACTATTTTTTTTTTACAATAACTATAATTTAAAAATTATAGTACCCCACAAAGAACTCTGATTAGATTTATAATTTTTCGTCACCATCTTATTTTTTTTATTTTTATCCAAATATATATGTGTGCTGATAATTGGGAAATTAAACAGGGTTTTGTCTCAGACAGTTGGGTATATAGGAATAGCATACAGCTCTCCAACACTTTCTGCAGCAATCACCAATACCATTCCTGCTTTTACCTTCACACTTGCCATTCTTTTCAGGTTCTTAATTTGTTTATTAATTGATGTAGTTGTTTGAAAATGATGAGCTGGATTGAAATTATTATTATTATTATAATAACGATACCTTGACAAGCAAAATGGATAAAGCAGCTAGCACAAACTGTCCACCGAGTGAAGAATTTTTAAATCATATTCATGTATTACTTTCATTAATTAATTGATGCAGTCGTTTGTGAGGTGCATTTTAAATCATATTCATAATTTGTTTATCAACAATTGGCCAATATTAGAAATTTCACTAATTTATTTGTTTTCTAATTGACATGACTCCAAAAAATTTGGGTCTGAATATTTAGTTGAATATTTACTAAGCACTAAATCATTGGTCAGAAGTTTTTTTTTTTAATTTATTTTTCATTTCTTTTACCTAACTAACAAAAACTGATTCAGGATGGAAAAATTAACTTTAAGGAGTAGAATCACTCAGGCTAAAATCATTGGAGCAATAGTATCAATATCAGGTGCATTATTGGTGGTCCTTTCCAAGGGACCAGCAATGTTTTTGACGTCACCTTCAACTCATTCAAAGCCGCTATTTCAGTGGCCTCTGTGCTCATCACTATCAAATTGGGTCACTGGCGGCCTTTTGCTGATAGCTCAGTGCTTGCTTAATTCAATCTGGTACATTCTCCAGGTATAACATTAAACTCTGCCACAAAAACTTTTCTAGAAGCTCGTAAATTTCAGAGGATCTGATGTTGAAATTCAATGACAATAATTTAACAGGCACATATTATCAAGATATATCCTGCGGAGCTTGTAGTGGTCTCCCTCTACCTCCCGTGCGCATCCATAATATAAGTGCCTGCGTGTTTGATGGCAGAACAAGATCTAAGTGCATGGAGACTGAAAACTGATGTAGCATTGGTTTCGGTTGTACTCTCGGTAAGAATGAAATAGATTAGAATTAGTTGTAAAGAAGGCAAATGATAAGAGAAAATATGTCTGTGATGCAAGAGATTGTTCTCTTAATTGATTTATTTTCAGGGATTTTTCGGATCATCCTTTAGTACTCTTGTTCATACTTGGGGCTTACACTTGAAGGGTCCTGTGTACATAGCAATTTTCAAGCCATTATCAATTGCCATTGCAGCCATTATGGGTGTCGTGTTCTTGGGTGATACTCTCCATCTAGGGAGGTAATTAACTAATAAATTAATAATCGGCTTCCTTTTCATTATTTGTGCTGTTCTTAATTAATTTTAGTAAGTATCATCATTGATCTGTTTTTCATATTCCTAATAATTTTGCAGTGTTATTGGTGCAATAATAATATGCATAGGATTCTATGCTGTGTTATGGGGGAAAGCCAATGGAGAAGGGACAACTTATTCATCTGATAGTAAGACTCCTTTGTTGCAAAGTCTTAAAGTTGAAGATACAGAGACTAATTAGTTGCAGATAGTAATTAATATGAAATGCGAAGTTATATTGGTATGAAATTAGTTAGAATTTCATATATATTCTTCTATTGTACGTTTGAAAATCAGAAACATTCGCCAAATTAGTAATTTGACATGTAACTTCAAAAATATCAGGAGAAGTTCTTGGGAGTATCAGAGGTTTCAAGTTTAAAATTTAGGAGGTTACAATATATCACCATTCTGTACATGTTATATATTGTTAATCCATACACGAATTTGGACAATTAACACCGTTTGCAAGTTAATTAGGAAGAGATCACATAATTGTTTATGCTAATAACAACAACAACAACAACAACTTAGCCATGGCCCTTTCTTTATTTATAAATAATAATAATAATAATAATAGTAATAAGGTAATAATAAACCACTTGGCCTTTGGCCCAGTGGCCAGAACCTTTGTGAGGGCATCGGTTTGAGTCGGTTTGAGCCCCCGCGAAGCATGTAGAGGCTTACTTCATTCCTTAATTACGGTATATAATTAAGTGAAAGTAATATTCTCTCTTTCGAAATGTGAGTGGAGTAGACACCTCTCGAATATTAGAGAGGGTAAAATATGAACAGTGCTATATAAGAATGAATGTAAACTAATCTCAGTAATTGTCTGATTGTAAATATCAGCTGTAACCTCATACAATAAGTTATAATATGAGCATTAGTCTCATGTAATTAAAAAAAAGCAATAATAAGCAGCACTGCAGCAGTTTCATAAAAATTATAAACAAAAAAACGCAGCAGTGTTGTTTAGTTCAAAACAGCACTGTAAACAAAATAATAGTAATATGGTAATTCTATTGTTACTAATAATACTAATAAGCAGCAATTTTAAAAAAAATAGTTATGGACAAAAAAAATATGCAAGGCAGTGTTGTGGCTGACCAGATGATGGTTAAATATCTACCACAAAACGACAAAGAAAATGTCTATTTCAATCGACCAATATTTTTCTGCCACAAAACGAAAAAAGAAAATGTCTATTTCAATCTACCAATATTTTCTTTCTTTTCTTTTTATTATTTTATATATAACTGAACATATATCTTGTTTTTTAAGACTTTTAAACGTAACAGATATGTTCTTCTTTTTCTTTTTATTATTTCATATGTTCTTTTTTTTTAAAGGAATATAATTCATTCAACTAACGAGCTAAATAAGTACATAATTTCTGAAGGGTATGAACCTACCCAAACAACAGTTTCACATCTTTCTAAACCTAACTTAGTTAAAGAATGAGAAATAGCGTTATAAGATCTTGAAGTATGCCTGACTTTGACAGTATTAAAATCCTTCATTTTGTTCTGCACTTCTGAAATCATCCATTGGATCTCTGTTCTACTGCTCTTCCTATTGTCAACAAAATCAATAACATCTTGAGAATCTGATTCGATAATGATATCTGGCAATCCTACATGCTTAGCTATGTTTAAACCCCAACTCATAGCTTCTGCTTCTGCAAAGGTTATCACCATGGAGCTTTGCGGCCTTTATTGCAGCTGCCACAAAATTTTTATTGACATCTCTTATAACAACTCTCAAACCTGCACAATGATCTTCAAAGTTTATGGCAGCATCCACATTAATTTTACACCAATCTATTGGAGGGAGGCTCCAACATCTTTGAACCTTTTCTTTCTGCCCATTCCTATCCTAGAGGTTGGCACTCTAATTTTTTAAACTCCTCCACTACTGCTTCAGCTTTCACAGCTAGAACATGAGGATCTTCTCTCTTCCCTTTGAATAACACTTGATTTTGTGCACTCCAAGCTACCCAAAACAAAGCCACCACCAGCTCAGTTTCAGCCTTACCAATTCTTTTTTCTAGGTCTTGAATTACACCAAGAATGTCTTGAGCTGCAATGCTTCTGATTTCTGCTGCAGCCTGAGTTATTTTCCAGATTTTGCGGGTTCACTTGCACTCTATCAATGCGTGAAATGTATTCTTCACAGAGCTTCCACAGATCTGACAAAGAGAATGAGTTAAAATTTTCCTTTTCCACATATTCTCAGCTGTCGGGAGGAGATTTTTTGTTGCTTTGCCATATAAAAGTTTTGATTTTCTCTGGCAATAACATAGTCCAGATGATAGACTATGGACTTGCTTTATGGTTTGAGCAACCTGGGGAGTCTTCTTGCTTAATCTTTAAGGCTACCTAGTATCTGCTCTTGACAGTATAGTCCTTTTTTTTTTTAATCATAATGCCATTGAACTTGATCTGCCAATGGTTTACTAAGAAGTGAGATTCTTGTAATCATATATGCATCTTGTTTCACAAAATGTTGGTATATCAATTCAATCTTCCACTTATTATCATCATCAATAAGCTCTGAGACAGTAGCATCAATTGGCAAAGATGAAAGAGAAATTGGTTTAAAAGATATTGGCCTCGGCATCCAGTTTCCTTTGTAGATTTGCACTTGATCACCCTTTCTAATCCTCCATCTAATCCCTTTGTTGATTACTTGTCTATCCTAAAATATGCTTCTCCAGATAAACGAAAGTTTGGATCTTAGTTTTGCATTAAAATTTTGATAATTCTTAAAGTATCTTGCTTGTAAAACCTTGGCCACTAAAGAATTAGGGAACTGCAGTATTCTCTAGTTTTGCTTAGCTACCAGAGCCTGGTTAAAACTTGCAAAGTCTCTAAATCCTAATCCTCCTCTCTGTTTGGCTCAAGCTCTCCCACCTTGCCCAATGAATACTCATTTTCTCCTACTGCTCCACCAGATTCTAGATATGGCTTTTTGAACATCCTCACAAATACCTAAAGGAAGTTTAAAGACACTCATAGCAAAGGCTGGAACAGCCTGTGCTACTGCCTTAATAAGTACTTTGTTTCCCCCACTTGAGAAGAATTTGTACTGCCAACTCGAAATTTTGCTCATCACCCTCAATTTTATATCATTGAAGAATCCTTTCCTTTTTCTCCCCACCATGGATGACAACCCCATATACTTCTTATGTCTAGAGACTACATTTAATTGGAAAATGTTTTTGATTGCTGCAATGCTTCCACCATTTGTATTGCTACTAAAAAACATTGAGGATTTGTTGTAGTTGAATAGCTATCCTGATGCAGCAGTATAGTAATAAAAAATATGCTTAAAATGTTGGCAATCTTTAACCGAGGCTCTTGTGAAAACAAGGTTATCATCAGCAAGCAAGAGGTTTGAGATGTTGATATTGTTGCCAAATTTTAGGCCATGAATCAGCCCTTTCCCTTCTACCCGTTGCAGCATACTAAGGAATATCTCTGCACACATAATAAACAAATAAGGGGAAAAAAGGCAGCCTTATCTTAAGCCTCTCTGGGGATAAATTAAACATTTTTGTTGTGCCATTTATAATGACTGAGAGAGAGGAAGTTGTGATACACCTCATGATTAGATTTACTCACGATTGAGCAAATCTTAGTTTAAACATAGTTTACTTCAAAAGCAGCCACACCACCGTATCATAGGCCTTACTTATGTCAGGCTTTAGAGCTACAAGGTCATTTCTCTTTCTTTTACTGTGCCTAATCTTATGTAGACATTCATAATTTGTGATAATATTATCAGTTATGAGTCTATTTTAGATAAAAACACTTTGAGTTGGGGAAATAACTCGGTGGAGTATATGTTTAAACCTATTTGCAATAGCTTTAGCCACAATTCTATAGTAACAGATATGTTCTTAATACTACATAATTTAAAAAGAAAAATTGAAGTATCCCAATTTATGTCACATCTAATTTATCATTCCATAATAAGTGATAAAAATTATCACATAAATGATGAAAAGGGTGTTAATCATTTTATACTCAATATACGTGCAATGTTACAGTTCTTAATTTCTAACTTTAACAGTCTCACCTGACATTTATTCAGAGAAGATGTGCTTAATTTTTACAGGTGATAAGTATCATTTTGTCTTTTGCTTACTTTATTTTGATAAATTAAAATATGTTCCTTATTAATTAGGGCAAATGATAATCTAATTCCTTTTCCATACATGTGAGAGGGATTCAAATCTTATGTCTTATTTTTCAAGTCGAGAAAAGTTTTAGCCACTCAATTAGTTATTGATTGCCACGAAGACTTAACCCTATTTTTAAACTTGTGTTCTCGTAAGGACTACAGTTTCTCTTCCACAAAATACAAAATATAGGTGGAGTAGATTTTTAAGCTAGTGTCTAAGAGTGAGTTTGGTAATACTGTAGTTTTTGAAATAATCTTTGTTAATTGTGTTGTACAAATAATCAACTGCAAATAGAACAAGTTAAATAGTAGGTAAAGTTTATTTTCAAAAGTTTTATAAGCTTTAAAAGCAGTTATATGTGTTAGGCAAATTTTACCGTTAAAATTTCTATAAAAATGCAAATGAATGAAATGGACATAATATTAAATAATATATATATTATTTTGTATATATGATAATTGATAACTAAAATAAAAATTTTATTTTATTAAGTTTATTTTTTGATTTGTTATCCCAATATTATTGGTATTAATGTTAATCTCTTTAAATTTCTTAATTTTATTTTCTAATTGAATAAAAATAATTTATAATTTTTATAATATATATGAGAATATATATAAAATCATAATAAATATAAAATTAACTCTCAAAATATAATTTTAAATTTATTCCTCTCATACTTTTAAAATTTTTTTAAATTTTATATTTTTTATTGAAGAATGACACATCGGCTAAGATGTAAACGTTATATTCGAATTTTGTAGATATTATGCCCTATGGAAGCAGCTATCTTCGCCCGAAGTGTGAAGGTCAGAGAAATTTTCGTTTCGAGCACGAAATAAGGAATATGTCACTTTCTAGATGATGGTGCAGCACTAACAAAAGGTTTGTTAGATATTTTGATACACAAGAAGGAGACAGGACATTAATTCATTTTTTATTATTGGAGGATGGAGAAGAGATTAGAGACCAGAGCGACCCACCAAGCTGAAAAAACAGAAATATAAAATTCTAACATCAAGAACAAGAAATGGAGAGGAGGAAATTTTTCAGGGAAGCGTTGTTGTTATCAGCCACGGTTGCCGTGGAGTGCACCACAGTTGGCTTAAATACTCTATTCAAGGCAGCTGCTTCCAAAGGGCTGAGCTACTATGTCTTTGTTGCCTACTCTTATCCTCTTGCAACTCTTGCCCTCCTCCCTTTGCCCCTTATCTTTCGCAAGTACAAGTCTCTCTTTATTCACCCTCTCTTCTATTTATTAATTAATTTGTTCATCATATTGAATAATTGTGTTGATAAGTATGTCTAATATATATATGCAGCACAACAACAGTGGTTCCATCATTCAAGTTCTCTATCCTCTCAAGAATCATCCTCCTTTCCTTTATTGGGTAATTTTTTTTTTCAAATAAAAGACTGATTGTAATTTGATTATTCTTCTTTTATATTTTGATTATAAATCAACAGCATGCTAGTGCTGATTTTTCGGAATTAAATTGAAACAGGGTTTTGTCTCAGATATTCGGCTATACTGGAATAGCATGTAGCTCTCCAACTCTTTCTTCAGCAATCAGCAATCTTACTCCTGCTTTTACCTTCACACTTGCCATTCTTTTCAGGTTCTTCAATAATTCCTTTTCTCTTTTTTCACTTCACTACTGTCTTGGTTAAAGAAATTCGTGAGCTAACTGAAATTACTTTAATAATTTCTTCCACGTGTCTTAAATACTTATTTATTTAAGTTTTTCAATCAAATACTTTGTTATCAGTGAAAAGGTTTCAACTTTCAAGTTCGATTTCCTTTATGCGCAAATTCTTTATCTACCCGCTCAATTTTTTGGGTCAAGCCACAAATCTTTTTTTTAATTATTATTATTATTATTTTTTAGCTCACTTTGGGGCTCATATCCTTTGGCCGATTGTAAATTTTGGTCTTACCAATTAAGCACCGGCTAATAATATAGCATCTGTTTCATTTAATATATGTACTTTAATCGTTGGCCATCATGGGGGATGCATATTTTTATTTCATGACTCCAAAAGGATGGAAAAGCTGGCTTTAAGGACTTTAAGCACTCAGGCTAAAATCATTGGGACGATGGTATCAATATCAGGTGCATTAGTGGTGGTTCTTTATAAGGGACCAACAATTTTTCTCGGTACTTCACCTTCTTCAACTCATTCAACAAACTCACTTCATTGGCTTATGGGCTCACCATCAGTATCAAATTGGGTCACTGGCGGCTTTTTGCTCGCAGCTCAATGCTTCCTTCTTTCAATCTGGTCCATTCTCCTGGTATGAAAAATTAAACCCTGCAATGCAGCCAAAAATTAACCATAATCTTCCAGTGATTAATTATAAAGTTTAATTCTATGACATTTTTAACAGACACAAATTATCAATATATATCCAGCAGAGCTACTAGTAGCCTTCCTCTACAACTTGTTCGCCGCCGTAATTGCAGTACCCCTATGTTTGTTTGCGGAACCGGATTTGAGTTTATGGAGACTCAAACCTGATGTAGCATTGGTTTCAATTGTATACTCGGTAAGAAGAAAATAGATTAGATTGCGGAAAAAATGTGAACAAAAAAAAAAGGTTGCAAATGATGAAAATGTGTAAGCTGAGATTAATTCTAGTTATTTGCTTTTCAGGCATTTCTTGGACCGTCCTTTAATACAATTATTCATACGTGGGGATTACGCCTGAAGGGTCCTGTGTACATAGCAATTTTCAAGCCATTATCAGTTGTCATTGCAGCAATTACGGGTATCATATTCCTTGGTGATACACTCCATCTCGGGAGGTAATTAATTTAATTAATCAACTCGCTTTTGTGTTATGAAATCGATGGGTGAAGCAGGGTCACAACTAAAATAAATTAGAAGAAAATGAAAAATAAGTACCCAAGAGGACATCAAAAAATTACGTGGTTCGCTTTTTAGCATATGTCCAAGGGCAAAGACAAAAAGAAATTACTAGTGAAATGAGAATTACAAATATTTTTATATTTTGGCTCACTACTCAAAATCTCAATACACTCAATCTCTCAAATCACTAAAACAAGAGCTTAAATCTATAACACTCTCAACCACTTAATTTCTCTGTAAACAAGAGAAAAGGAACTGAAGAAAAATGGGAATATCAAGAGGGGGAAATGAAGCCTTCTATTTATAGGCTTCATTTCCTCTCTTTTTCTAATTAAAATAATGTATTATTATTATTACTTTATTTTTTCTTCCACCACCTTTGATTTCTTTCTTCTTCTTCTTTCTTTTTCTTTCTTTTTTTCTTCTTTCCAAAATTTCGGCATGGAATAAAAAATTGTGGCTTTCAAAATGGGTTGGCTTCTAGAATTTGCTAACTTTGACATTCTTCCACTTGGAGATTTGATTGAGAACCAATCAATTTCCATATCGCCTTTCTAGTTCGCCATTATCATGTTGTTTTACGTCTTTGTTAGGCCACAAGAGGATCTACTCCATGCAAACTTGTCATTATTAACAGACTTTGTCATAACATCCACTAGATTCTCATTCGTATGCATTTTCTGTAAATCCACACTTCCGTCTTCCATTACTTCTCAAACGAAGAGGTACTGAACTCTTATGTGCTTTGTATTGGAATGAAATGCTAGAATCCTCATAATGTGCAAGACACTTTGACTGTCACAAAACACAGAAATTTTCTCTTGTCTGTACCCGAGCTCCTCCAATAACCTTTGTATCTAAATAGCTTCCTTACAAGCTTGGGTAGCTGCCATGTGTTCTGCTTTTGTTGTAGATAGAGCCACAACGGTCTGCAGTTTTGAAACCCAGCTTACAACTCATTTTGCAAGTGTAAACACATAGCCAATAGTGGATTTCCTTTTATCAAAGTCTTATGCAAAATCTAAATCCACATAGCACCTGACAATAAACTCTAATCCTCCGTAACATAATGCAACATCTAAGGTTCCTCTGATGTATCTCAGGATCCTCTTTACAACTTTTCAATGTTCTCCACCAGGATTCGCCATGTATAGACTGACTGCTCCTACTGTTTGTGCAATGTCTAGTCTTGTACATATCAAGCAAACATTAAACTTCACATCGCTGATGAATACCATACTCGAGTCATCTCCTTTTTTTTCTGCTTTATTGTTAGGACACATACTTGAGGATAACTTGAAATTAACAGGAAGTGGGGTAAAAATTGACTTACAATCTTACATGTTGAAGCATTGCAAGATTTTATTTAAGTAGTTCTTCTGAGAAAGTCAAATTTTCCTATTATTTCTGTCTCGATAAATTTGCATTCCTAGAATCTTGTTTGTTGGTCACAAGTCCTTCATTTCAAACTCCCTAGCCAATTGTGTCTTTAACTCTTGGACTCGATCTTTGTTGGGACTTACTACCAACATATCATCCACATACAACAACAGAATGATGAAATCATTATCCTCAAACCTGTTGTAATATGCACAATGATCTGAACTGAATCTATTGTATTCAAGATTTATAATGAATGAATCAAATCTCTTATAGCAACACATTAGCGCATGTTTGAAACCATATAGAGATTTGTTCAACCTGCAATTCAAGTTCTCTTTACCCTTTGGAGCAAAACCTTCTGGTTATAGTATATAAATTTTTTCTTCAAGTTCTCTATGAAAAAAATGTAGTTTTCACATCTAATTATTCTAGATGTAGGTCAAATGTACTACACGTTGCCAAGACTACTTTGACTGTTGTGAGTCAAACCACCGGATAAGATATCTCGTTGAAGTCAATACCTTCTTTCTGAGCATATCCTTTCACCACTAATCTTTCACGATACTGCTCCACTTGGTCATTGCCATCGCGTTTGATCTTGTAGACCCATTTGTTTCCAATGGCTTTCTTTCCTCGTAGTAGTGGTACAAGTTCTCATGTCTTATTCTTGTGTAGGGCTTCAATTTTTTCCTGCATTACTGTCATCCACAAAGCAACATCTGAGTTGTTTAAAATTTCATGGAAATTTGATGGCTATTCATCCTCTGTTAGAAAATAGTATGCAACATTGATCTCTGTAACATAATCCGAGTGTCACACTAGCAGTCGTCTCTCACCTTGAACTCGACTGATTATTGTTCTTCGTGCTCTGGTGCTGCTTCAGAAGAATCTAAATCTTCTTTTTCCAGATTATTTTTCACATATACTGGTACAGTCTCTGACTTTTCTTTTACAGTGCTATCATCTTCATATCTCCTTTACAATTGATCTTCTATAAAGATAAAATCTCTGTCGATGATTATTTTGTGGGTCGTGGGGCCCAACAAACGACTTCACTCCATCAGTTTATCCTAAGAAGATGCATTTTCTAGATTTTTTATCTAACATTGTTCTTTCTTGGGCATTGTACATCACATACAGAAGACATCTAAATGCATGTAGGTATAAGTAATCAGTTGGCTTTCCATTCCATATTTTCATTGGTGTCTTCAACTCAATTGCTGTTGATGGCGACCGATTTACTATATAATAGGTAGTTTTGGCCGCTTATGCCCATAATTAGTTGGGTAGACCCGTAGTCCTTAACATAACTCTTATTTTTTTCTGTAAGAGTTCTGTTCATCTACTCTGCCACTTCATTCTGTTAAAGAGTGAATGCCATCGTGAATTGTCTCTGAAATGTAGATTTACAGAAAATCTATACAAATGAGAACCTAGCGGATGTTATGACCAAGCCTATTAATATTGACAAATTTGCATGGAGTAGATCCTCTTGTGGCCTAGTAGAGACGTAAAGTAACATGATAATGGCGTAGCAGAAAAGGTGATGTGGAGATTGATTGGTTTTCAATCAAATCTCCAAGTGAGAAAATGTTAAAGTTGACAAATTTTAGAAGCCAACCCATTTTGAAAGCCACAATTTTTTATTCCATGCCAAAATTTTGGAAAGAAAAAAAGAAGAAAGAAGAAGAAAGATATCAAAGGCAGTGGAAGAAAAAATAATAAAATAATAAAAATATATTATTTTAATTAGAAAAAAGAGGAAATGAAACCTATAAATAGAATGCTTCATTTCCCCTCTCGGTATTCCCATTTTTCTTCAATTCCTTTTCTCTTCTTTACAGAGAAATTAAGTGGTTGAGAGTGTTATAGCTTTAAGCTCTTGTTTTAGTAATTTGAGAGATTGGGTGTATTGGAATTCTGGATAGTGAGCCAAAATATTACAATATTTGTAATCTTTATTTCATTAGTAAAATATTTTTCTTCTATCTTCGTCCTTAGACGTAGGTATCCTCTTGTGTGTTTATTTTGCATTTTCTTCCAATTTCATTTTAGCTGTGGCCTTATTTCACTCATCGATTTCATAACCTTTTGATTATTACTTGCTTAATTGATCTGTTTATAATTAATTTGTTTTAGCAATGATTAATTAATTTGTCTTTTGTGTTCCTAATGTTGCAGTGTCATTGGAGCAGTAGTAATATGCGTAGGATTTTATGCTGTATTATGGGGGAAGGCTAATGAAGAAGTGGCAAACGATGACTCTGGCTTCGCTAGCCTGGGAGTGAGAGCTTCATCTGATAATACGACCCCTTTGTTGCAAAGTGTTAAAGTTGAAGACACAGATTATAAATGGTAGCAGATGGTAGCAATTAAGGAAATGCAGAGTCATATTGGTGTGAAATTAATGTCTGATGAAATCCCTTGATTATGTTAATTAAGGGCAGAAGAATGTATATTTAAAATTGTGGAGCTAAATTGTATAAAGAATTAATCAGCATTTTCTACCAGAAAACAATCAAATTACAGTTGAATCTAAGTTTTATGTGAGGCATGAAGTAAAGACACATGCAAAATAATTTTTAATTAATTGAAATTGGTACTAAAAATTTAATGGAGAAGCGAAGATGCAAGTTGGAGAAATTTGGGAGAAGTGAATTTGGTTATAACGATGATTTTTTTTTTTTTGACAGATAGCGTTGATTTACGAACTCATTGGAGCATAAACTAAAATCACAAAATTTTCTTTTTTAAAGGAAAGCGCATCTACGTGTATGCTATTTGAACTTGAGATTATTAGTATCAATATTTTACTAATTAAATTAACATGTTGACTCTTTTATTTATCCACTCTTAAATTATCCTGTTATCAAAAGTATTACGACATTCACTTTATTCAAGGCAGCCTTTATAAAAGGAATTAATGAGCTCCTATGTCTTCGCCTACTGTTTGCCATTGCCACTCTTATTCTTCTCCCTTTGTCAATCATCTTCCCCAGGTCTCTCTGTCTAGAAATCATCAAATGATATATTTTGTTATAAATTCTTGAGAAACCATTAATAATATTGATTACATTATATTTTATATTTGTATGAAATATGCAGTGCAGTGGTGCTTCCATCATTCAAAGCTCCCACTCCTCTCCAAAATCTGCCTCCTTGGCCTTGTTGGAAATATACAGCAAAGTGGATTGTTTTCAGATACTAGGCTACAAGGCGCTAACATGCAGCTTTCCATTTCTTGCTATCATTTTCAGCTGCCTTTACCTTCACACTTGCTATCATTTTCGGGTGCCTTCTACTTCCCTATTTTTCCCATGGTCCTATTGGATTTATTAAGAACTGAATTTATGGATTCAATTCTGTTCTCTTGACCTATGTAGTCTTGCCACAAAACCAAAATGAAATTGTTGTCGTTGTGCATGCATGGAGAGATGGCCAGCGGGCCGTGAAGGCTAGCTTAGCCCCAACCATTCTTCTGGGTCGGCACTACACGGCCCACTTTCAGTCAGCCCAATTACAGCCAGGCCCGCTTGGCTACAGGACCAAGCGTGAAAAAGCATCATTCATGTTTAAGGACATCAACTTACATTTGTAAACTCCATATCAAATTAACAAATAAAGAAGAAATTGTGAGTAAAATTAAATTTTATTAAAGAGACGAATTGAACGCCCCAAAATCCTTCACGAAAGTTTTCTTGTTCCTTGAAATCAATTTTGAACCGCGACTTTTAAAAGAGAGAGAGAGTCGCACAGCATCAAAAAGTCACAATACAGTTTTATAGACTAAATCCAAAATGACTCAATTGTTTGATTTCAATTAGAGTTTTTGAGACTTTCGATCTTAGAATTCCTTTCCAAAACTCTTATTCCTTGTTTTTGTTTAACTCATCATCCACCAAATTGTTTTCCAGAATGCCGCCACTGCTGACAAGCAAGGTCGAATTGATGGGTCTTTGCCGTGTCGTATATAATAAAGACTTAATTTTCAAGCATCAGATTTACTCAAACCTAATGAAAATTTTAAGTTGAGAAATAATTTGAAAGTATTTTTAGTTTTTTTTTTACGCTGTTGTTTGCTACTTTTAATGGATCATCTTGATTTATTTTGTATTATATTATTATTTGGAAAGGAGTTATACTATTTTAATTTAATTTTTTATAAAAAAATCTTGAGTCCTTGATTTAAAAAAATTCAATAGTGAATGAATACTCATTATTAAATGTTATTTTAACTTTCAATATCTACTATGAAAATTAATGACTCAATATTTATATTAAAATTTTACGTTAAAAATTTAAATTGAAATAACCTTACCCAAAAGGAAACAAGAGATTGCTATTATTTGAAAAAAAAAAAGGAAAGAAAAGAAAAATCAACAACCATTTATAAAGATTATATATTTTAAGAATAAGCGTATTAGTCTTCCTCTACAATTTGTGCGCAACGATTATTTTATTACGTACATGTATCATGGAAGGAAAAAATTGAGTTTTTGGAGACTTAGACTTAATCAAAATGGAACAATTAAGCTAATAAGGAAATGAAAATGTTTGTTCTTATGCATGTACCTGTTTCAGGAATTCATTGGATCATCCATGGGTACTGTTGTTCATACTTGGGGCTTGCACTTGAAGGGCCCCGTGCGCATAGAAATTTTCAAGGCATTGTCGATTGCGATTGCTGCCACTATGAGTTTCATATTTCTTGGCTATGCTCTTCATCCTGGGAGGTACTAATTATCGAAGTTTATTAGCCGAATCAACCTAAAATCTAGCTCAATAGTTGAGGATTGTTCAAGTCTTATATACTTAACTTAAATTTAATACTTAACATCCATGTGACTCTAATATCATATAGAATTTTACGAGTCTAATTCAACTCTAAATTTAACTCAAGAGTTAAGAATTGTTTAAATCTTATATATTTAACTCAAATTCAATACTCAAGTGATGTGAGATATTTTCTTTAACACTAATAATTAATTTTTTATTTTCGTGAACGATTACAATTAATAAATATTATAATACGAGGTGTGCCAAGAATTTGAGTTGCCACCATTATAGTACAATTTAGAAATCTATCAATTCCGAGCTTATAGATCTCAAAACTTTATTTATTTATATTTTAGCCTTGTGTTGGCATGTGCCTTTTTTTTTAATGATTAATTTGCCCCTATTATTTGATCCTAATGTTGCAACGTCATTGGAGCAGTGATAAATATCTATGGGGTTTTATGCCGTAATATGAGGAAAGGCAACAGAAGGGACACATGAGGATGAATATGGAACAGGCTGTATTAGTTAGGGAGAGTCGTCTAATGGCAAGACTCCATTGCTGCCAATTCTCAAGTTGAAGACACACGGATTCAATACTGTGTCTCAGTATGTGTTGATGGAACTCATGGAAGTAAAATAAGTCATCAGACGGTGCTATTTTTGTCCTTTTAATTTTAATTTACTTGATTGACACACGTCTTAAGCGATATTTTCCGAGAAAATAATAGTGTTGCCGATTGTTTGGTTTATCTGGGGTTCCATTGTGGGGTCAATGTATTTAGGTGAACAGTATCCACGATGTCGCGAGTTAAATTAATTAAACTAAATAATTGGAAATTCAATATTTTTAGGTGAACAGTTGAGCAGGACTTTAATACATAAGAATGGATATGTTAGAAACGAAGCAGAATCCTCTCAATCAAAAGATCCCAGTAATCAAGAATATAGTAAGGGATCACAATACAGTAAAATTTTTATATTGATAATTTAAGATACAAGTGTGTATATACACATAAACGTTAAGAAGAATTACTCTTGAGTCTGAGAGAAATAATAGCAAAATAATTTTTAATATGCGGGTGCAAATGACACTTCAGTACGTGCTGCTGTTTTCTCTTTAATTCGAGGATTTTTGAGCTTTTTCAATGGACTGGTCTTGGTAAGTTGTTCTTAAGATTAATTTTTACGATCGATTGATTCAAATGCAGCATGCTTCTGGCCGTTCTAGCAAAGAACAAAGCAAACCAAAACAAAAAAAGAACACAAAAACAAAGTAAAAATAATAAAGGCTTTTGTTTTATTACATAATCAGATATGATTATGTAACAACTGTTGAATAAAAATAACAAAATTTAATTATTTTATATTTTCACAACCGTTGGATGAAAATTTAACGGCTGTTAAATAATCACGTATGTTACATAATTATATAATTTAATAATTTTTAATAATAAATTAGATTAAAAAATACTTAATAAATAAATTTAGGAAAATTTGTAACCTACCCCCAAATAAATTGACATTTTCCACCGCGTCCCCAAAAAATTTGACTTGTTGCACCGCGCCCCCAATTCCGTTATTTTTTCAGTTAAGTTTAATGGTGGAGAGGTAAAATTGGAAGTTCATTCCTTAAATTAATTTTAATGTGAATTCTCTTTATTGCATTTGAAATAAAAATCTTTAAAAAATTAAAAAAATAATAATAGTGGTGACAATGTGCATGTAATAAGAAATTTTTTTTATTGCAATTGAAATAAAAATCTTAAATAAATTAAAGGAAAAATAATAGTGGTGACAAATGTACATGTAACAAGAATTTTTTTTATTGCAATTGAAATAAAAATCTTTAAAAAATTAAAGGAAAAATAATAGTGGTGACAATGTACATGTAAAAAGAAATTTTTTATTGCAATTGAAATAAAAACCTTAAAAAAATTAAATGAGCTAAAAATTTTCTTTTTTTTTTCATACAGAGGGGCATTTTTGTCATTTAATCAAAACTTAGACGGAACCGTTAAAAATAACTGAAAAATTAATGAAATTGAGGGTGCGGTGCAACACGTTATTTTTTTAGATGCGCAGTATAAAATATCAATTTATTTGGAGGTAGGATACAAATTTCCTATAAATTTATGGGAGGGGCGGTGGGGACTTTTCAAAAAGATTATGACCTCATAATACGGGGAGAAGGGGAGGGGCCCGTTATGATGCAAGCTTTTGATAAACGAAAAAAAACACAAGGACCTTGAAGGGCACGTTCCCATCAATGATTTTGGTTAATTTTGGCTCTCAAAAGTCAAATCTCAATGAGTCTCAACTTGATTTGATTTTGGACTCGACTTGAATTACTATTATCTATATTCAATTCAGTGTATCTCAAATCAATTCTCACCCTTCCTCTGTACAAAGCAAATAATAACTGAAGGGGAAGGATACCACTTGAGACCTCATCACTCAATTTGTCATTTTTTTTAAACAAGCAATCCTATGTAATTAAGTAGCGGCTAAGTTACATTATACGTAATTTATAGTTGATTTAAAATAGTATTCAATGCGAAAAACTAGGACAAAAGACAAAAGCAGTTGGTGAAATATGCATATATGTTCAGATTGATTATCTAATTGTAATGGATTCAGCTGTAATTATGACCAATATAATTAAGAAATAAAAATTCTGTCGGCTGAAAAATCTAAGACGTGTTGGACACACGATGCCTTATCTTAATCGATTTATATCCTTTTCAAACCTAGATTTTACAAAGTTTGAGATTATGGCACTTGGTATTTAAATCTTTATAGGCAAGAATTTAATTTACTTCTAGCTTCCCTTGACTACACCAAAACACACTGTTACAAGAGTTATCTGTCATATATTTATAACAGAGGGAAAGAAAGAATAGTCTCGAAGGGATTCTTTAGAAATACTAAAAATCGTACCCATAGATTTGTAACTTAAGGCCAGTTTAAAAATTATGTAACTTTTAAAATAATTACTATTAGTTGTGCTATAAAAATAATCAGATGTGAAGAGAATCATTTAAGTGTTTAGTAAATTTTATTTTTCAGAAATACTGTGCATTTTGAAAGCAGTTATGGATGTTTGGTAAATTTTACTGTTAAACTATTGAAAGAAAACAAATGATTAAAATATACATAATATAGGATACAAATTATTTATTCATATGAAAACATATAAATATAATATATTTAATTGTGTATTATAATAATTTTTACTAAAAATAAAATTCATAATAAATTAATTTATTTTTTATTATTTTTATTTTTTATCTTAAAATGAAATTTATAATATAGTAAAAAAAATAATTCAACCAAAAAATTGATATTAATAAATTGATATTGATGAATTATAATAAAAATTTATTAAAATATTGATTTTGTTTCTAATTTGAATAAGGATAATTTTGGGTTTATAATTTTAAGGATATTTGTGAAATTATATTAAAAGATAAAATTAATTCTCCAAATCAGAATTTAAAAGTTACTCTTTCTCTGCTTTCAAAATTAGTTATAGAAGGGGCTGATTTTAATAAAAGTGATTTTAATTTTTTTACCAAATATTAAAATTAACTTTTAAATTTTCAAAATCATTTTTAAACCTTCCAAAAACAATCTCAAACGAGCCCTTAATACTTTATTTACATGTATATATTATAAGCAGGGCGGAAATATGTACGAGATGAAAAAAATTTAGAGGAAAAACAAAAGTACGAGTAGAAATTTTACATTTGATCCCTCATTTTTATATAATTTCAATATGTTTTTTTTAAAGTACTAACGTAACTTTCATTTATTAAATAATTAATATCATAATTTATTATCTTATCTATTTGGGGTAATTTTCGGATACCTCCCTTAAGGTTTATCCCTGCTACACTTAGAGAGAATGTATGAATATATTAACATATAGCGCCCCTGAACATATATAAGCATTAGGGAGCCGTTTGGTTTAACAATAAAAATACAATAATACCCTTCATTCTACAGTACAAGAACTGGCAATTGGTCTTACATTATAGAGTTGTCAAATCATCCCTTACTTCTTGGCGCCAAGTGCATAAGAACAAAGACAAGGCTGATATTTACGATTTTGATGAAAACGAACTAACTATTCAAATTTTGATGAAATGTTTACACAACTTAGGAAGGAGGCAGAAGCGAGGGCGGAGGAGTTAAAAAAATCAAAGCAAGTTACTATGCCTATGAATAACGTTAAGAAGCAGGGAGGACAGCTGCAAAAGAGTGGATTTGAAAGGGGAAGTAAGAGGAGTGGAGGTGGGTCGGCAAATGATGACGGGGATAGTTGAAATATAAGTGTGCAACCCAAGAGGGGGGGTGAATTGGAATTTTAAAAATTATCCTAGCAAATCCACATAACAAGCAATCTAATGTCTTAATAAAAATTGAAAGCAATAAGTTCAATCAAAGCACAATAATTAAAGAGCAAGGGAAGAGAAAGCAAACTCAAGGATTTTTTACGTGGTTCGGCAATCCCCGCCTACGTCCACGCCTCCAAGCACACCGGGCTTGAGGATTTCACTATCCAAGCCTTTCCAAGGCTTCAAACGTTTACAATTGACTTCAAGGTGTCAATGAATCTTTACAACAAGAGATTATCTCTCCAATCTCTTCACTCCAAGTGTTTCTCACACTTGTCCTCTCATAATTTGATGAGAAATGAAAATTACAACAAAAACTCTCTTTAAGAGTTGATTTACAAAAGATAGCTCAATGAAGATTTAATCTATGAAGATTTTCGAATTTGAAGCTCAATATAAGTTGTGTGCACTTGTTTATGCTTGCTTGGATTACCAAAAATGAATTGGTTTTGAGTTTATATAGTTTGAGCTCAAAAACTAGCCGTTATGCACATTTTGGTCGTAACCGGATTGCCGGTTATGGATATCCGGAATTCCGCTTAATGTTACCGTTACAGCTACAATTTTGAATTTCTGAACATCCGGATTTCCGCTTTGTCACATCCGGATTTCGGCTTACGCTCATTAGCTTACTGCCCAACAACCGGATTTCCGTTTGTCAGGATCCAGATTTCTGCTTTCAATTTGGATAAATTCTGCCTAAAATCCGGACTTCCGTTTGTCCGAATCCGGATTGCCGCTTGCTACAGTGACTGCTACAGTAAACTATTTTTCAAAATTATAATTTGACCCCAAAACTTTATCAAACTGTACTACAACCCAAAATGTTATGAAACTTTACAAATAGGTCCAATTTCAGAATTTCTAAGTAATGCTTTATTAATCCCAAAACTTTCTGAAATTATGATATAGCCAAAAATGCTATGACACTTTTCAAATAAGTCCTTTACCAAAATTTCAAGCAATACTTGTTTATTTCAAAGTTTTCAAAATTCTTTCAATTAAACCATAAACTTTGAAAAACAACCAATTTCATAAAATCATTTTTCCATTAAATATGAAACATTTATAATGTGAAAATAATGATTTATTTAAAAAGAATAAAAACAATCAATTTCATAAAATCATTTTTCCATTAAATATAAAACCTTTATAATGTAAAAATAATGATTTATTTAAAATGTATAAAAATAATTTGAGTTTAAAAGATTAATCATTCTTAATCTTGTTTGTTATCATCAAAATCAATATTATGAAAACATATATGTTAACAATCTCCCCCTTTTTTATGATGACAAACATTTCATGTATTTAAAGAATGATTTTACAAATTGCTCCCTCTAAATATAATCTTCTTTTACAATTTGCCAATTAGCTAAATTAACATATTTAAATACATGAATTTTTCTCCCCCTCATCATCAAAAAGAAAAACTTAATTGGCAAAGAAAAAAGTAGTAAATTTTTATAAATTTGAAAACATGTATTCTTCTCCCCCTTCATCATAAAAAAGAAAACATAAAAGAAAAGAATAAAAGTAACAAATTTGTGACCCATGTTGTCCGAATAGAAATTTCAACAAAATCTCCTCCTAACAACAAGCATCACCTCAAATACAAATTTAGTAATATTACTCATAAATTATCATCATATCTCAAAATCATCAAGTACTCACCATAATCACATATCATCAAAATCATCAAAAGAATATTCAAAGTGCATATTATTCTCCTTCTTTTAACAACATTGAAATGATATATTACTTTGTCTCCCCCTTTAGACAATAAAACAGTTCAAAATGCATATTATCCAAAATCATATTATATGCTCCCCCTAAATATATGGCCAATTTAAAATTTTAAAAAATAATTTTATCAAAAAACATATCATATTTGTCTCCCCCTATCAATCATCAAAACCTCAAATCAAACACATTAATTCAAAATTACCCAAAACATAAGTAAAGAACATAACATATAACTATATCAAATCCATATAATTCAAAATAGACATATAATCCAAAATCATGGCAAACATCCATATAATAAAAAATAGTAAATGTTGGTGTGTTCAAATACAAGAATAAAGGATTTGAAGTGAAAAAGTATGAGATTGATGGATTTTGGAATGAAATCAAGTGAGGAGTAATCGGCTTTTAGTGAGAGAGAGAGAAAAATTCAGATAAACCTTAGGTTGAATTTGAGATCTAGAGTTTTGGATGTTGAAAATGGAGTTTAAAAATGGTTTTGAGTGAATGAAGTGATGGGGAATGATTTTCCTGATTCAATTTGATGTGAAAAAGGAAGAAAAAAGATGGATTTTGGAGTGAAAAATGAGAGAGAGAAATCGGTTTTTAGAGAGAGAGAAAGAACCGGATTGCCGAATGAAGAAGGAGGAAGAACAATGTGAAATAACCCCCGAAACCGGATTTTCGATTGGCACTAACCGGAATTCCGGTTGTGACAAGAAAAAGCTTCACGCAAAATCAGTTTTCCGGATGACACGAACCAGCTTGCCGGTTGGATCCAAAAGATACCAAGTTCATAATGCTGCCAAGGTGCAGCTCAAATTCGGAATTCCAAATTGACAGAACCGGAAATCCGGTTTGGTCCAGCAAGCGTTCCTTGCGAATCTGGCTTTCCGGTTTTGTTAACCGGTAGTCCGGTTTGAGACAGAAAATTGCCTCTAGAATTCGGTTTTCCGGATTTTGAGAACTGGTTACCCAGTTTTGAGGCAGAGAGGAGGCTTAGCAAATCCGGTTTTCCGGATTGAAAATCCGGTTATTCGGAATTTGTCTCGAGAGAAATCAATAAGAAAGAATGTTTTTCCGGATGAATAGAAAGGGAATATTTGCTAGCTCTTATATTTGTACTACACACACTATTTTATTTCCGGCCTTAAAAATTGATTAATTTTAAATCATTTTGAGATTTAAAACTTTTCAATAAGTCATTTAATACATGAGACATAAATGCATACAAGACCAAAACATATGAAATCGTATCAAACAATGATGTCAATTTTATAAGTGAATGATGATATAACACAATTAACGACACAAGAATTCACACATATAATTCATTCATCATGTATATATTTTACACAATCATGAAACATATAAGCATTCAAAGATTAATAATTCAAGCATATCATTCATTTATCAAGCTTAGGCATTACATAATCATCAAAATCAAACAAAGCTATCATGATGAGTTGACAAGTTATCATCTTATATATATATATATAACCATGCATTATGATAAAGCACTCAATATTAAACACAATGATAATTCAATCATGTAAACATACAAGTATACTTTCACAAATTCAAGCTATTATCCATTTATCATGATCCATTCAACAAAATTAATATGGCAAGAATTATTACCAAAACAATTAAATCATCTTGCCTCATTTTTTCTCCTAGATCATGCTCAAATGATTATCCCCACAAGCTTCATCAAGGAACTCTCCACTATTCATTGTTTGTGGTACCTACAAAAAAATATTCAAGTTGTGTGCTTTGGTACCCAAATATTCTTAGGTCCTTGAGTGTTAGCAATGGTTCCTTTTGGAACCCAAATACACTTGACTCCATAATATACATTTCTCTTAATTGGACATCTAAAACTCATATGACCATTTCCATTACAATAATGACAAGCGATCTTATGATCACTTGTGGAGATAGCCTTAACAAAATAATTTTTATAATATTTTTGTTTCAAGTTAGGCTTATACCCAAGTCCTCCTTTCTCAAACACACATTTTTGAGTGCTTAGTAATTTTTCTAAGTTCTTTTGACCACTTGTGAATTTTAACACAATTTCATTGAGCTCATTACTCTTTTTCTTAAGCACTTCATTTTCTTTCATTAATTCATTAACACGTGATTTCTCATGCTCATATAAAGTACTTTGTTTGCATTTAAATGATGCAATTCTATCATGCAACATTTTATTATCTAACTCTAGTCCTTTAATCTTTTTGTTTAATGAATCATTGCATTTTTGTAAAGCATCCTTTTCATTATTCAAGTCATCTACATATGATTCTAAATGCTCATGTGAAGTGCTAGGTTTCTCATTTGATAATGCAACTCTATCATGCAATGTTTTATTCTCTAATTCTAGGCATGTAATCTTTGCACATAAAGATTCATTTTCATTTTTGAGCTCTACCATTTTCTTTTTAAGACATGCATTCTTTTTACCAATTTTTATCCAATTATCATGCAATTCTTTAAAAGCATCATATAATTCATCATAAGTAAAAAGATCATTTACCTCATCGAGTTCATCACATGATTCTTCCCCAACGGCCATGAGAGCTAGATTTGTCATTTCTTGATGCTCTTCATCATCACTTGTTTCCTCATCGCTATCATCCCATGTGGCTACCATTGCTTTCTTCTTGAGCTTGTTGAGAAGAGGACATTCCGTTCTTATATGGCCAAGCTTCTTGCACTCATAATATTTGATTAATTCCTTCTTCTCCTTTCGGTTCTTGAAGTCTCTAAACTTTCTTCGCTCACCGGATTTCTTAAAAAGTTTCATGAACCTCCTAGCCAGCATATCCATCTCCTCTTCATCCAGCTCACTTTCCTCATCACTCTCCAGTTTCGAGGCTTTGAGAGCAATGTTTTTCTTCTTCTCCTCATTGCCTCTTTCGGCTGCCAAGTCTTCCTCATAAGAAATAAGAGAACCAATTAAATCATCAATAGGTAAGATATTTAAATCCTTGGCTTCTTCAATATCAGTCCTTTTTGGTCTCCATTCCTTAGGTAGTGACCTAATAATTTTCTTAACCTTCTCGCTATTTGAAAAAGTCTTTCCTAGGGCTCCTAGAGTGTTCACTATATCCGTAAATCTAGTATACATAGAATGCACACTCTCATTTTGTTCCATTTGGAACAATTCATATTGCCGAGTGTACCTACTAATTTTAGACTCTTTCACTTGATTTGTGCCTTCATAAACAATTTCAAGTTTGTACCAAATTTCATTAGCACTCTCACAACTAGATACTCTATGAAATTCTTTTTTATCTAGTGCACAAAACAAGGCATTTATGACTTTGGAATTTAGAGTAGCTTTTCTCTTTTCCAATTCATTCCATTCTCGTGAAGGTTTTGGAATATCTTCCCCGACTTCGTTTTTAGTCAAAGGCATAAATGGACCATCACAAACAATTTCTCAAATTTCATAATCTAAAGCTTGTAAATAAATTCTCATCCTCGTTTTTCAATATGGGTAGTCATTACCGTCAAAGAACGGTGGTCTAATTGTGGATTGTCCTTCCCTAAAGATTGAGTCATTATGAGTTGCCATGGATCTTTAACTCTAGACGGTTAAGTCTACACAAGAGCACCTTGCTCTAATACCAAATAAAATATAAATGTGCAACCCAAGAGGGGGGGGTGAATTGGAATTTTAAAAATTATCCTAGCAAATCCACACAACAAGCAATCTAATGTCTTAATAAAAATTGAAAGCAACAAGTTCAATCAAAGCACAATAATTAAAGAGTAAGGGAAGAGAAAGCAAACTCAAGAATTTTTTACGTGGTTCAGCAATCCCCGCCTACGTCCACGCCTCCAAGCACACCGGGCTTGAGGATTTCACTATCTAAGCCTTTCCAAGGCTTCAAACGTTTACAATTGACTTCAAGGTGTCAATGAACCTTTACAACAAGAGATTATCTCCTCAATCTCTTCACTCCAAGTGTTTCTCACACTTGTCCTCTCATAATTTGATGAGAAATGAAAATTACAACAAAAACTCTCTTTAAGAGTGGATTTACAAAAGATAGCTCAATGAAGATTTAATCTATGAAGATTTTCGAATTTGAAGCTCAATATAAGTTGTGTGCACTTGTTTATGCTTGCTTGGATTACCAAAAATGAATTGGTTTTGAGTTTATATAGTTTGAGCTCAAAAACTAGCTGTTATGCACATTTTGGTCGTAACCGGATTGCCGGTTATGGACATCCAGAATTTCGCTTAATGTTACCATTACAGCCACAATTTTGAATTTCTGAACATCCGGATTTCCGCTTTGTCACATCCGAATTTCGGCTTACGCTCAGTAGCTTACTGCCCAACAACCGGATTTCCGTTTGTCAGGATCCGGATTTCCGCTTTCAATTCGGATAAATTCTGCCTAAAATCTGGACTTCCGTTTGTCCAAATCCGGATTGCCGCTTGCTACAGTGACTGCTACAGTAAATTATTTTCCAAAATTATAATTTGACCCCAAAACTTTATCAAACTGTACTACGACCCAAAATGTTATGAAACTTTACAAATAGGTCCAATTTCAGAATTTCTAAGTAATGCTTTATTAATCCCAAAACTTTCTGAAATTATGATATAGCCAAAAATGCTATGACACTTTTCAAATAAGTCCTTTACCAAAATTTCAAGCAATACTTGTTTATTTCAAAGTTTTTAAAATTCTTTCAATTAAACCATAAACTTTGAAAAACAACCAATTTCATAAAATTATTTTTCCATTAAATATGAAACATTTATAATGTGAAAATAATGATTTATTTAAAAAGAATAAAAACAATCAATTTCATAAAATCATTTTTCCATTAAATATAAAACCTTTATAATGTAAAAATAATGATTTATTTAAAATGTATAAAAATAATTTGAGTTTAAAAAATTAATCATTCTTAATCTTGTTTGTTATCATCAAAATCAATATCATAAAAACATATATGTTAACAATAGTGATAATATGAGAGGCCATAAATTGGAGAATGGACACTCTAATGTCAGCAATGTTGAGATTGAAAAATCTAGGGTAACAGGTATTGCTAACGGTAAAGAAAATACAAGTTCTAATATTGGGGCTTTTGATGCAAGTAAGTTACAGAAGTTAAGAAATAAAGGTAGTAAGAAAATTGATACTGTTGTCAGCAAGGGTTCAAAACCAGACCCAAAGAAAAAGACAATAAAGAAGAACAGAGTTTGAGACAATTCGCCTCCAGAGTCCAAATTGGACTTCACGGATCCTGCAGGTGGAAATGGCATTAATATCGAGGTTGAGGCATCAGATCATGGTGAAAGTATGATGGACTAGGAAGATGTTTTCAGCAGTGATAGTGAATCCGAAGAAGATGAAGAAGTGGGTAAGCACAACAAGCCCGATGCTAAGAAGACGAGCTGGTTTTCATCTATGTTCCATAGGTATTTTTCATCAATTTTGTTTAATTAATCTCTCAATAAATCTGTTTGTTAAAAATATGTTCTATTTATTAAATCGTCTTTATTTTTAACTTAGTATTGCTGGAAAGGCAAACTTGGATAAGGCAGACTTAGAACCTGCTCTGAAATCTCTTAAAGATAGGCTCATGACCAAGAATGTTGTATGTATCTGAATCTTTTACCTTTTTACTCTGATGTTTATTAGTTTTCTTTCATTGGCTATTCTGATCATTCTTAAGAAGTTGCTAATGGACTTGAGCACTGACATTTTAGGCTGAGGAGATAGTTGAGAAACTATGTGAATCAGTTGCAGCAAGTCTTGAAGGCAAAAAGCTGGCCTCATTTACAGTGATTTCTTCAATTATGCAGGTATTTGATTTTTAGTTTTGTCTCATATTTGAATTCTCCGATTTGTTTTCTCTTGCATTTTTTTTATAAGACTATTATCATGCTAAAATTACCACTGCAGGTTGCAATAGAAAAGGCTCTTGTTCGCATTTTAACTCCTAGGCGTTCTATTGATATATTAAGAGATGTTCTTATGCACTTGGCGCCAAGAAGCAAAAGGTGATTTGACAACTCTGTAATGTAAGACCAATTATCAGTTCTTGTACCGTAGAATGAAGAGCATTATTGTATTTTTATTGTCAAACCAAACGGCTCCCTAACGCTTATATACGTTCAGGGGTGCTATATGTCAATATATTCATACATTCTCTCTAAGTGCAGTAGGGGTAAACCTCAAGGGAGGTATCCGAAAATTACCCTATCTATTTGTCTAAAATTCCATTGAATTAATTGTCACTTCACGCGTGAAAGAATGTAACATTATTTGGTGTTGATTTTTTTTAATATTTTTATAAGGAAAAAAAAATTGTGTAATAGTCAAATCCATCAAATGAGTTTTAATAGAGCAAATTGTTTTGCTGCCTGCGGCTGCGTGTAGGTTTAGGAAAGATCAAAACATCCACAAACAAAGAGAAAAGTGATACCTTGTGGCACACGACCACACAAATATTATTAATTTTAGTCCTCTCAATTATGAAGGGTAGATAATTAATTAATTAATTAATTAACGGAAGATCCCTTTCACACCATTGCCATTTTTCATATAATGTACAACAATAGATTTAATTGCCTCCAATAACGATCAACTTGATTGAAATTACCCATCAAATTAACGGATCAATAATGCAACAAAACAAGAGGCCCTTATCTCTTTCTTTACGGGAAAGGATGGTGACATCTTAGGAAAATTTCTCTGTTTTTTATAAATAGTTACATCCATTTATTTGTCGATATGTAGATAATTATGTTCCATCGTTATAACTCTATGCTTACTCGTTTTAAATATTTAAGTTGAAATATTTACTGATGTGACATATTATATATTATTTATTTTGTGATAATAAATTAATAATTAATAATAAATTTAATTAATATTATATTCATATCATTAAATAATTGATGATACATCAATGAATATCCCAATTAAGTATTTAAATTGGGTAATTATCAGAAACCTCCTCTGAGGTTTGGCATATTTTCAACTTGATAGATTGCATTTACCTATTCTCAGTTACATCCCCTGACGTTAGTACTCCGTTTAGCATAAGTTTGGTTAGTGAGGACAAGATAGTAATAGAACTTGTTAATAATAAAAAATTCAAACAAACTTAAAATTATCACGTTGGGTTCTGAAATTGATCTGGATTTTATAAATATCCAATGGATGAAAAACAGAAGCATACTTTTAACCAACAAACATTATCACAAAAAAAAAATGGGCATCTTCTTACTCTAATTCAAACCGAAGCTCAAGAACAACACCCCTTTCATTTTCTCTCTCTCTACTATGCTTTAATAGAGAAAGGGTGCCGCGATCAGGTGACCATCACAATGAACTCGAAGACGCTGACACCAGGGACGACTAAATCACGACGGCCGCGTGGAAGAATGCCAATCGGTGAGTTTCGCTGTCGACCCACAGACAACCTCAATTTGTTCGAGCCGCAAATGAGATATGAAAATGGCTTATTACTGTGCATGTCAGTTTTATTAGGTGGAATTAATGAATTTGGTAAAATATGAGTAATGGGTCTGGATAATCTTTTTGAGAGTCTCTGTTGCTTCCTCTATCTTTTTTCCAGCGATTGGGTTAGTTGTAGGTTAATGATTATTGTAAATGCATGTTCACCTGATTTTGCTTGAAGATGGCTTCAGCTACATTATACTGCCTGGTGAATGATTGAAAATGGGTATGAAAAATTTTTAATTGTTCAAGCTATTGTCGTTGATTGTTGAACAGGGATTCATGCTAGTAATTGAGTGTTGGAGATACCTTCTGCCACAATATTAATATTTGAGGATCTTTGATTTTGTTTTTTTTTCTTTTTATCGTGATATGTACATGTCTTGGTTGAAAAAATGTCATGGTTTGCTGCATTCTCTCGCACTGGAGCAGTGAGTTTAGTGGTTTTAATTATTTTCTTCTTTTGACCACCGGCACTTTCTCTCTCTACACTTTTCTAGGGTTCCTTTCTTTGTTCACATTTCTCTCCAATTTCCCTCAATCCATTCATAGACTCAGTCATCGTCTTCACTCAAAGTCTCTTCACATTCTCTCACTTTCTCAATTTCAAATGGCCAATTTCATAGCTTCATCCTCCCCCAAGTTACTAGCTGCAAGCATGAATATCATCTTCAGTGTATTCTTGAATGTTAAGCTGTTGTAATTATTTTTCGGTTGTGTTTCATGATACTTTATAATATTATAAATTGAATAACCCTTTGTTAAGATAGAGTTTATTATTATATTCCTAACGTGTGAGGTGGGATATTTCAGGATGGTACTTTCTTTGATTATGATGATATGGAAGCACATGTTATGTAGCGTTTAGCTACTGCTCACTATTTTCACGGAAGAGAGATGCAGAGATATCCTGGACTTAATGCTTCCCAAGTGATTGATTCTAGTTATGCTGCAAATGCTTCTTTAACTCTGCCAACATATACAAAATTACCAAATTTCTGTCATAAGATCAATTGACAATGCTCAACCTCCCTCATCTGATCCTGATATTAACAGAGATAGCCTTTTTAAATCCAGGTATTTGTTCAGAACTCAAAAATCCAATTATTTTTCATATTTCAGTTGTTTTCAACTAGCATTTGGCTGGCAAAGCCCAAGAGGTTATTTGAAAGGATTAAAAAAAACTAGAATTGGCTTGAAATGCTGAATTATTCCTGTAAAAGTTTTTTCAGTGATGCAATGAAATAATAGTCAGCTTGGGTAGAAGTACAAATGATTTCTGTCACTCTTATTAACTGATTTGCATTCTTTTTTCTCCATTTGTTGTTATGTAAATGTACTTTCGAAAAGCTTGATTGTTTTTACCTTAGAAAGTGGATTTATCGTACATATAGTTTTTGCCTTAGAAAGCTCTTGCTTCTATTGCACAAGTTTTTGTAATTATACATAATTTCTTAGATTTCAATAATTTATATATATGTTTCAAATTATTCAATGGATCATTTTTTTTTAGAGTTTTCTTCAGACAGTTACCACCTGATAATCCAAGGGGGCCAAGTCCTTCTGAGATATTCTCCTTCTCATAGTTTGAAAATCAAAATGGTCTGCTACTTCGTAGATTTTCTGCAACTTGGTTTCATTTGGAATTGGTATTTTACATGCTTCAACATGTCAATCTGACTTGTGTTTGTTTCTTAACAGATACAAGGAATTAATCTCGAAGGGTACCTGTAGCTTAAAGGAGAGGCTGCTTTCTCGGAATACCTCAGTTAAGGAACTAAGCAAAGATGTTGAGTGTGATATGAGTGCCGGAATTGCTGGCGTTGCAAAAATGATTGAACGCCTAGATGGCTAGATCTTGCCTCAAAGTGTAGAATTTCTACCCCTTCTTCTGTTAACGTAAGGGGACAGTCTAATATTTTATTTGGTATTTTCACTGTAATTACATCTCTTGGCGCCAAAACAGATATGCTATTAGTAGCCAACAATTCTTTAATTTGTGTGAACAAAGGTTTTTTTTTCAACTCAATGGTATTTTGGTCATTCTATCAAACGACAGACGGTCAACTAAATGGTAAACTAACATTGGGGGAGGTGACTGAGATTATATGAATACAATCTATCAAGTTGAGAATACGCTAAACCGCAAGGGAGGTTTCTGATAATTACCCTATTTAAATTAAGTAACCGTAATATTATTGTTACAATAATTTAAGTACTCAACTATATTTCATCTAAATATAATAATCTAAAAAAATTTACTTAACTACTATTGGAAATAAAAGAGTCTCTATAACTATTTTATGAGAAATTCTAAAATATTTATGAGGTATCATACCAGCTATGAAATAAAAATATTATTTTTATATTAAAGAATCAAAATATAATTAATAACTACATAATTTAAGTACGTATATGTATTAATCAATTATATTACTTTTAATATATATATTCTAAAATTCCTCCTGTTTTACAGAACCGGGAGAAGTGTCGCCATCGTCTTTCCAAGCAATGAATGGACCCCAAAAACATCAAATTGCATGATTTCAAGAGCAAATAGCTAGAGCTTATAAAAGTAAAATAAAGCACAGTTTAGTCCACTCCCCTTGTTATTGTCTAGTCACATCTCACAACACAACCAATAGGGAAAAAAAAGAAATAATAATAGCCATCAACAAAAGCCTCCAACCAAGGGAGCTCGTTGGTGATGGCTGGACCAGGGAGATACTGCTGCAAAGATGTGCTGCCGTTCACGGCCACGGTGGCTATGGAATGCATCAACGTGGGCTTAAACACACTGTTCAAAGCAGCTACTTCGAAGGGGATGAGTCACTTTGTTTTTGTTGTCTATTCTTATGGTGTTGCTGCTCTTGTTCTTCTTCCTGCCCCTTTCTTCTCTTACAGGTAACATATTTATGCATGTTAAAATTTCTTAAATAATGATACATGATCATCACCAATTTTAATTTTTCTGAAACATGCAAAAGAAATTATTATGTTGACACTTTCTTTTCTTTGATTTTCATGGAAGATCAAGAGTGCTTCCTCCATTTACCTTCTCTATCCTATGTAAAATTGGCCTTCTTGGGCTTATAGGGTAAGTGTGCAGTTTCTGAATCTTTGATATTATTATTATTAATATTTCTGTCAATAATTATATTACTTTATGGGTTTTTTTCTAAATTTAATTTTTATTTTTTCAGGAGTTCATCTCAGATAATGGGTTATACAGGCATCAATTACAGCTCTCCGACTCTTGCTTCAGCTATCAGCAACCTTACACCAGCTTTCACCTTCGTACTTGCCATCATTTTCAGGTTCCTTTACTCTACCATTTTACAATTACGGAAATGCCCTCCTTACCCTTCAATATTGTTTTATTTTCTTAGTAAAGTGGATTGATCGTGTCTGCTTTCTAAGAAAACTGGGGGAAGGACGTTACTTCCAATCTTGACCATTTGTCAATATGCTAACTTTTCTTTTCTTTTTCTTTTTTTTGGGGTAAAAAAATAAATGAAAAATTCCCGTTACTCGTTCATAATTTTTTTTAAAATTCAATATTAAAACGCATCATATGTTGATAGAGGCGATGAACTAATTGATGATTGTAAATTTTAGTAGTTCAAAAAGTCTGTCTTTTAGGCTTTTTTTTTTTTTTTCTGGTCAAATCTGTCAAGTGCTGATGTAGAAAACTTTCCATATCACGAAATTGTGGCAAATTGTGTATGCCATAATGCCCAGTAGATTAGTCATTTAGTCATTTAGATTGATAGCAACGTGTTTGGATGCATAATACGTGATACGAGAGTAAACTTGAGTCCCTATCCGCCACACGGACCCATTTCTATTTCAAGCATGTGCATGTGCCCATTGCTCAGAGTCTGAAGTAAGGAAATGAGTGTGGCGGTGTATGATTGTAGCTTTCGATGAGTTTCTATTGGGAAAATACGGCCGGATAAGAACATAATTGTAACCATGATAAGAACGATGGTTTGTTGGACAGAGTAATTTAGTGAGTATGATAATTCTCTCTATCAATTAGTAAGTTAACAGTCCTTTTCTTCTTGTGGACCACATATGTCTTGATTATTCTCATTCTTTCTCATTTCTTTTTCAACTTTTTTACGTTTCCTTCTTTTGACATCACAAGGATGGAGAAGGTAGCTTGCAGAAAAGCAAGCAGTCAGGCTAAAGTCTTGGGGACAATAGTATCAGTAGCAGGAGCATTCATAGTGACTCTTTATAAGGGCCCTCGGATCACGACAATTGCATCTCCGAAGGTTTCACTTTCCCATGCTCTTCGCTCATCAAATTCAAATTGGGCCGTTGGTGGACTTTTCCTCACAGCTGAATATATTCTGGTACCTCTGTGGTACATTGTTCAGGTGAATGCAAAGCCGCCCAAAACTTTTGAGTTTTACTGAACTTTTGGCAACTTGGTGGAGGAAATTTGAATTTGTGATGTTTTTGCAGACACAAATAATGAAAGAGTACCCTGCAGAATTAACCGTAGTCTTCCTTTACAATTTATGTGTGAGCTTCGTAGCTGCCATTGTGGGGTTAATCACTGAAAGAGATTCAAGTGCCTGGAAAGTAGGACCAGGTATTGCATTGGTCTCCGTCATGTGCTCGGTGAGAAACTTCTGAATAACAATGCAGTTAATTATTAATTAGCTTTAAAAAAAAAAAAAAATCCAACTAGGAAATAGTCTGCATGATTGATGGCCATTTCTTGTAGGGACTATTTGGATCATGCATGAACAATTCTGTTCACACTTGGGCATTGCGCCTGAAGGGACCGGTCTTTGTTGCAATGTTCAAGCCATTGTCGATAGCCATTGCAGTTGCCATGGGCGTCATGTTCCTTGGTGATACACTCTATCTTGGAAGGTAATCTTTATTTTAGAAAGAACAAAATGGTTTCTGAAAGAATCTCGAAAACTTTACTTAACTCAACCTTGATGATAGATTTACTGGAAGTTTTGGAAGGAATTCTGAATTGACAACTCGTGCACTTTGCAGCCTTGTTGGAGCAACAATAATATCTCTAGGCTTTTATACTGTGATGTGGGGAAAAGCAAAAGAAGAGGTAAGTGAAGATCCTGGAGTTGATAGCCAGGAATCAGCAGCTGCCCAGAAAGTACCTTTATTGCAGAGTCGTAAAAATGAACTGGTATAGAGTAAAAAAGAAGCAAATGAATGGTCAAATGTGGAGTACTCGACATTTATCTCCGTAGGATGCTTTAGGAGCATGGCAGAATGTAAAACAAGTCAAAAGGGTGTGTATATGCAATGGGTCTAGAAGCAAACAATCGCAAATTCTCTCTTAATAGGCCTAAGTAAAAGGCACAAAAGAAGAATTTGTGTAAGTTAAGGATTATGCAATAGTATCAATCCCTATTCAGCGTTCCACCATTTCTGATGCTTTCTATAGTCATTGGTTAAATCATGCCATAAAATGGTGCACACATCCAAAGTCCAGTCAGATCGGGCTGCACACACTGGGACTGCACCTAGGTCAAGCTTTTCTGCCATTCCTAGGGTCTATCCTAGGTACTACATCTTCCAATAGAATCACACAATATGTCGTGATGCCATGAGTATTCTATTACAAAATGGAGTACAATTATTTTTCAGGCTGTAATACCAGGTTCAACATTGTGGAGCCAATGTCCTCATCAAAAAGGATACTAGTGATTCAATTGTAGTGGGAAGACTAAGACTTATCCTGTTTGTGTATTTTGGAAACCTGATGATGTGTTATTACACATTCTTGAGAACTCAACTAGTAACTGAAAAAAATTCTCTGACAGAATTGTAGCAAATTTAATCCACAAGAAGAAGAAAAACACAGGCCGAAACATAATACATGGCCAACTTCTATGTTCCATTGGTCCAAACAGTTTATCCTTAAATTCTTTCCACAGTAGAATTTCTATGGCAGTGGCAAAAAAGGAACTATCAACTCTCAACCTTCTACACGTTATTTAAGATTTCTATTTAACTTTTTCTTTTGAACATGTGGACCACTATCATCTAACATAGCTGAAGGTACAAAACCGTATACAGAATTATGGGAGTCGCTGCTATCGGTGCTATGGTTGATTCGATTTCTAATATTGCTCTGCATATGGATTTAAGAGGAATTTTAGCATGGTTCAGTGCAAAAGAGGGAGGAACAACCTTCTGTCTTTTTTAAGTTCAACCCTCATGAATTCATCATCGCAACTCTCCATCATTCTACCCAAGCTCTCCAAGTTCCTGAGAGTTGTCCGCCTTATGCAATAACCTACACAAAAATGTTCAAGATTACTTCCAACAAAAACGCAGGGTGGCACAATGACGTAGAAATATGTTTCACAGCTAGCTTCATTAGTTGCATTGAAACAGGAAGGGGAACTTGTCAGCAATATTATTTGTATAAAGAATACAACTAAACAATATGACAAATAACAAGCATCTAAAGGACAAGAAAACTTTGCTTGGTTCAGCCAGTACGCCTAGATCTAAGAAATGGTGATAAGAATCCACAATTGGAAGAAGTGAACGTGTACAATACTTTTTCTCACTTGCTCAAAATAGTGTCGCTGTCAAAAACAGAAATAATCCTCATAAAAAACCAGCAGCAACTCTTGTATGAGTTTTATTTCACAATGAGAACACTCTCACTATTCCATCCAGCAGAATGAATAACATTCAGGTGAAGGCATACAATGTACAAACAATAATGGCATCTTCAGGGAAAGCAAATTGCCAGAAATTAGAAGTCTTCATTAGGGCAAGATAACAGATTTAAAACCTGACAAACCAGCACATGCACATTCTGATGGAGAACAAAATTTCAAGGAACTTCCTAGGCAAAGGCAGTATAATTGCTACCAGCAACCAACACCACACCAAATATTTCAAATGAAAGTAACAACGAAGACTATGGTGAGCTGATCAGCTATTGATATTCTATCTTCTCTCAGTTATATGATAAATTCAAACAAAAAATGATACCCCAAATATTATATTAAAAATTAACATCAAAAGATACTTCTTGCTCTAGCAAAACCATCTTTCAAATGCTCCCAGGTTCCCAGGTTTCTTCCAATAAACACATACTATATATAAGATAAACAATGGAAATAAAGATGCCTCGACAACCATCAAGATATCAAAATTGTACAAAATCACAAGATCCCAGCCTTAACAGCGAGCTCCTATACCCTCTTGAAGTAAAAAAGAAACATTGCCGTATTATAGTATAGAATGATTTCATTCAAAAACAGATTGCAGAGAGAGAGATAAAGAGGGGTACTCTTCCATACCTTCTCTTCAATATTCTCTCAAGTTTTGAGATCACCGGACATAGCGGAAGGTATACAATGTGTTGCAAGGATATCAGAAGTTGCTTCCTTGGCAGTCTTAGTTTTTAGGACCACTATCTGCTCAAATAAATTAAAACTCAGTTAAAATAAAAAATAAAAAGTAAGGGGAACAGCGAGGTAGAGAGAAAGAGAACCTGTTGGTACTCTAGATCAAACTTTAGAAATTCATCTTCACTGCTTTCCACCATGTCAGCCAGGCTCTTCAGATTCTGCACAGGCTTACCATTGAGAGCAAGAACCTAAAGAAACAAACAAAAGAAAATATTTAATAAATTCAGTCAAGTCCTATTTGTTCCTTTCTTCCAGCAGTTTAGCAGAAGCAGGCACCATTATTGTATGAGATAAAACTGACCTGCGTATTGACAATCTCCTCGTATCCAATATTAATGTCAGCCACAAGGACCTAGCACAAATTTCAGATTATATAACAACAATCATTTTCTAGTGAAAATTTTGGAATACAAAAGAATTGAATTCAAATACGGAGAAACTTGCAGTAATTTGGAAGACTAAGAAAGCAGAATTCAGGAAATGAATCAGAGAGAGAACCTGAGAAACAACAACAATTTGTTCATCTACTGATTGTGCCATTGCGTGCAAAAGCTTGTCCAACAGTTTGACCGGAGCATCAAATTCATAATCCTTTCCATACTGGATTTGAATACAAATAAGAATCAAATATTGGAATGTGGACAACATTTCATGGGCCCAAAATAATGGATCACATTTTATCGCCCCAAATACAAATACTTAATATCTTCAACAAAAATAGAAAAAAGACACAAATGCAACAGAAGTCTCACACCAACAAGCTGTCAAAACCTAACAGCAGAAAATATAGCTAGGTAATACATGCACATGCATACAAAAATACACATAACAGGAAAAGCCTTGAGACAGAGTAGCACCTCTACTCCCTATCATTTGAGTTTGATAAGGGGCATAATAGTGCAGCGATAGAAACCATATATAAATAATGGGAATCGTGCAAGCTACAAGTTGTACTATCAGTTCTGGGATGTTAAATGGTGAAACCAATATTACCACACACACACACACACAAACACACACAAAATAAAGATAATGATTATTCAAAAATCAACAAAGAAGGGGGGCATAGAGAAAGAAATTAAAAAACCATGGATCCCAAGTCAGGAGGAAGAGAGAGATCACCAGTGCCACGCACCTCAGAACGCAGATATGGAGCAGTCACAGCTGTAAAGACAAACCCTGCAATGATGTAATAAGAAGGAGGTCGGCCATTGATGTGTGCAGGGATTAGCCGTTTGTGAGTTGAAAGTTTTATGTTGAACTCATGAACCTCTGAATTCCGGAGGACTTTTACAACAGCACTATCTCCAGTGTACTTCTGAGAAACAAGATAACTAAAACCTATACGCTCCCCATGCCTGAATGGAACTACAATTCAGTTCAAAAGAGAAGTTAGAAAGATTGCAGGTCGGAAAAAGGAAAACAAAGATATAGCAGAAACCAAACCAGAATGTTTCCATGAAAAAAACTCTTTAACATACTTTGAAAAAACTACAAGTAAACAATAGATTAGAGCTCCCATCAAGTGAGAATATACCCCTCATTAAATTGAGGCATTATAAACCCAAAATCATTGAAGTAACCAACAAAAATAGAAAAATGTGAATTTCCACTGGATGCTTGCCCTACGCTCTGACAAGGTTATGCCTCCTTCCCCCTCAAGTTTACCTACCACAGTAGCGTGAAATGATCTCCACCAGATAGACACAAAGCTTTAGCTAGTATTAGGTTGAAAGGTAATTATGGGCCTTAAGACACATATTGGCACCTGGAAAAGGTAAGACCTCTAATGCTTTGCCTATATTGTGGCAGCGAAGCTCCAACATCTTTTACCTCCTACAGAGTATATTTGGTATCAACCACAGATCTATAGTTAATGCGCAACATATTTGTTAAAATTGAGCTAATCAACTAGTTCCACCCATTTACATCTCTGTGCTTCCAACTCCATCAATAGAACTACACAATAATGCTTCCAGGGATTTATATCATCATATGACCAGCACCTACCTGCCCTTTTGTGTTGCCACTGAAGAAGCTACCTCAATTCCTCATCCAGTACAAGCTTTAGCAATTAATTTCCTGGCCGGTACTTTTTCTTCTGAAATTCCTAATTTAAGACAATTTTTCAGCCATACCAAGCGGTTACTGTGATAACATTTCTTATCCAATTTTATCAGTCTTATACAGATAAACCACTTTCATAGGATTCTACGGCCCTAAATCATATGGAAGCATGACAGGTTCGTGTTGGCAACTCCAAATGAATATAAAATAAATAATGGATGCATAAAACTCCTAGATTGGCCGACTTATCAATGATAAAGCACTTCAACTCTTAGCACAAATATTGTGAATCATGAAGGTCTAGTCTTTACAAGCATGCAAATTAATGGACAAACCTAGATATTTTCAACAGTTTATTCAGAAGTAAAAAGATAAAATAAAATAAAGGAGAAGAATAAGGAAAAGAGAGGAAAATTTCACCTGTTCCATCATTAGCAATATCAATTCCATCAAAGCTAAGGATAATATCAGATGGCTTCAGAACATGAGATTCTGGAGCTGTTGGCTCAATTCTTCTAATACGGACACCTTTCTGACCAGGTCGCATTCCCATTGAAATGCGCAAATCCGGATTTTCCATTTTCTGCCACTCAACTCCAAGAATCGGAAAACCTAATACAGCAAAAACAACAATAAGAATTAGGCATGGAAAGGACGACGATCGTCAATGTTTCTTTAAACCCCAGAAACATATAGTAAAAGGTGCAATCGAGAAAAACAATAATGGAGACGCTTAAACACAAAAAAAAAAGGGCATCTGTTAAGATACCTGTATATGCCCCATTTTTCTCATAATCTTGAATAAAGTGTATAATAACTGGGGTCGGTATCACATAACCTATGTTCTCCACATCATCATTCTTCAGAGATTGAAATGCAATACCAACACATTTTCCCTTATCATTGAATGCAGGTCCACCGGAATTTCCTGAATTTATAGCTGCATCTATCTATAATAGCATATTACAAAAACTGATATCAGTATGATACAGTAACCTACTAGATCAAACAAGCATAACTAAAACAATCAAAGGCATTCAATGACCCATGGCATTGAAGTTGAACAGAATTGGAGCAAATCCAAAGCTCTAACTGTATGCCACAAAATTTAACATAGAGATAAGCCAAAATCTAGAACTATTACCTGCAATCCCAAAAGCTCAGTTGAGCCATGAACATAAGATAGTATCTCCATGCGAGACACAACCCCACTCGTCACAGAGATGGTGTCACCCCCAATTGGGTAGCCTACGACAGTGACAGCATCTTGGAGTGCCGGCAAATCTCCAAACTCCACTGGTGAAACTCCTTCCCAGAACTCATCATCTTTAACAGTCAACAAAGCTGCAGAAACCAAATCATCAATCTACTTGCTACGATTACAAACGGCATAAATAATCACTCAATGAATAACTCACTAAAGAAAATTCAAAATGACAAAAGTTTTAAAAAAAATTTACCAATATCACACTCTGTGCCAATAGACAAAACGGTGGCCAAATACTTGGTATCAGAGCCACGCTTTTTCACCTTGACTTGCGTGTGATGCTCAACTGAATGTGCATTTGTCAACACTCTTCTTCCTCCCACAATAAACCCGCTGCTACTCGAACTGTACTGTCGTTTCCTCTGCCATGGTAGCGAGAAGTTCGGCTCCGTGTGGACACAGAACACTTTGACCACAGCGTCCATTGACGGCACTGCTTTCACCGCCACGCTCTCCCACCGCGGTGGCAGTATCGTTATATCGTTCCCCTCTCCGTGCCTGCTCCGTTCGGGGGATGCCACGTGCCCAACGTTGGAGTTGGTATTATTAGCACTGTTGTGATTATCGTTGGAGCTGTTGTCGGCGTGTTTTCTCATTTTCTTTGGCCGACCGCGGCCGCGGCGGGCGGGTGAAGTGCTGCGACTGTCGTTGGTGGTGGTGGTGGCGGGGAGCGAATGTGATGCAACGGTGCCGTTTTTTGTAGTACCAGGCATGATGGTTTCGCTTTCGCTTTCGGTTTCGGTTTGGGTTTTGGGTTTGGGTTTACGGCCACGTTTTCTGGGTTCCGGCATTTTTGAGTGGTGAAGGTAGGGTTTGGGTTTGGCCACTTGAGCAGATTCTGTAGAATTTTCCTGGTTCTTCGTTTTCGAATAGCATTCTCTCAGGCGTAGGAACTCGTGAAAATGAGAGGGAGCGAGTTGAGATGATGGGCTAGTGGGCCTGTGGGCCTGACATACAACCCAATATTGTAAGCTTTTGGAGCGCTAATGAGTGGGCCTTTGAAGGATTGGCAAATGGCAACTGACCTTTTATGCTTTTAGCTTTAGGGGACTAATACATCCACGAGGCTCTGAAGCTTTTGAGAAGACTCTCAAGTGGACTCTCACTTAAGACCACAGAGCAGGTAAGTTTGATAAAGGAAAGAGCGGGGGTTTCAACTTGAGAATTCCTTACCAGAATGTCTCCATTTATACTCGTTATTTTGATGCTCTGACTTAAAGGTCATCCTTCTTTTGATGACAGAAAATGAGGACAGCCTAGGCATTTTAATTTGGAGGGAAAAAAAAAAAAAACAGATAAGAGCAGCCAGGCCTAGACCGAATTAGGTGAATCAATACTTAGGCATGCCCCCAGTAGTCCTCGTGGAACCCCTTATAAATAACAAGAAGAGGACTATCCCACCGAGTGTGATTACAAGAAGCTGAGCCAATATTAGCTTCTCTGTAAATATGAGAGCATTTGAAGGATACAAGTCTAAAATGACAAGGATAATTCAACCAAAGAACATAGAGATCATTGGGATTGTAATAATTTGACCGCTGAAATTAAAAAACGACATCAAGAGAATGGCATTTTAAGTCAAATAAGAGACCGACCCTTAGACATGACAACCTCTAAAATCATAGAAACAGCACATAGCTAAGTGTAAAATGATGAATACATCCTAAAGGCATAGCAAAATAACCCAAAAAAAAAAAATTTATTAACTCCAATTGACTTTGACAGTGCATACAAGCAGCTAGCGATAAGATATTTGACACTGTACATCTACGTATATCTTTAACTTTAAGGACTTTGTAACAATGGGATTTTACAAGAGTCTTTGTTCTTTCCCGCTTCGTCATTGGCCTTTCCCCATAATACAGTATAAAACCCAACACATGTTATTACTCCTCCAATCACGCTGCATGCAAGACAGGAGATTATAATTAAGAAAGACATTAATAAGTCATACAAGAAAAAAAAAATGGATTTAAATTTTGTGCTAAGTTAGTGTTTTATTTTTTTAATAATTTATGATTGATAGATATTGAATAAGAAATAATATAAAGTTAAATCATATATTGTTATAAAATTTACTTAGCAAAAGATCATAAAAAGTTCGGCACCGGGTCGAATTTCAAAATAAAGACTAGTAAACTAACTAGTGGGGGAATTGATTATAATAATAGTACCTCCCTAGATGGAGAGCCTCGCTGAGGAAAATGAAACTCGTAATGGCTGCGATGGCAATTGATAAAGGCTTGAAAATTGCTGTGTACACAGGGCCTTTCATGCGCAAGCCAAATGTATGCACAACAGTAATAAATGACAATCCAAAAAATGCCTGAAACAAAGAGAAAAGAATCTTTCGTTGGACATTTCCATTGATCCCCTTCATTAGAATTCAAGTCTCTTCCACCGGATTCTTACCGAATATACAATTGAAGCCAATTCTATATCAGGTTTTAGCCTCCAAGCACTCAAATTTGACTCTCCCACGAAGCATATAGGCGCAGATATAATGGTCGCAAACAAGCAGTAAAGCAATGTTACGACAAATTCTGCTGGGTATAACTTCATAATTTGGGTCTGCTAGAAAGTCATAGAATTCAAATAATCTTTAGAATCTTTATATGAAAGTATATGAAAGAATTCATGTAATAATTTTACAATAATAATGAAGACAAAACAATTTTATCGGTAATAGTGACATAAACTGACACATTAGTTGGGATTTACTCAAATGCTGAAATTCTTAGCATTACTCATAATTTTGTTATGTACCTGTATAATGTACCAGACTGAAATAAGTAGGTTCGAAATGAGAAGCAATAGGCCACCAATGACCCATCTTGACCGAGTTGATTGTGGAGTCCAATGAAGAGATTGAGCAGGTATTGAGGCCGTCGACATGATCGTTGGGCCTTTATAAAGAACCACCAGCATTGCTCCTGATACTGATACTAGTGTGCCAATTATTTTGGCCCAAGTGCTTAAACTACTCAGAGCTAGATTTTCCATCCTATTTCGGAAAATAAGAAAGGTGAAAAAAATAAAATGAAAAAGTCGTTTTTGATTATGATAGCTGAGGAGATAACTCGACACCTAAAACAAAAATGATAAAAAATAATGGACCAAAGTCAGTAGGCCACCGCCATAAAAGCTATATGACAATTTAAACATTCTTTTGCATAATTTACCCGCAGGTCACAATATATAATGTGTTGTATGTCTAAAACAAATAATATCTACTTAATTATTCAGTTTGGATCACGACTAGAATTAGTTTGAGAGTTAAATTCATGACTCAATGTGTGGATGCATAAATAGAGTTATTAACAATCGTATGATCCCTATAGAACCGCAATAAATGGTATATTTTTTATTGCATATGATGTAAAACTCATATAAATATTTGGGACTTTGTTGACATTTTGAAGAAAATTAGAGACATCAGTGAGCAAACTTACTTTCTAATGAGGCCATTCACACTTTCACAAAACATCAGGGATATTGGCATGTTGTAATTGCTAAACGCTTGTGCCTTGTTACAATTAATTAACAGTACCGAATGGCTCAATGGACAGAAATGATCAAATAAATACAGAAACATATAAATGAGATAATTGATGAATTTGACAAACTTTCTAAAATTTTATTCTTTTAGTTGTTTAATCGCTACTATTTTTGTTGTCTCCTTAACTAATTTTCACTATTCCATGGCTGAAAAATCTAAAGCAAAGCTGTTGAAGGTTGTCCAGAAACGATGAGATATTTCAAATAAAGAAATGCCGTGAAACCATGACGTGACCTATATAATATATATGGACTTTTATTTTAATCGCCAATCATTTAGATATTTCAATAATTTTTTTATCCGCATGCTTCGTGTCCATTGGTTGTCACGGAACATCATTGCTCTATCAAGAATAATTTTTGCGGTCCATAATCAATTTAAGAAAATAGAATAAACTATAATGGCCAATTTATATTTTATCTCGATATAATTATCTAAAAATATAAGACTACTTCCAAAAATAAAAGGATGGAACCTGAAAATGATGGCAAGGATGAAGGTGAAACCAGGAGTGAGATTGCCGATCATTGAAGCAAGAGTTGGAGAGCTATATGCTATACCTGTATACCCAAGAATCCGAAAAAAAGAACTGCTCTCCCCAACCAAAAAAAAAAAGGTTGAAATTCAAGAAAATTAATTAATAACAGAACAAATCGATCGGAGCTTGTTTCCAATGATTAAAATTCAACATACCCAACGAGGCTGAGGAGGCAGATTCTGGAGATGACAGGAAACTTGAACAACGGAAGCGACGCCGTATTACTAAACAAAATATTAACAAACTAAAGATGATTTTTTTATTAATGATGTGATTGACGATCAAAAGAAGATTGACAGAATAATAGTAAATAAATACCTGCGATAGATGAAGGGAAAAAGGAGGAGGAGAACAAGAGTAGTAGCAGCATAAGCATAGAAGACGAAAACAAAGTAGCTCATTCCTTTGCTAGTGGCTAACTTGAATATAATGTTTTCGCCTACAATTGTGCACTCCGCTGCCACCATGGCTGTGAATAACGCACCATTCTTGTATGAGTTGCTCCTTTCCATCTCTACACAGTACCCACACACTCTCTCGTTATCTAAAAATGGCAAGGTTTGACTCTTGATTGCTCTTACCAACCACTAAAAGAAGGTAACCATCGAAAGAGGAGAATATGTTTGCTTGAAAAATTTAGCTATCATTTTTGCCGAGTGCTGTCTGCTAACTATTTTTACAAGTGCCACCGATTTTGCTATTTTTTATTATTTTATTCATAATCAATGAGACTTAGTGACGAAATTTGTATTATTATTGGATTGATTTCTTTATTGTCTAAAACATGGATTGATTTCTTTATTGTCTAAAACATGGATTGATTTCTTTATTGTCTAAAATTTATTATTATTTTTTTCTAGTTTATGACTTTGTTTTCTTTTTCTTTATACTTTAAGATAATTACTACTAGTATAAATAGCCATCTCTTGTAACCTTGAAAATATATTTGAATTCAATTCAAAATTATGTGTGAGTTTTTTAGTATAGTTAATTCTCAGTATTTTGCGGAATCAATAAGTCTTAACCTCCCTAGGTTCATGATACTATTTCGAATCAACGTGAATTTAGTTCATTTCTTTGTGCTGATATTCTCTAAAATCAACAAAATATTAAAATATTAAATTTCTGCTGCATTACTTAATATTAAAAAACATGTTATTTTCAAATGTATAGGTATATTAATTATTTTACTTTTGATTATGTAGTGGGGGTGGGCAAACGGTTCGGTTTTTGCATAACCAAATCGAAATCTTTCAGTTCGATTCAGAGAATCAGAACCGAACGAGTAAAAAATAAGCAAATCGATTGGTTTGTCTGCAGTTTGGGTCAAAACCAAACCCATCCAAGTACACACAGCACTGGGAATGGCTGTGAATAACACACCATCTTTGAATGAGTTGCTCCTTTCCATCTCTGCACAATACACACACTCTCTATCGTTCGTTGGGAATGGCAAGGTTTGACTTTTAATTGCTCTTATCAACCATTAAAAAAAAATATACAATGACAATTATAGGAATTTTGTCTTTTCAACTATCAAGAGAGGAAGATGCTATTCATTGTTGATGCCAATTCACACATTAATTTCGAACTAATATATTTGGGTCTGAGAACATGTTTGATTGAAAAATTCAGTTATCATTCTTGCTATTGTTGTCTGCCTAAATATTTCTAAAAGTGCTGTCGGTCTTGCTGTTTTTATTATTTTATTCATAATCACTGAAATTTAATGATGCCTATTTGAAATTCTTATTATATTTAGATTAGTTTTCTTATTATCTAAAGTTTATCATTCTTTTCTTTCTAGTTTTAGACTTTATTTCCTTCTTTATGGTTTAAGATAATTACTAATAATATAAATAGCCCTCTCTTGTAGCCTTTGAAGGTAGATTTAAGTTCAATAATATTTTTAATTTTTAAAGTTCTATATGAGTTTTTAAGATTAGTTGATTTTCGGTATTTTGCGGAATCTATGAGTCTTAACCCCATAAGTTCATAGTATTCTTTCGAATGAACATGAATTTAGTTCCTTCTTTTATTTTAGTATTATTTAGAATCAACTGAATATTAAAACATTAATTTTCCGCTGCATCACTTAGTATTCAAAACATATTATTTTTAAATGTAAAGGTATGTATGTTAATTATTCTACTTTTGATTATGTAGTAGGGGTGGGCAAATGATTCAGTTTTTGTCGAACCGAATTGAAATCTTTCCGTTTGGTTCGGTTCAATTCAGAGAGTAAGAATCGAATGGGTCAAAAATAAGTAAACCGATTGGTTTGTGTTCAGTTCGGGTCAAAACTGAACTGAATCGACAAACTAATCAATTTTTCCACTTGAAATTAAAAAATATAAATAAATAAAGAAATTCTAAACCCTGAATCTCACACACACACACGACAGCTTCCCCATCTGTCTCTCACACTAGGCCGACAGACACACAGATGCACACCACCCATCTCTCCCAATCCATCTCTCTCACATCGGCACACACACCCTCACCAATTCACCATCTCTCTCCATCTCATGCCTACACACACACCCCTCCATCTCTCTTACATTATCTCACATCGGTACACGCACACCCTCACCATTTGAAGGATACAAGTATAAATCGACAAGTATAATTCAACCAACGAACATAGAGATCATTAGAAGTGAGATAAATTGAACGCCAAAAATAAACAACGGTATCAAGAGAATCACATTCAAGCCAAATAAGAGACCAACCCTTAGACATGACAACCTCTAAAATCATAGCGACAACATACAACTCAGAGTAAAATGATGAATAAACCCCTAAAGACATAGCTCCAATTGACAATGCATACAAGCGGTTAGCAATAAGATATTTGATACCGTACAATCTGTGTATGTCTTCAACTTGAAGGACTTTGCAACAATGTGATTTTACAAGAGTCTTCGTTCTTTCCCCCTTCATCATTAGCCTTTCCCCATAATACAGCATAAAACCCTACACATATTATTACTCCTCCAATCACGCTGCATGCAACAAAAGAGATTATAATTAAGAAAGACATTAATAAGTCATACAAGAACAAAAATGGATTTAAATTTTGTGATAAGTTGATAATCTTTCTACTTTTTTTCTTTTAATAATTTGTAATTGATAGTTATTAAATAAGAAATAATATAAAATTAAATTTTAATCATATATTGTTATAAATTCACGTTAGCAAAAGATTATAAAAAGTTCGGCCCCGACTCGAAATTCAAAACAAAAACTAGCAAGCCAACTAGTGGGTAATTGATTATATTAATATTACCTCCCTAGATGGAGAGCCTCGCCGAGGAATATGAAACTCATAATGGCTGCGATGGCAATTGATAAAGGCTTGAAAATTGCTGTGTACACAGGGCCTTTCATGCGCAGGCCAAATGTGTGCACAACAGCACTAAATGTTAATCCAAAAAATGCCTGAAACAAAAAGAAAAGAATCTTTCACTAAGACATTTCAATCGATGCCCTTCTTCGGAATTCAAGTCTCTTCTATTGGATTGGAGTCTTACCGAATATACAATGGAAGCCAATTCTACGTCAGGTTTTAGCCTCCAAGCACTCAAATTTGACTCTCCCATGAAACATATCGGCGCAGATATAATTGTGGCAAACAAGCCGTAAAGCAATGTTACGACAAATTCTGCTGGGTATAACTTCATAATTTGGGTCTGTTAAAAAGTCAAAGAATCCAAAATATCTTTAAAATCTTTATACGAATGTATATTAAAGAGTTAATGTAATTATTTTAAGATAATACTAAAAGTTAATGTAATTATTTTAAGATAATACTAAAAGTCCCAACATTTGAATTCTAAATAGATATGGTAGTTTTATTGTAACTGTAACATCATGATGTGATTAATAATTTACCAAATGAGATTCTGTTAATAAGCTGACACATTAATTGAGTAATTGGGATTACTCGTATGCTGAAACTCTCAGCATTATTCATAATTTTGTTATGTACCTGTATAATGTACCAGACTGAAATAAGTAGGTTCTCAATAAGAAGCAATATGCCACCGATGACCCATCTTGACTGTGTTGATTGTAGAGGCCATTGAAGAGATTGTGAAGGCATTGATGAAGTCGATATGATAGTTGGGCCTTTATAAAGAACCACCAGCATTGCTCCTGATACTGATACTATCGTGCCAAGTATTTTAGCCCAAGTGCTTAAACTCCTCAATGCCAGTTTTTCCATCCTATTTGGGGAAAATAAGAAAGAGAAAAAGATTAAATGAAAAAGTGACAGTGTTTTTTTTATCACAAGAGACTAATGTATAGGATTACAATTCACATTATATGAGAATATTTATTGATATATTTATAATCAAATAATTTTGGAACAAGAGTTTAAATTTTGACATTCTCAAATATTCGAGAGAGATGTCATTCTACTCTTATTTTCAGAGAGAAAAAAAAACTATTTTTCCACAATTATTTACATAATTGTAAAAAAGTGACAGTTGACAATGATAACTGAGGAGATATTTCGACATCAAAAGACGAAAATGATAAAAAATAATGGACCAAAGTCAGTGGGTCACCGCCATAAAAGTTATATGACAACTTAGACATTTTTTGAGATATTTTACACTCAATGTGTCATATGTCTAAAACAAAATAATATTTATTTAATTATTTAACTTAAATCACTATTAGAATTAGTCTGAGAGATAGTTTCATGATTAAACGTGCTGATTGTGTGATCTCTATAGAACCGCAACAAAAGTATATTTTTATGGCATATGGTGTAAAATTCTTATAAGCATTTGGGACTTTGTTGACATATATTGAAGAAAATTAGAGACGTAAGTGAGTAAACTTACATTTTAATAAAACCATTCACACTTTCTCAAAACATCAGGGATATTGGCATGTTGTAATTGCTCAATGTTTGTGCATTGTTACAATTAATTATCAGTACTGAACGAGTCAATGGACATAAATGATCAAATAAATACAGAAACATATAAATGAGATAATTGACGAATTTGACAGACTTCCTCAAATTTTAATCTTGTAGTTGTTAAATCGCTACTGTTCGTGTTGTCTCTTTCACTAATTTCCACTATTCCATAGCTGAAAAGAATCTAAAGCAAAAATGTTGAAAGTTGTTCAGAAAGGATGAGATATTTCAAATAAAGCAAATGCGCTAAAACCATGATTCGACATATATGTATGGACTTTTATTCTAACCACCAATCAATATCATTTAGAATTTTGTTTTTTGTCCATTTTGGTTGTCATGGAACATCATTGCTGTATCAAGAATAATTTCTGTGGTCCATAATCAATTTAAGAAAATATAATAATTATGAAAAAAAGACCGATAATACTCTGGTAATTTAGTAAAATAATCACAGAAACTTTTTCTTCTCAGGAAATATTATTAATATTTCTTTTTTTTCCTGATAATTATATTCTCAAACTATAATGGTCAATTTATATCTTATCTCGATGTAATTGTCTAAAAATAATAGAGTACTTTTAAAAATAAAAGGATGGAACCTGAAAATGATAGCAAGGATGAAGGTGAAAGCAGGAGTGAGATTGCTGATCATTGAAGCTAGAGTTGGAGAGCTATATGCTATACCTGTATACCCAAGAATCTGATACGAGGATCTGCTCTCCCCCCACCACCAAAAAAAGAGAGTAAAAATTCTAGAAAATTAATTAATAACCAAACAAATCAATCAACGTTTGTTTCCAGTGATTAATATTCTACATACCCAACGAGGCTAAGGAGGCAGATTCTGGAGATCACAGGAAACTTTAACAACGGAAGCGACGCCGTGTTACTGAACAAGTATTAACAAATTAAAGATGATTTTTTTGATTGGTAATGTGATTGATGATCAAAAGAAGATTTGAGAGAGTAACAGTTAATGAAGCACCTGCGAAAGATGAAGGGGAAAAAGAGGAGAACAATAGTAGTAGCAGCATAAGAATAGAAGACGAAGACAAAGTAGCTCATTCCTTTGCTAGCGGCTAACTTGAATAGAATGTTCAAGCCTACATTCGTGCACTCCACTGCCACCATGGCTGTGAATAACAGACCATCCTTGTATGAGTTGCTCCTTTCCATCTCTACACAGTACACACACTCTCTATCGTTCGCTGGGAATGGCAAGGTTTGATTCTTAATTGCTCTTACCAACCATTAAAAAAATAAAAACAAACAATGACAATTATAGGAATTTTGTCTTTATTGATAAACTATCGAGAGAGGAAGATGCTATTCGTTGTTGATGCCAATTCACACATTAATTTCGAACCAAAAGTATATTTGGGTTTGAGAACATGTTTGGTTGAAAAATTCAGTTATCAATCTTGCTGAGTGCTGTCCGCCTAAATATTTCATTAAGTACCATCGGTCTTGCTATTTTTATTATTTTATTCATAATCAACGAGACACAGTGATGCTTATTAGATTTCTTATCATACTTGATTAGTTTTCTTATTTTCTAAAGTATATTATTCTTTTCTTTCTAGTTTAGGATTTTATTTTCCTTCTTTTTAAGATAATTACTATTAATATAAATAGTCCTCTCTTATATCATTTGAAGATAGATTTAAATTTAATAATACTTTTAGTTTTCTGAGTTCTGTATATCTTTGAAGGCAATCCTCTCTTTTTTAAAATATGAATGTAGTAGACGTTCATCGAATATTAGAGAGGATAAAAATCTGAATTGTGCTATATAAGATTTGTAAATTAGTCCTAGCAGTGGGCGTCCCTCAAATATTAGAGAGTGTAAAAATATGGGTTGTGTTATATAAAATTTGTAAATTAGTTTTAATAATTGTCTAATTGTAAATATCAATATATTAATTTCATTAAATATGAGTTGTAATCTAAGCAATAGTCTCGTATAATTAAAAAAACAAAAAGGTGATGAGCTATTGTAAATATCAAATTTGTGACGGGCAATTTTCAGAAACCTCCCGTGAGGTTTGATATAATTTCACTTAGATGACGAGTTTGATTGTATTCTCACTTACCTCCCCTGCTGTTAGTATACATACGGTTTGACCGTTAGTTGATGAGGGCAAATATGTAAAAGACAAGCTGAAATTATAAAAAAAAATCAAATAACAATAAAAAAATATTTTAAAATATATTGGACAATTATATTAACCGATTAGACACAATATCCATTGTGTAAAAGAGTGCATTTCTCTTTCTCTTCTCTTTCCCCAGCGCAAAAAAGCAATGGATGACATTCTCTCACAATTTTCACTCCACTCACCTACTCTCATTTGCTGGAATAAAAAGAAATACACATCAAGAGCATACATAACCCATGAATAAGAAAGACATAGGTGGTCGGAAAAGGCTAGCGACCGGTGACGATCAACGGTGGTTGGAAGATGCCACTGTTATTGGAGTTTGTAAGAGGTTAGTTACTTTATGAAAGTCTAAAATTTTTAAATACCTTTGATTTTCTTATTTTTGGAGTTTTATAAGTGGTTGTTGGTTGTTTTTTATTTGTCTTGTTCATGGGTTGGTGGTGGAAAAATTGATTAAAAGGAGAATGAGTTTAGCCATATGTGGCCATAAGTTGAAAAAAATTTAATTATTAGTTATTTTATGTTTGTGATTTACACCATACATAGCGTAATAAGGCTATAAAGCAAAAAATTTGTTATTGTTATGCAAATGGATGTGTAAAATAGAAGTAATCTTAGCTGTAATTTTTATTTTTCCCGCCAAAGTTTGCTTAAGTTGATATGTTTATGAATTTGCAGTGTTTGTGTGCGCCCGTTGCAGAAACCCAGTTTCTTCGTTTGTGGGTGACAAGTTTGTCTCCCGTGCGACAAGTCCTTGTCGCACTAATACAGACTGAGTTTTTGGGTGACATTGTTGTCGCACGTACGATGAACTGATGTTGCCCGTATTGAGTTTCTGTGTTTTTAGGCGACAAATTTGTTGCACGGGGGACAAGTCTTGTCGCACAAAAATACTGTTTTTGTCTATTGTGCGGCGATATGCTCTTGTCACACATACATTCTATGTTTTTGGGCGACAGTTTTATGTCTCCCGTGAGACAGTTTTTTGTCGCATGAACGCAATTTCTTTTTTTTAAGGCAACAAATAGGATTTTTGGGCAACAAGTGAAATAATGTTTTTGTATTTTGTGCGGTGACATGCTCTTGTCTCACATACAGACATTATGTATTTTTGGGCAACACGTTTTGTCGCCCGTGCGACATTTTTTGTCTCACATACTCAGTTTTTTTTGTGTTATGTGACATGCATGTGACATGAAAAACATTAAAATGTATTATTATTATCATTTTTTCTTTAATATTGTAATTGTTGTTGTTGTTATTTAGCAATGTCATTATTATTATTATTATTATTCATAATTATTAATTTACTTTCACTTATTAACGTGTGCTTATTCAGATATGATATAGACGAAAGTCCAGTTGAAATGGACTGCTTTGACTTAGCGGATGAGAATGAGTTTGCTCTTCCTGATTTGAATGATGAGGTTCGCATCGAGCAAGTGACGGCAATAGAAGATTTTGTTGAGATGATGGCAACAAATGACGATAAAGATGTCTTTCCAGATAAATGTTCATAAAATAATATTAAAAATGATTTACCTTATGCTGATAGCGAAGGAGAGGTTAATGAAGTTGTTGACGTTGTGAGATGTCGTATCATCTTTTTGTACTCCGTCATAGGCACACAAGATTGAGTTTTTGTATATTTTGTATAAATGTGATACTAACATAGTGACAATGCCATGTATAAAGTATAACTCAACTATCTATCATGGCACTTTGTTACTGTAGTTATTATTTTTGTTCTTTTTGTGTATATAGGCGACTGGTAGATGTATAGGTTGATGAAATTCAGTCAAATTGTGATTGTGACCAACTGTAAGTTGTAGAAATGCATATGTGACTGTTATTTAAGTTATGGTGACATTCTTGTTAGTGTTATTTTCCAATTCAATTAACTGATATTAATGTTTTTTAGGTCTCGGCATAAATTATAATGTTTGTTATTTGTGTTGCCGGTTGGGTGACAAATAACTTGATGGAGATTAGTATAGTTTGTTGTTGAGAGAAGTAAATTATGTTTTTGTAGTTTTTTATTTCACCTCTAGGCAAACATCCTGTAATTTGGGGAGACAACATTTATCTGCTTGTCCCCCCAAATTACAGAATGTTTGGCTCGAAATTACAGAAACAAGTATTCTGTAATTTGGGGAGACATGATATTGTCTCTCGTGCAATAGTGCTTGTCTCCCCAAATTACAAAATGCTTGTCTCGAAATTACAGTGAGTATTCTCAAATTTGGAGAGACAAGCATCGAGCCAAGCATTCTGAAATTTGGGGAGACAAGCTGTTGTCTCCTGTGCAACAATATTTGTCTCCCGAGAGATAAATGCTCGTCTCCCGAGAGATAAATGTTGTCTCCCCAAATTACAGGATGTTTGCCTAGATGTGAAATTAAAAACAACAAAAACATAATTTTCTTCTCTCAGCAATAGACTATATTAGTCTCCACCAGCAAGGGATTCAATTTTGCTACAAAAACCAAACCACCAATATTTGACACAAGCTACTATCAACTTATAATACAACACAGATTCTCACCAACCAACATCTTAATAAAATTACAAAAAGAAGGCAACTCTTGATTCTCACCAAGCAACAATCAACTCATTAACACAAGGTATTAAAACAGACATAATAACAATCTTAAATATATTAATGGAAGTTCGGTCGACACAAGATTCAGTAATTAATATAAAAGATTAATATATCATTTATAACATAACATCACCGTTAAATATGTCAATAGCAATCTTCCTCCTAAAATATTGTCCATGCTAACTGTCAAAATTAAATTGTAGCTTGAACATTAAGTACATCGTAAACATTAACATAAACACCCCACAACCGCCGCTTACGGGCTATTGTTGAGGCACATCATCAACGCTCATCAGTTCCGTTCCGCACAATGTAAGTTTGGCCGGATGTCGTAAAACCCAACATCTTCCAGCCATTGGGGAAAGATAACTTGAAGTGGCTTCAAAAGCTGACAATACGTTTTGTCATCGCGAAACTCCTTCATTAAGTCATAGATCGACATCTGCTTGCGCCGGAAGTCTACTCGGGGTACTGTTGTGCAAATTTTAATGTACTCGCAAGCGCACGAATCTATAGTAGTATAGATCAATGGTGACGAGTGTCGATCCCACGAGGAGGTGGATTTTAATTGTGTAGAATTAATTTTGTAAATGGGTGATTGGATTTGTGGTGGAAATGATTTGGGATATGCTAAAACTTAAATTAAAATGGTGAGAATAAATTCTAAAATTGGAATTGAAATGACGAGAATAAATTGAAGAGAATTCTATTAAAATGACGTACTTGGGTATCTGGATCCGTATCAACATGCATCATGGGCTAAATAATCCTTATTAATGCCAATTAAATCATGAGGGGGGAATCCACACCTCATGAACCACGCTCTAATCAATATGGTGCTAAGGGCTTATCGTGCCAAATAATAATAACCTTATACTAGAGAGCCGGTGTAACCAAGGCGGTATCTAGCAAGATTATTATTATTTATCGACGAGAAGTCAAAACATCCACAAAAACTAGAGGGGAAGAGAAAATAAATTTACCAAATTAAATCCATGACACATGTTGAGACTTCAGCTTCAACTCAAGCTTGAAAGAAAATTAGCCACTCATAATTGAACTAGGGGCAAAATGGAAATTTATTAAAATATGAAGAAAATACAAGATGGAGAAGGAATTACATAAAATGGATCCCAAAAATGGATTCAGAGATATCAAATTAGGGGGGGGAAGCCCCCTTTTTATAGATACATGGAGTAAATCATGGCCATCGGATTAAAAACAGTTTGGACGCTCAGGATTGCGCCACGTCATCAGTCAACAGTCCACGGTTTGACCACGCGGATGAACAGTAACACGGTTTGACTCGGATGAACAGTAACGCGGTTTGGTTGAAAATAATCCTGTGTGATGCATGTACCGTACGCGAGATTTTTCATCCACTGATATGCTGCCACGTCACCATCAACAGTACATAAGAATTTTAGCCCAACAGGATCGTGACACATCATCGGTCAATGCCACGTCATCGATCCGTCTATGTGAACAGTGTTGTGAACAGTAATGTATACAGTACCATATACGTGAATAGTACCATACATGTGAATAGTACCATTTTTCTTTTTATGCTCCTCCTAAGGTTTTCGACAGTCCTGAGTTCAAAAGTGATGTCCGTTTTGCCGTCTGATCTCTCCTTTATTGTGAAATGACTATAATGCCTCTAAAATACATAAAATACTTAATTAAAATAAAACAAACGGAATTAAATCAAAAGAAGGTTAAATTCATGAAAGTAAAGGTGTTAGTAAGACTTGAAATGTAAAATGACGATTTTCTCCTTTATAAATATGCATTTTCTAACACTCAACAGGTACAACCCAATGGTTGTCTTCCAAGTTAATTGGAATTAAAACCTGTAGATGGCCATAAGAATTCCTATCCAATGTTAAGATATCATAAAATCTTGAAATTATTATTATCAGAACTATATTGAACCATGTAGGAACACACACCATATCACCGACAGCGAAGCAAAGCATGCGCAATGGCCGCTTGTCGCGTGCACGATGAGTGCGCTCGTCACGCACTCGAGAAGCACACGTCCCGCGCGCAACGACTGCTTCTCACACGGGCGATGGGTGCTGAAACGCGAACGAGACGAGCGCTCATCGCGCACGCGTTTCAATGTTTGTCGGGTGAGCGTGCATGTTTCTCCACTCATCGCGCGTGCAACGACTGCTTCTCACACGGGCGATGGGTGCTGAAACGCGTCGCGCACGCGTTTCAATGCCCGTCGCGCGAGCGTGCACGTTTCTCCACTTATCGCGCCGCAATTTTACAGAATTCGTAAATGCGTTTTAAGCCGTTTCTCGCAGATTTGTCGTGCTATATGATGAGCTTACAAAATTTGTCTTCCCATCAATGTGCCATTCTACTTAATCTACTTAAAATGAGACAAACAAACCGTAATAGGCATTTTGTCGAACACCTCATGTGCCATTTTTTACCTATCAATTTAATAAAGCTGTTTTTGATATTCACACAACAAATCAATCCTAATACTCATCTATAATCAATCTTACACTCATCTAGCTATTAATATCATTTCATTTCATTTCGGTATAAATAAATATGGTTAAAAAAGAAAAAGAAAAATGATTTATATAAAAGGAAGAAGGAGATGGGTTGAATCCAACTTTTTAGTCTAAATATTGAGTACTTACAGTAGTAATTAATTAAAAGAGCAGCTGGGCTTGAGAAAATGCTTGTTCCTTTCCTGTAAAATTAAAAAAAAGCATATAAATTAATTGATTAATGGAGAATGGGGGGAAGCAAGTATTGTGTAATGTGTGTAGAATATATAGATGGAGGAGAGTCATAATATCAAGAGCTGCAACTTATTCTGGAAAATTCGGCCAAAATGGGGAGAGCAAACCGTTTTTGTTTTTTTATGTCATAATATTTATTTATTTATATATGAAATACAAAAATAATATTTTATTACTTTATATTATAAATTAAAAACAACAATATATGTGTGTATTTTACTTAATTGCTCGTCTCTACATTTTTTTTTAAAAAATAATGGAATGAGGAAAAAACCTTTCCAGAGAGAGAAAGGTGATGAGGAAAAAAGAGAGAGATTCATTCGTACTAGAGATAGACCTTCTCACCAAAAAAAAAAAAAAGCACATGAACATGGTGATTTTTTTTATTTTTTATTTTGTTAAAATGAGAAACAAAAAGAGTTTGCAATATAAACATAGCCAAGATTACCGGTAACTTGACAAAAATATTGCGGCCAAAATTGGCGAAGGTAGAGTCACGTGCTGCCGGAGATCAATTTGCTATCAAAAGCTCGTCCACCCACCGTCGATTGTTGCCGGAAAAGTCAAGACCTAGGTTGAATTTGGAGAGAAGTATGGTACCCTATTTTTGTCCATAAACACAGTCATTGGTAAAAGCACCCGTATGAAGTTGTTGGTGCCAAATCTTAGGCTTTGGTTTAAGTGGTTTGGATATTTTAGTAATTTTACAAGTCAACTAACGGTCAAACCGTATGTATACTAATGATAGGGGAGGTAAGTGAGAATATAATCAAACTCACCATCTAAGTGAAATTATATCAAACCTCAGGGGAAGTTTCTGAAAATTGCCCAATTTGTGACATTACTTTGAAAATGTAGTAGTAGGCATGGTGGACTCTTGAGCCTGACGTATGACCCAATGTTTTTCAGACGTGGGCCTTTTGGGACTCACGAGTGAGCCTTATAACTTTTGCAGCTCTAGTGAGTTGGTCTTTGAAGGATTGGCAAATGGCAAGGGACCTTTATGGTTGAAGTCCATGTGTTCCTCTGTTATTGCCTGTCATGCGAGGTGACCCTCTGCTTTAGGTAAAATGATTATCTCCTGATCTGATTTTTTTTAAATTTTTTAAAAATTTTTTATCATGTGTCTTTTAGTGATAGTGTATGGGTAAGATTCAACTTCTTTTATTAGTTTATTTATTAATTATCAATTAACAATTGAGTTATTTAAGAGATGATCAGATCATGAGAGAATCATGATCCCTGCTTTAGGAATCCACTTGAACCGGCTGGTTTTTATGGGCCAATGAGGGGAGATTACTTCGTACATTGTGTCATTTTTTTTTCCCTGCGTTGCATGCAAGCCTATTGATAAAGAGGACAGCCTAGGTATTTTAACGGGAAAAAAAATAAAAACCAACAACAAATAAGAGCAGCTTGACCGATTAAATGAATCAATTCCTGGGCATGCCCCAGTATTCCTCGTGCAAGCTCTTACAAATAACAGTAAGAGGACTGTTTTACTAAGTCTAATTACAAAAAGTCAAGCCAATAGTAGCTAAAAATATTAGCCACTGCGTTCCCTTCTCCATAAATATGAGAGCATTTGAAGAATTCAAGTTTAAGACGAGAATGCAATTCAACCAACGAACGTAGAGATCATAACGAGGGCAATAATGATAATTTAAATGCTGAAAATTAATAAGGACATCAAGAGAATCGCATTCAAACTAAATATGATACTAGCTCTTAGATGTGATAGCCTCTAAAATCATAACAATAGCATACAGCTCAGTGAAAAATAATGAATAAACTACTAAAGGCATTGGAAAATAACCCCCCCCCAAAAAAAAACTATTAACTTCAATTGATAGTGCATCCAAGCGGTTAGCGATAAGATATTTGATACCGTACAATCTTTATATATCTTCAATTTTAAGGGCTTTGCAACAATGAGATTTTACTAGAGTCTTCGTTTTCCCCTTCTTCGTCATTGAATGAGATTTTACTAGAGTCTTCGTTTTCCCCTTCTTCGTCATTGGCCTTTCCCCATATTACAACATAAAACCCAACACATATTATTACTCCTCCAATCACACTGCATGCAGCAGAAGGAATTACAATCAAGAAAAACATTAAGAAATCATATAAAAACAAAAATGAATTTGGATTCTGTGCTGAGTTGATAAGTTTTTTTACATTTTTTTAATAATGTTATGATAAGTAGTTATTAGATAATAAAAAATAAAAATTTAAATCTTAATTATAAATTGTTATAAATACACATATGATAAAAGATTTTAAAAAGCTCAGCACCGATTCGAAATTCAAAACAGAGACTAGCAAGCCAACTAGTGCGGAGTTGATTATAATAGTAATACCTCCCTAGATGGAGAGACTCGCCAAGGAATATGAAACTCATAATTGCTGCAATGGCAACTGATAAAGGCTTAAAAATTGCTGTGTACACAGGGCCTTTCATGTGTAAGCCAAATGTATGCACAACAGTACTCAATGTTAATCCAAAGAATGCCTGAAACAAAAATAAAAGAATCTTTCATTAGACATTTCAATTGATCCCTTTCTTTGGAATTCAAGCCTTTTCTATTGGATTCTTACCGAATAGACAATGGAAGCCAATTCTATATCAGGTTTTATCCTCCAAGCACTCAAATTTGACTCTCCCAGGAAACATATCGGCGCAGATATAATTGTTGCAAACACGCAGTAAAGCAATGTTACGACAAATTCTGCTGGGTATAACTTTATAATTTGGGTCTGTTAAAAAGTCACAGAATTCAAAAAATCTTTATATGAAAGTATATTAAAGAATGAATGTTATAATTTTACAATAATGCTAAAAGTCCCATTTGGATTCTAAATGGATATGATAGTTTTATCAGTAACTGTAACATCATGGTGTGATTAATAATTTACCCAGTGTAGTACTCTAAATCAGCTGGCACATTAGTTGGGATTACTCATATGCTGAAATTCCGAGCATTATTAATATTTTTGTTACTTACCTGTATAATGTACCAGACTGAAATAAGTAGGTTCTCCATAAGAAGCAAAAGGCCACCCATGACCCATTTTGATTGTGTTGATTGTAGAGGCCATTGAAGAGATTGCAAAGCTGTTGATGAAGGCGATATGATTGTTGGGCCTTTGTAAAGAACCACCAGCATTGCTCCTGATACTGACACCACTGTGCCAATTATTTTAGCCCAAGTGCCTAAACTCCTCAATGCTAGTTTTTCCATCCTATTTTGGAAAATAGGAACGGGAAAAAAATAAAAGTGAAAAAGTGATAGTTGACGGTGATGGCTGAGGACATATTCACCAAAAACAAAAATGATCAAGAATAATGGATCAAGGTCACCAACATAAAGCTACACGACAAGTTAGCCATTCTTTTGGGTAATTTCCACGCAGGTCCATGTTTGTTCCAAATAAAAAAAAAAAAAAAAAGTCTAATTTTTATGATGATATCCCACATAGTAAGGGAGGACAAAATCTGACCAAATACAATATGCGACGTGTTTTACATCCAAAATAGATAATATTTACTTAACTGTTAAGCTTAGATCACGATTACATTTAGTCTAAAAATCATATTCATGACTCGATATGTAGATAGATAAGTGTAGTTATTAGGGATCGCATAATTTATATAGAACTGAAATAAGAGGTAAAATATTATTTTATATTTTTATTACATATGGTCTAAAAACTCATATAAACGTTTGGGACTTTGTTGACATTTTAAATAAAATTAGGGACATAAGTGAGTGCGAGTGAACTTACTTTCTAATGAGGCAATTCACACTTTCACACAACATCATGGATATTGGCAAACTGTAATTGCTAACCCTTGTGCATTGTTACAATTAATTAACAGTACTGAATGCGTCAATGGACATAAAGTCATAAATGATCAAACAAACGCAGAAACATATAAATGAATTAATTGATGAATTTGACAAACTGTCTAGGAATTTTATTCTAGCAGTTGTTAAGTCGCTACTATTTTTGTTGTCTATTCCACTAATTTTCACTATTCCATAAAAAATCTAAAGCAAAGAAGTGGAAAGTTCAGAAACGATGAGATATTTCAAATAAAAAAATGTTGTAGAACCATGACATGACATATATATAATAGGGGAGAAATTTTAGAATACATTTGAGGTACTATATTAGCTATACAATAAGCAAACGATATTATAATATGTATATATTTATTTTGAAGAACCAACATGCAATTGATAATTATATAAAATTCAAATACACTTGTCGTATATGCATTAATTGGTTATATTACTTCCAATTTATTCTAAAATTTCTCATAATATAGACTTTTTTTTTTAATGGCCAATCATTTAGATATTTTATTATCTTTTATCCGCATGCTTTTTATCCATTTTCTTTGTCATGGAACATCATAGGCGTATCAAAATAATTTCAGTGGTGTATAATCAATTTAAGAAAATACAATAATAATAAAAAAACAACGCTACCCTCGTAATTTTGTAAAAGAATCACATAGACTTTTCTTTTTGGAAAATAATCATAATTTTTTGACAATTATGTTCATAAACTATGATGATCAAATTTTATTTCATTTGAGTATAATTGTCTAAAAAATAATTTTGTATGACTACTTTTAAAAGTAAAAATGTTTCCGTGACTATTTCGCCAAATTCCGTATGTTGATGTGAAAATGAACGAACCTGAAAATGATGGCAAGGGTGAAGGTAAACCCAGGAGTGAGATTGCTGATCATTGAGGCAAGAGTTGGAGAGCTATATGCTATGCCTGTATAGCCAAGAATCCGAAGCAAAGAACTGCTCTCCCAAAAAAAAAGGTAAAAATTCAAGAAAGTTAATTAAAACAAAACAAATCAATCAAAGCTTTGTTTCCAAAAATTCTACAAACCCAATGAGGCTAAGAAGGCAGATTCTGGAAATGACAGGAAACTTTAACAAAGGAAGCGACGCCGTAGTACTGGATAAAAATCAAACTCAAATATTAACAAATGAAAGATGATTTTTTTATATTAATGATCTGATGATCAAAAGAAGAATGAGAGAATAATAGTTAGTAAGGACCTGCGAAAGATGAAGGGAAACAGAAGGAGAACAAGAGTAGCAGTAGCAGAAGAATAGAAGATGAAGACAAAATAGCTCATTCCTTTGTTAGTAGCTAACTTGAATAGAATGTTTAAGCCTACGTTTGTGCACTCCGCTACCACCATGGCTGTGAATAACAAACCATCCTTGTATGAGTTGCTCCTTTCCATCTCTACACAGTGCACGCACTCTCTCTCGTTCTCTAAAAATGGCAAGATTTCACTCTTTAACTGCTCTTACCAACCATTGAAAAAATAAACAATGATAATTATAGGAATTTTGTCTTTATTGATGACTATCGAAAGAGGAAGATGTTATTCATTGTTGATGCCAATTTACACGTTAATTTTGAACTAAATATATATTTGGGTTTGAGAAGATGTTTCTTGAAAAATTTAGTTAATAATTCATTGTTGCCGAGTGCTGTCTGCCTAAATATTTTCATAAGCTCTATCAGTCTTGCTATTTTCTATTCTTTTATTCATAGACAATGAGACTCAGTTTTCAATATCATCTTATTTTTAATTAAATGTATACGTATGCATATTAATTATTCTAGTTTTGATTATGCAGGAAAATAATATAAATGGAGGGAAACCCCAATAGCAACAAAGATTATGAGCATTAATTAAAAATCAAATTTGTAAAATTATTTTGGGAAAGAACTCTAATTTTGTGAAGAAAATGACTATAGTTGCCTTGGTTTAAAAGGTCATCATTATTACTTGTCATGTTGATCTCCACATTCACCTCTTATCATCCAAATTGAAATATTGATACCGTCAAGAGGTGACAATGAAGAATGATTTTTCTATTTGTTGTGTTGAATTTATTTCAATTGAAGTATGCGTGCCTTTTTCTTATGAGTAATGATACAGCCACAAACTCTTGTACAAACTTATTTTGTACAAACTGATGTGGCATGATAAGATTGGTTGAATTGAATATCACTTGGCCCACATGATTTGTTTTTATTAATTTATATTTTCATTCAACCAATGAAATCATGCCACGTCAGTTTGTACAAAATAAGTTTGTACAAGAGTTTGTGGCTGTATCATTACTCTTTTCTTATTAGATGCTGTCAAATAAATCTATTTGAAAACCACTCGGTGTTATTATTTATAATAAATAATATACTTTTATTAACTAGTTAAGTAAATGGTAATTAATAAATTGAATATATAAAACAGTTTCTTCATTTTTTTTATATAGTTTCTTCAGTTAATAATTGAATAAAAGTGTTTTCTTTAAATTAATGAGTATTCACCATACTTATGATATTGATAATTGTATAATTAATCATGTTTCTATAGATACCGGAAAATTCTATCAGTTTAAAGTCGATTGATGGAACACGAACTACAAAGAGACAACACCTTGAAATTATTTCATAAATATATTTATGTAGTTTTTTTTTTAATATTAATTTTATAGTTACTCTACAATAACTTGCAAAATTTACAGAGGTAATATTTTATGTAATCATTAAATACATTTTTTTTTTCAAATTTATCGCCTAAAATATTAACTCTATAAAATTTGACCGTCCTAGAATTTCAATCCTCTTCGGCCAGATGATAGCTTAAATTACATCTGAAGTAGTGTGAACTCTGCAAGAAATTTTTCAATCAATTAACGAGGCTTTCTTTGGCGTGACGAGTGGGTTAGAGGAAAAAAATTCCGGAACTTTGAACTCTCGCCTCCATTCATCATTTATTCAATGGCGTACGAGAAATTCATGATTAGAAAATGCAATAAATTGATAGTTTATTCCAAATAATAGGATTTTTATTATAAAAAAAAACAATATTTTCCCTTCCTGGCGTAAGTACATACGACATGCGCATGAAGTTTGTGATCTAAAACGTGAAACTAACTTACATTTGAAACACAAAATTATTAATATGTAAAATCAGTATGTTAGTAACTTCAAGTCATTTGTATCACAACAAGTTAAAAGTGCGGTACAATTACCTAACTACAGTACTAAATTGGACATTAAGTAATTGTTTGTGGTTTAATTTTTAAACACCTCTATTCAGTGGATGCTTACTTTCTCGTACATACAGCAATGACATTGTCAAATGTCAAAACACATGCCAGAGTTATTAGTTACCACACATCTTATAGAAAGTGAGATTATTGACATTTAATATACGCGGTCTTAATTATCAATTTATCGTATAAAAAAAATATTATTTTAGTCAATAAACCATCAATGAAAATCAAATTATTTGACATTTTAAAGATCTGCGTGAATGTCCAAAGAATTGAGTCGATATATAGTTGTTTCTGCCCATCAAAGACGTCATCTAATAGAGCTTTTTCATAGTGAAGCTTCGAGGTTTTCATTACAGAATGGTTTGGTTCCTCATTGTTATTAAAGTTTTTGGTGCCACTCTCTGAGACAGGTTGGAGACATTGTTTTTCTCTTATAATTGGGTAGAGCAAATACAATCTCTTCCATAAATATAAATAAAATAGAATTATCTCAAATATTAGTAGTATGGATATATCCAACTATATGATTAGAAACACGAGTTGTATTATGATAAAAACAATTTGGGTTAATCTTAACAAATTTGTGATTTAAAATATTAGTAAAACTCTTATTGTAAATATATTAATATTTCAAAAGAAAAAATGAACAAAAACTTTACATTTTTTCATAATAAGTTTTGTTCTTACTATAGTAAAACATCAATAATGAATATTTGATAAATTAATAACCTTGATTAAATAATAAAATTTTCCAACCCGACTTGGGCTAGTGCAGTAAATTAATAATTTCGCTAAATGCATAAGATAATTATTTTTTTTGTTGAAATCTTTTAGGGCCCAATGAAAATATAAATGAATAATTAGTCAAGTAAAAAAAATATGAATAATAAATAATATATAAAATTCATAATACTAAGGAATTTTTTATTGACAACTTCAATTCTATGAATTGAGGCTAAAAATAAAATTAATGCCTGATGTATTTATAGAGTTTATGCATCAATGTATTTTAAATATATAAAATACTTCAGTCTTCTAGGGTATCAAGTATAAAAAGTACGTATATTAATTTCATGTCTATGTACAATATACTTACATTAGTTTTTGGGCTTCTATGTGCATGCGCATGACATTTGTTAATGGTTTTTGTACATACATGACAACTTTTTTAATTCATACATGAATCTTGGTCAAAGATTAATTGTTCACGTACCAAGATAACAAAAGTAATTAAATTATAAAACTCTTCTTAAATTAATAAATAAAATTTTGCTGATAAATTAATAAATTATTTATTCAATGATAAATAAAAAATCTCGCTAAAATAATGCTTTTTCCTAACCCCAACAATATTATTTTGTAGAGGTTGTATATGGAAAAATATTAAATGAAACAAAATGTTGAAAAAAACAGTCTAAAGACACAAGCAAGTTTAATGCATTGAAAAAACTGTAAATGCTTAAATCCGCACAGAATTACACATTATTTTTGTTAGCGTTTTGTCTAATTTTTTTTTCGGCTTAATGGCAGTGTTCATGCATATATTATCACGGTTATACCTGAACTGGATATTTATGACGACCCACTTAATTACAAAGAATCGCACCTGCTAACTTGCCATTAAACTTCGACAAACTGAGGGCACAGTTTGGTGCCTCGCTGCCACTGGATAAAAAATTGCCATATCATAACTCCACTTCATTTTGTATGATTAAAGTGGAAGGAGTCATGGTAGAGATGGCAAAACCCCGAGCCGGGTCCGGGTATTGCCATGACTGGACCCTGCCCGGATGCAACCGGTCCGGGTCCGGGTCCGGGCCGGGTTTTAATCGGGGTACCCGAATTTTATATTTTTTAATTTTTTTATCTGATAGGATCGAAGGATGGATGTGTTTTCGTAAAAGCAATGGATGAGTTCCATTACAAAATCTAGTAGGAGCTTAAGAAGTCTAAACAAGAATTACGTACCTAGACTTGGCTCTGGTTTGGTCAAAATGGTCAATTTTATGTTTCGTCTCCAAGGGAAGATGATGATGAAGACGAAGAGCCTTTCATTTCCCTTGGAGACGAAAACGAAGATGATTGTTTCGGCATTTTCTCTCCAGTAAAGCATTGTAAATGATTATTTGATTATTTACTTAAAAAAAAAAAGAAGTAATTTTTATTTTTCGGGTGGTCCCCTGGACACAAGTGAGAGCGCACATGTCTCTTCACCCGTATTGTATGTCAGTTTGTATTTCCGTATCTGTACAATGAGCCTACTATTCAAAACTACGATCCAAAGATAATTGTGCACTCGAAGCCCCACTACAGTGAACAGTGCAGAGTTCCAGATGTTATTGTGCACTTAAAGTCCTGCTACAGTGAACAGTTTAAAGATTTTTGTATATAAACCGAGAGGAAGACTTAGACTCCTCAGGTTTTTCATTTCTCATTTTCAGAGCCTCTCTCTCTACTTCTCTTCCTTCTCTCTAAAACTCTCTCTCTCTCTCTCTAGGAATAGGAATCTGGAATCCGAAGACAAAAAGGAATTTCTCCTGTCTTCAGATTAATTTCCCATAATCTCCCTTCCTTCTCTACAAAGAAAAGCAATCAATGTAAGCATTCCATTTTTAGTTTCATTAAAGCACTTATAATTTTATTTAAAGCCATTTTCAATTCCATGTACTTTAAATTTCTGCAATTTACTTTCCTGCAATTTAATTTTATGCACATTTAAATTCCAGCAATTTATTTTTAAAAGCACTTTTCTTTTCAAAGCATGCTTGCAGACTGGTCTTTATCAGATCTGCCATAAAATTTGTACGTTCCTCTGAGGCAAAGAGACCGGATCTCGATCCTCAGTTGTAAATCTTCTCTTCTCCCTCCATTCTTTCAGAGCACCATTTCCGGGATCCAAATTTGGTACTGTGTATGTACCCAAGCCTTTAAAAGTATCTAATCTAAATCTGGTAATAGCCCAATAAAAAGAATCAACCACGTTTAAAGCAACTTAATCCTATTTGGTAAAGAGATAATTGATTTTGGTATATAAGCTGGACACTCGAGGATGCGGACTACTGGTCCAAAGCGCTATTAAATATCGGCTTTAAAATAGCTAAGCCGGAGCGATTCCTCAGATAACAACGCAAAGTACCATATCAAACATAAAATTGACCAACCGCGTTCAAATTTGTTTGATCATTGAATGCTCCAAAGAATTCTATAACTAAATTTGGTAAAGCTTATTTAAAATAAACCAACCACGATTCAATTATTTTATTAAAAGTAAACAATAAAGAGTTTTTACGAAAACACATCCATCCTTCGATTCTATTTCCTTCTGGTGGTCCCCTGGATACAAGTGAGAGCGCACATGTCTCTTCACCCGTATTGTATGTCAGTTTGTATTTCCATATCTGTACAATGAGCCTACTATTCAAAACTACGATCCAAAGATAACTGTGCACTCGAAGCCCCGCTACAGTGAACAGTGCAGAGTTCCAGATGTTACTGTGCACTAGCAGGAACCTCTGATCGTGCTATATCAGAAATCCTAATTGCCGGTTTTACTGGTCAACTAAAAGGTTGGTGGGATCATCGCATGAGCTCTGGAGATTTTGTAATGGAACTCATCCATTGCTTTACTTGGTCATCAGAAGAAATAGATTTGTATTGGGCTCCATGTTCTTCAACCATTTCTATCCAAGATTTAATGGGCATGGCAGAAGAAAGTAGTTTTTCTTTAGAAGGGGTTGACTGGGGTTCTTTAGAAGGTTCTTGAGAACCAGTAACTTTGAGAACTGCTTTACCTTTATCTTTCTTCTTTGGCGGCATTATCTGTTTTGAAGAAATTCTCTGGTTAGAAAATCAGGAACAGAATTTTTGTCACCTTTAATAAATTCAATATCAAAATCAAAAACACTTAAAATAGCTTGTCATCGTGCAAAAATCTGTTTTGATGCAATGTTTTGAACATATTTTTCTAAAACATGTTTTGCAGCTTTGCAATCAATTCTAAGTAAAAATTTTTGATTTAGTAAATCACTTTGGAATTTAGATATGCATAAAACAATAGAAAGAATTTCTTTTTTGATAGTAGAATAATTTTTCTGGCAATCATTCCAATGTGCAGAAATATATTGTACTATCTGTTCTTTGTCATTTTCCTTTTGTTTTAATATACCTCCATAACCTATATCAGATGCATCAGTTTCAACAATTTTAGGTAATGCAGGATTTGCAAGAAATAAGCATGGAATATTTTTCACAGATTGCTTTATTAATCTAACAACTTTGGTATGTTCTTCTGACCATGCAACAGGATTCTTTTTCAACCTATCATGCAAAGGTTTAGACATCCTATTGATATTAGGGCAAAAATCGAGAACATAATTTAAACTACCAAGAAATCTTTGTAATTGAGTTTTGTCCAGAATTTTATCTGGGAATTTATCTGCAAACAAAAGTGATCTCTCTATTGGAGTGATAGTTCCTTTGGAAATATGATGACCAAGGAACCGGACTTTTGTTTGGAATAAAGAAATTTTTGAACTAGAAAGGGCTAATCCAGCCTTTTTTGTAACAAGATAAAAAGTCTTTAAATGTTTGAAATGTTGATCAATACTTCGAGAAAAAATCAACACATCATCAATATAAACGATGCAAAACTCAGAATAAGAATTATAAATATCGTTCATGATTCTTTGAAATTCTGAGGGTGCATTTTTCAAACCAAAAGGCATTACTGTCCATTTGTATTGTCCAAAGGGAACAGTAAAAGCTGTTTTATATCGATCTTTAGGGTGAATTTGTATTTGCCAAAAACCAGACTTTATATCAAATTTAGAAAAAATGAAAGCTGAACAAAGATTTTGGAGCAAATCTTTTTTATTAGGTATTGGGTACCTATTAGGTATTAGAATGAACTTCTTACAACAACAACAACAATGTCATTATTAATTATAATATTATTATAATATAATTTATAATTATTATTATTTATGAAAATATTATATAATTAAAATCTATAATAATATTATAATAATAAGTTATTATTATATTTATTAAAATATTTTTATAGTTATAATTTATTAATTTATTATTATTACTATTAATTTTATTACTTTTAATTTTTAATTATTATTTAAATTAAGGATAAAATGGGTATTAGGAAGTTTAGTTAGGAATAAAAAAGTCATTTCTGGGGATGGAGTTCTGATTCCCAAACCCTTCTTGGGAATCAAAACTCTGGTAATGATTCCCAAATTTGTGTGCCAACACTATTTTGATTCCGATTACAAGCCTTAATTTTGCAAGTAAATGCATCATTGATTCCGATTCTTGAATTTTCATTCCCATTCCTGGTAAGTAAACACACTATAAATATGCTCACTTTCTCGTCTCTTTTTATACGTGTACATACGGCAACGACATTTGTCAATAGAAGTTGAGAGCTTGGTAGGAGTGGTTGTAATCCCATTATTAAAGCTGGTCATGGCGTTGCACCGACGGATTATTGCGTGGATGCCTTCCTTTGGCTCTCAGAGAAGGCATTGACAAGCCTAGAGGATGCAAATATGTGGGGTGAAAGAAGATCGTGTACAAAAGGCATTCATGCATGGAAGACATGGCCAAGTTGTGGGGGTTGAGTTTTGCATGAAGACTTGGTCTGGTCTATTATATTATGAATTATTGTATTGTGGTAAGTTAAGTTTTTTGGAGTATGTTGCTTGAGTCAATAATGTAAGAGTTCATTCATAAGTTTAGGAAAAGTAATTATTATGTTATTATTATTTAAATTTATTGAATGCATTAATAGAATGAGGCGAAAAATATTTTATCTAATTATTGCGATCTCTTCTCAACCAAAGAGAATCTTGTGTGTTGCATAAGTGTAGTTTTAACTAGGACATATCATTGGTATCATAGCTGCATTATCTTGTTTAAACACTTTATTGTTCTCATGGAAACTAGCAAAGAAAGGATTAAGAATTTAGAAGCACGGCTCAGCAGACTTCAAAATGGAATACAACAAATGGAGATTGGTACTAATGATAAATTGTATCAGCTCAAAGAAACCATCAATCGCATGTCCAAGGCTTTATTTTCAAACAAAGAAGGGTTTAGTCATAGCGTCAATAATCACACTAGCCACTTTTACAAGGAGAATGCCAAAGAGGAAGCATATGGAAGCCAAATGATTTTCTCATAAAAAATGGCTAAACTAGAATTTCCAAGGTATGCTAGTGATGATCCTACCAAGTGGTTTAGCAAAGTTTCCCAATCTTTTGACTACCAGGGAATCACAGAGGCACAAAAGGCTACATTGACATCATTCCACCTTGAAGGTGAACCTAGACAATAGTGGCAATGGCTACACAAAGCTTATAAAAAGAAGTGAAGAATGGTGACATGGATAGATTTTGAAGAAGAATTGTGGGCACATTTTGGACCTATTGAATGCGAAGATATTGATGAAGCTTTATCTAGGGTGTGAAAGGTAGACACCTTACATGATTATCAATGTGAGTTTGAGAGATTGAGTAATCGGGCTCATGGCTGGAATCAAAAAGCTTTAGTTGAAACTTACACAGGTGGTCTTAAGCCTGAGATATCTGATGACATTAGGATGTTCAAGCCAAAGTCTTTGAAAGAAGCTATCAGTTTGGCACGCATGAAAGCAGACCAAGTCCAACATAAGTTTTCTCAACCATTCCTAGTTAACGGAACACCAATGGTGTTGCCTGCCCTTACAAATGTACTGGTGTTGCATTCCTTATCAGATTATAGAAGAGATATTTAATCTGTTAAAAAATGTGGACCTCGAGGACAAGAGGATGCAAATATGTGGGGTAAAGGCAAATTGTGTACAAAAGGCATGGATGTGTGGAAGACGTGGCCAAGTTGTGAGGGTTGAGTTCTACATGAAGACATGGTGTAATTTGTTATATTATTAATTATTGTATTGTAGTAAGTTAATTAAGTTTGTTTGAAGTATGTTGCTTGAGTGCATAATATAAAAGTTCATGTCATAAGCTTAGAAGAAGTAGTTATTCTATTGTTATTTAAATTTATTAGATGCATTAATAGAAGGAGGTGAAAAATATTTTATCCCACTATTGCAGTTTGTTCTCACCCAAAGAAAATCTTGTGCATTGTAAAAGTGTAGTTTTGACAGGGACCTATTAGTGTCGCAGTCAAGGTTGTTGCCGAATGTGAAGCCTTAAGAAACATAACGCATCGTAATCTTGTCAAACTGATAACATCATGCTCTAGCTTGGACTTCAAAAATATGAAGTTTCTTGCTCTGGAATATGAATTCTTTGTTGGGAAAAGAACCTGTTGAGTGTTAGAAATTGTATAGTTATAAATGAGAAAATCGTGATTTTACACTTAAATTTTCACTAACATTCCTATTTTTATGTATTTAAGTCTCTTATGATTTAATTATATGTGTTTTATTTTTATTAAGTATTTTATGTATTTTAGGGATATCATGGTAATTTCACAATGAACGAGAGATCAGACAGCAAAACGGACATCACTTTTGAACTTAGGAAAGTAAAAAACCTTAGGTGGAGTATAAAAGGAAAAATGACACTATTCACATGTACAGTACTGTCTACGTTACTGTTCACGACACTGTTCACGACGACAGATCAACGACGTGGCAGTGACCGATGATGTGGCATTGACTGATGAGGTGTCACAATTATATTAGACTAAAATTCTTATGTATTGTTGATCGGTGACGTGGCAGCATGTTAGTGGACAAAAAATCGTGTGTACGATACATGCATATACATGGAATTATTTACAACAAAACTGTGTCACTATTCAAGCCGTCTGACTGTTCAGACTGCACCATTTGACTGTTCAGACTGCACCATTATTCAAACCGCGTGGTCAAACTGCGTACTGTTGACTGATGACGTGGCACAATCCTGAACGTCCAAAATATTTTTAATCCAATGACCATGATTTACTCAGTATATCTATAAAAAGGGGGCTCTTTCCCCCTAATTTGGCATTCCTGAATTCATTTTTTAGTTCTATTTTCTGTAATTCCCTCTCCATCTTGTATTTTTTACGTATTTTAATAAATTCTCATTTTACCCCTAGTTCAATTATGAGTAGCTAAATTCTCATTTTAAGTTTGGATTGAAGGTGAAGTCTCAACATGTGACATGAGCTTTATTTGGTAAATTTATTTTCTTTTCCCCTCTAATTATTGTGGATGTTTTGACTTTTCGTCGACAAATAGTAATAATCTTTTCTAGATACTGCACTGGTTTAACCAGCTCCGTAGTACAAGGTTATTATTATTTGGCACAATAAGCCCTTAGTACCATATTGATTAGAGCGCGGTTCATAAGGAGTGGATACTCCCCTCATGATTTAATTAGCACTAATAAGGAATATTTAACCCATGGTGCATGTTGATGCAGATCCAGATACCCAAACACTCTTTTTTAATCAATTTCACTTCAATTTATTCCCACAATTTTAAGTTGAATTTTAGAGTAATTTAAATCACTTCCACCACAAATCCAACCACCCTCATAGAAAATTAATTCTACATATAATTAAAATTCACATCCTCGTGGGATTAACACCTGTCACTATTAATCTATTCTACAATAGATTCGTGCACTTGTGAGTTTAATAAAATTTGCACAACAGACCCACACACATGCAGTTGCAAAATAAGAGAAAACAAACTTTTTCCCGATTTGTATGATTAAAATGAGATGTGTGCTATAAATTAATAAACATAAAATAAACAACACAATCAAAAGTAATAAATCAAATATAAGAGACAAATATTTTTATGTGAAAAATCCAAATTGGGAAAAATTATGAGACTATAATATGATATAACCTTTCACTATATTAATAATAAGATTACAGCACAAATTATGCTCTATATAATACGAGAGACTAACAACATAAAAAATCTCAATAATTTTGGCTTACAGTAATAACTTAATATCTATCTATTTATATAAAAAGTGAGTATCTCAAATAATAGCAAACGAGAGAATAAACAAAAATCAAGATTATTAAAAATGTAGAGGGTGATGTCAAGAACTAATCCTCTAAATTTGGGAGAAAAAAAAAAGTTAAATTCGTCTTTCAATCGTTTAATTAAAGATTGAAATCCTTACCCCCTAAATTTAATATCACACCACTCTCTTTCTCATCTTTTTCTGCCTTTTGCAATCTCACACAACCCCCGCTTGCCATTACTATTTATATACATATTTTTCTATCGACTAATTTCACTTAGCCCCACATTATTTATTTAATCATTTAAACACCCAAACTAATGAAAGCTTAGCCTTTGGATCACCCAAATGAGATGGACCCAACATTTCTTAGTAGGGGAAGCTTGGGAGATTGGATTCATGGCGAGAGAAAGAGTGACCACGGTAATGGACCTAAATTTCAGAAGAGATTAAATATAGGCATTGATATCATCTTTGTACTGGACCTTTTTCACAAGGACTGTGAAGTTCCAATTGTACACTGTGATTTGAAGTTAGACAACATTTTTTCATTTAAATGAAGAAATGACAGCTAAGGTAGGGGATTTTGGACTGGCCAGGTTTCTACTAGCTAGAGAGAATAAACTATCATGAGAGTTGTGCTGGAGAATGTGTTGCAAGTGTTAGATCTGGAACTGCGACAGCTGATAATGAGCAATGAAATCCAAACCATACAATTCATGATTGATTGATCACAATCGTTGGGTCAGTTTGGCTGTCATGTGTTGGATTTTTAATCTAATATTGTTAGATCTTTAATCCAACATTGGACTTATATGTGCATAATTATATGTTGCAAACTGTCATATAAGGTTAATCCCAATTAAAAGTGATCTATCTATATTTTCGGTATTATGTGCTTTAATATATCTAATAGGATCTGAGCCTTAATGTGTAGAGACCCAATAATATTCTAATTCTATGATGGGTAGAGTTAGGAATATTCAGTTATAACAGGAAAATATTGTCTATATAAGTGGTTATAGTCCACAGGTCACACGTATCTTTTTATTCTTTACTGACATTCTATCATTAGAGAGAGAGTGTAGAGATAACTAAAGAACTCTATAGGAGAACGTATAGATCTAGAAGGCCAACCACACTATTCTAGAGAGGAATTAAATATTATGGATTCAGGTACCCTTCCGCATAATTTTGTTATTGATTCTCGGTGATACAATATGAATATTTCTAGATTATAAGTGATGATTTTCACTAAAGGTTTTCTTGTCCCAACAAATGGTATCAAAGTCTCTTCATGTTGAATCATTAAGAATCAAATTTAATTATGATTAATGACTAGATTTTTAGTGTTCTTGAATTTAATAATATCATAATTATTAAAATTATTGAATATGAGAACAAATATGTAATTGTTTTTTCAGAATTTGTTTTTTAAATTCGGATTTACAGTTTAAAGTAAAAAATTTAGATTTAAAAAAAAATCGATTTAAGGTTTAGAGCCAGCGGCAACCCAGCTACCACTGGCATCGCCGCCAGGTCGGTGATGGTCTGGTGGAGCCGTGGTTGAAGGCCGTGACAGAAGGTAAAAGAGGCAAGGAAAAAGAAAGAGACTAACAAAAAAGGGGTGGACGACTTCCGGCCATGGCTGCGCCGGTAAGCCAGCAGCAATCATCACCGTGGCGGCTTGATTAAAGCAGCAGCCATGGCCGCCGCCTAAGGTAAGAAGAAAAATGGCGGCATGGCTCCGCATGAAGAAGTAAAGAAACAAAAAGGAGTTAGGTTTTCATGGTTAATATCCTAAAGATCCCTAAAGCATTATAAAAATTTCTTTACGGCAAAATAATAAAACCCTTTTGCATTTAGTTCCTAAATCTAGTTGGGCTTAATGAAATTTAGGTTTGGGCCTAATAATTTGGGCTTGATGAGTTAAGGTTAAATCTAGCCCATTAAAAAAAAAAAAGATTGGTTTGATTTGTGGGCTGGCTCAGGATATAGTTCAGGTCAATCCTAACCGGTTCAACCCTGGATCTATTAATGGTCAATGTTGATCGTTGATAGTTGACCAAACTTTGACCTAAATATTTTTGGTTAATTTTTTGTTCAAGTTTAAATTTAAATATTAGCAGGTTTATATGTATTTTGAGATAAATTAATTGAAACAACATGTTACCAAAGTGACATCTCTTGTGGAAATTAATTTATTTTGGAACACAAATAATTTTGTACATGTAATTTCTGTAAATATCGATCGGCCCAAAGAAAGGTCTATATTTAATAGAATTGTATGCGTACTTGTGGTAATAAACATGTGATGATTATTCGGTTTTACATGTGAGCAATAAATCGGCCCAAAGGAATCTTCATTGTTTGACATGTTCTTTTTATCAATGTTTGATTACTACACTAAGATATCATTTACAAGTTAATATTTTGTCAAAAAATAAAATATTAATGGAGTGCCGAGTATCTTGAGATGGGGTTTACCTTTATTTGGATTTAATTTTGTTTTAAGACTAATATTAGTCTGTTTGGTTTGTGTGTTATTCTCTATTCAATTATGTTTGCTGCTAATATTACTGCGAATGTCAATTTTATTCATATACTAAATAACTATAATTTCAAATCATGGGAAGAGAACATCTTAATAATTCTCACAGTCATGGATTTTGACTTTGTGTTAAGGGTAGATTCTCCCCCACTTATTACAGATAAAGTACTTTTGATGACAAAAAGGATATAGAAAGGTGGGAGAGATCAAATCGCATGTGTATCATGATCATGAGGAAGGTCATTCCAGAACCATTCAGGGGCCCTATGTCTGCAAGGATAACTACGGCTAAAAAGTTTATTGCAGAAATTGAAAAATGATTTTTTAAGAATGAAAGGGCATGAATGAGTACACTCTTGACAAATATGATTTCAGTGAAGTATAAAGGCAAGAACAAGGATAAGGAAGCTGCAAATACAACACCTTAAAAGAAATAGCAAAAGAAATCATATAATCGAGAAGCCATTAGTTGTTTCTTTTACGGAGTTGAAAGACATGGTTTGGTTTATTTTGAGGTTAATTTAACTACGATACCTAAACACACGTGGTGGATAGATTCTGGTGCAACCACTTACATCAGTGTGTCTATGCAGGGTTACATGAATTGTCGAAAGCCTAATGATGGTGAAAGATACATCTATGTAGGTGATGACAAGACGGTTAAAGTTGAAGCAATTGGAAAATTTAGATTATTATCAAAGATCAGATTTTATTTAAATTTTGATTAAACATTTGTTGTTCCATCTTTTAGACGAAATTTGATATCTGTTTCCACTTTGTACAAATATAATTATTCTTGTTCATTTGGAAATGAAAATTTTAGTTTGTTTCATAATTCAAAACTAATTGATCCTAGTTTTTTGTCAGGCGATGATAATCTTTATATGCTTGATACGATTGCTTTATTTAATAAATCCTTGCAATTAAGTACATGGGGTGTAAAGAGAAACTTAACCAATGACAATTTAGTTACGTTATGATACATGAGATTGGGTCATATCTCCAGACAAAGAATAGAGAGACTAGTGTTCGACGAAATTCTCAATCCCTCAGATTTCACAGATTTTGATATTTGTGTTAAATGTATTAAGGGGAAACAAACCAATAAAAGGATATTTGAAGCCAATAGAACTTCAAATGTCTTAGAACTCATACATATAGACATTTGTGGGCCATTTCTTGCGGCTGCTTGGAATGGTCAACAATATTTATGACATTCATAAGCGATTTTTCTAGATATGGCTACATATATCTGTTAACATATATGTTTCCATAATGTTGATTTTGATGATAACAAACAAAATTAAGAATTAGAGTAGTGTGAAGACCCTGGATTGAGAGGAAAGTTTGGAGTTGTACTTATTTAAGAAACAACATGAGCATTTGTTGATGGTGTTGCCAAAGGAACTTGAAGATGAACAAAAGAATGACTAGAGGAAGAGACATATGACTCTGATATGGAAGATGAAGATTAGCAATTATCAGAAGATGAGAAGTCTATACCAGAAACATAAGGAAAAGAATTTTCATGAAAAGTAACATGATTAGAAATGTAAACTCTCTGCGAAGAGTGAAGACATTGATAACCCTTATGATGTGGGCTGTAACTAATAAATATGCATCTGCTAGTTCTAAAGTCAAATTTGTGCTTATTATATGGTCTAAGAGTGGGATAACGGGCACAACCAAAAGTTCTAAGATATGAATAATCAGGTCTTTGGTTAATTAGCTTTTGAAAAGGTGAAATGTTATTTAGGACTAGAATAGGAAGTCTATTTATTAAGTAAATAGTTGTCTGAAAGTCATTCCACCAGAATTTGAGAGGCAAGTGAGCCTGAGCTAGTAAACTGAGGCCAATATCAACTATGTGTTTGTGTTTCCTTTTAATTCTGCCATTTTGGTGATGAATATGGGGATAAGGATGTTTGAAATATATGTCAGAGGCAGTGAGTAATGAAAAAAAGGTTCTGAATTCCCCTCACCGGTCAGTTTGAACAATTTTAATTTGATGTTGCAGATGTTTTTCAATAAATAGTTTGAAATTTGAAAAGACTTCAAGAGCATCTAATTTTACTGATAATGGAAATATCCAGGTAAATCTACTGAAATCATCTAAGATAGACAGATAATAGTTATATCCCTGGGTAGAAGAAATGTGAGAAAACCCCCAAAGGTCTGCATAGATCAGTTGTAGGGATGTCGTTGTTTTGGTTTCAATTGAATTAAAATGTAGCATATGATTTTTACCATATTGACATGCAGTACAGAAAGACAAACTGTCAATTTTATTGAAACCAGTAGAACCATTACAAGCTTTTAATATGGTTTTGAGAATATAAGGTGTTGAATGTCCTAGTCTCATATGAAATACACTGACATTAACAGATTGCATTGCAATGGCAGAATAAACAAATTTGTGACCTACTTCAAATGTGTTTACAACATCTGGTTTATTGACATGTGACACAGAACATGAAGCAAAAATGGACTCAAATTTATTTGAATCTGCTAAATTGAAATGGGCTGACTGATCTGTAAAAAAATGAGAAGGACAACTTTTGACCTTATACAAGCCACCTTTAGCAACACCTTCAAGCAAAGTTATTCTTGTGTTCTTGGCCTTCATAAAGCACATATTGTTAAAAAATTCAACAGTAACAAGATTATCAGCTAATAGTTTTGAAATACTAAGTTTTTAATGATGTTTGGTACATGAAGAAGATGATTAAGTAACAAGGGTTCTGAAGTTAAAGTTTCAAACAAAGTTGATCCTATATGTTTAACAAGCAATGCATTTCCCTTTCCAACAAACAATTTTTCTTGACTAGTATAAACCTGGGAGTAAAGAAGCTTACATAGATAATTGGTAATGTGATTTGTTGCTCGACTGTCAACATACTATGAGGGGTCTTCAACAAGCTCAGGTGATGGATTTTGAGTTGATGTAGGTATAGATGATGAAGTTGAGCCAATGTATTGTCCATTATTGTCATAAGTTGCATTGGGAGGATATGTAAATGAATTAGGAGTGAATGAATAATATACAGAGGGAGTGCTAAATGAGTTGTCTGTATGTATAATGTTGCCTTGAAAACCAAGACCTCTTGGTGGATTATAATTACCATTAGCTGATCCAAAACCTCTACCACCACCATTGAAGAACTTCCTCTTCCAAATTGTCTAGGAAGTCTAAACCACCATTAAAATTACTTGTGCCATAGTTTCTTTAAGGAACAAATGATGAATTATATATGTTTTTGCACTTATAAGCTCCATGTCCAGGTATGAAAAATATTTGACACACAATATCAGAAGAATTAGCACCATTATTGAATTGTCCAGTACCATAACCTGAACTATTTCCAACTCCAAAATTACCTCCAAAATTCTTTTGAAATCCACCATTATTCTCCCTAGAATATGTGCTTTTTATAGCAAAATTTGTTGTCATGTTATGCACCACATCACTAGCAATTTTTTTCTCTCTTTTCTTTAATTCTATTTTCATGATTCAACAGCAAAGAATACAATTCATCTAATGTAATCTTATCACCTCTAGCCAAAACAGTAGTAACCAAGGATTAATAGTCAGGAGAGTCAAGGCCAGTCAAAACATGCATGATCAGATCATTTAGCTCTACTGGTTTGCCAATCAGAGCTAAAGTATCATCCATGCGTTTGATTTTAGCAAAATAGTTAGCCATATGCATTGATCCTTTTTTTAGTAGTTTGAATTTGCATCTTAAGTGTTTGAATTCGAGCTTGAGATTGAGAGATAAGCATACTAGTAAGAGTCTCCCAAAGCTACTTGGATGTTGTATAATCAATGACAGTAGAGAGTAAATTTTGCTGAATTGATGACATCATCCAGCTTAAGAGGAGTTGATCTATTTTCATCCAAGCTACAAACTCAGGATTTGTATATCTAGATTTGTTTCCAGTTGAGGTTTCAACTCCATTGTTGCTCTCAGAGATAATAAATTGTTCAGGAAACTTATGATCACCATTGATGAAACATTCTAAACCATTTCCTTTTACAAATGTAAGAACTTACGTTCACCACAAAATAAAGTTGTTCTGATCAAGCTTAACTGGTGTAACGAAGCTAAATGAAGAGTTGCTTTGAGTTATGCTCGCCAGTTATAGCTATAATACCATGAAAGAATTCTAAAATAGTGTTGTTTGGCAAGCAAGAAAATGCATGAAAATGAAAGAAAAGAGAAGAAAATGAAAGAGAATTTGTGTAGAAGCAAATAGAAGATTCTCAGAATTAATTGTCTAAAAAATGAGTACATAGTACATATTTATAGCTAGCTGAAAATTATTCATTCAATCTGCTATACACACGTGAATGATTCACTCAATCTATTATACACACGTGACTTTTGATTCGTGTGAGATGAGTTGTATAACTAACTTTCCAAATCAGTTGAATGAGCAAATCAGCTGCATCCAGTCACATGATATTAAGATGCTTTTGTGCTCTGCTCAGTACTCTACTTTGCTTGTAAATCAATATCACTAACATATTTTACAACCTTATAAAATCTCGAATCAAAATTTTTAAAAAAGATGGACATATGCATTAAAAGACTATATATATATATAATCTTGACACGCATGCAATTACATACCTGATTAGCTTCATGTGTGTATATACACACACACGCAAATATAAATAGAGAAGTATAGAGTCAAGAAGAGGTTGTTGCTAGATTATTCTACTTGTTAGTGATATTTATTCTTAGATTTTAGCTAGATTTAATTACGATGACCCTTCACATGAGGATGATTATCGGGGGTAAAACAAGATAGGATAGGACAATATATTTGGTAGGATGGGAGGGGAATGGTTTTTTCGGTAAAAAAAGGTATTACGCAAAAGAGACACTTTTAGTGTCTTGATTGTGTACATAGGATGGGATTAAGAGTAACGAACTTTTGCCCATTCTGGCACATTGTCAATTGTATCGTCTAAAACTAGAAAATTGATAACGTTGAGCCTATAGAAAATTTATTAATTTAGCAGTATTAATATATCGACAACGTAATAAATTATTAATTTATGAAAAAAAATTCCTTAATTTTAGAAAATGTAATCATATTTCTAGTATTTACTTACCTTGATTTAATATTTGTTATGTTTTATTTGAATACTGATTAGTTGTCTTTAGTAGTAACTAGATTATTCTCAAAATTGTTAGAAAACGACAATGTAAATTGAAATTGCGCATTACAAAAAGAGTTAGAAATGAGATCTAATTCCAAATTAATTTCAAGAAGCAGCAAACAACAATAATATATTTTGCAAAAGCCAAACATGACATATCTCTTGGATTTAGTTTCAAATTTGGTAATTATAAATTTATATAATAGGTGGATCTTATAGGAAAATATGATTTTTTTAAAAATTATTTATCTTGTAAATTAATCAAATTATTAATTTACCACATTGACCTTAATTAGGACTACAAAAACTATTTAATCAAATTATCGAGATTATCAATTTATCAAGAATTAATTTACCGATGTTCTATTATATTAAGTAATGATCGTCATTTTTTTCGTTATCAATGATAATTTTTTAAATTTGTATGTACGTACATCCTCATCTATCAGCAGAATCTCGTATATTATTAAAATTTTATGACGTGTCCAAACCCTAATAAAAGAATATTATCATAACGACGTCCAACTAGAAGTTAAAGATCTCAATCTAGCAGACAGCAACTCGCTCCAGATCTTCAAATAAATATTGAAAACCAAGATTATTAACTTCATCATCTTATCCAAGTTCCAAGAAGGAATCGATATTCTATTCAAAATCCTGCAAGTGAATGTTTTGCTTATTAAATTTAGAATGAAATAATCAATAAAGAAACAAAGCCACCGTAAAGCAAGGTATATTACAAAAGAAAAGTCTTCTTCTCTGTTCTAAAAATTGAATATCGGCAACTGGCAATTTGGCAATTTGGCATTCTCAACAGACAAAATAAATTTTAAGCACATGGTCTGTGATTTGCTTCACCTCTACTTTGTTCATTTTATTTATTTATTTTGCATTTTTTAAAAGAATTTCGCGGCGGCCAGTCAGCCAGCCACGTTCTGCGCCATGCAATTTTGTTCACTCAAAATATTGTCTTGTTGGATAGGACATAGGAGTTCTTCCATTGAAATTATTTAATCGCAAGTAGTCTATTATTATACGAAGTTAGGGATTTCGTATTCTATGTATGCAGTATGGGTTATTGTTTTTTAATCTTCAATCTAAAGATGCATGGGTTATTTTAAGATATCTACGCAGGCCACGACTACCTCGTGTCAGTGAATGCATGCCCCCCACTTTTGTCTTCACCAAACCTACCATTGGATATTACCTAATGGCTTAGGAAATTAATCTGACGAGTAGATAGGAGCCGGTTATCAAAAGTCTTACGATTGTTTTGTACAAAACTCCAACTAATTGATTAAAAATTGCTAACTAACACATTCTTGAAGGCAATAACCCGTCACATGCATGTTTAGGTTGCAAACTACTCTCTGCATCCATGCCAGTATCCGTTGGACTAAATTTTACGTGTAATGTTATAGAATAATTTCGTGAATAAGCACAAATAATCAATCTATTTACTCTCTCTAGGTAAAAGTAAAAACCTTGGCCTTGGTTACATATACACATGACATAAATTAAAAAAGACTCCAGTCATTATAATGAAAATTCAATTTTTACCGTAATCGATCCTCCAAGCCCTTGGGGAGATTGTTACAAGTAATTTAAGAATTTGTTTATAAAATAAACCTCAATTCATTGATAGTGTTGAATCCGCAGGAAATCAGTAACAGCATCTTAGTATCGAGTTAGTGGAGTTGTGTGCCGAAGCCAAAACAGTATCAGGGATATAACACAACTGCTTTATAATCTCAATAAAATTAATAATATCTATATCAGCGCCAACAAAAACTTATGTACATAACTAAGATAATTCATAATAGACTCAATAAATAAAGTTTGTATAATATTTGTTTTAATTTAGTCAGGATTAAGATAATTTCATAGCTTTGCCACTGTGTACACTGTACACCAAAGTTCTGGTAAAATGACAAATGCTGCCATATGTTAATTTTGCCATTAAATAGATTGGATTGAAGGGTAAATTTGTACTTTTAAGGATTATAGGTAAATTTACATTCTCAATAAATAATGAAACAAAATATCAATGAACGTGTAGATCAGTTGGTATGAGATTGTTATAACTTAATACAGATTCTTAAATCGAGACTTGAGAACGTAACTGTGTTAAATACTTGTTGAAAGAATTTTATCATTTTAATGGTCTTATTTATCTTGAATCCGGATTAATCGGATCTCAATGTAATTTTTTGATACCAAATCGTTAATAGACCAAAATAATAATAATAATTACAATGAAAGAAAATCGAGTTGTTTCAACTTTAGCCAAAAAAAGTTGGCTACTAGCTAGGCTTCCACGTTCCGCCGACATTTCAACATCTCATTAATTGTCAACAGAATCAAAAGAGAAAAGGAAAAGCACTCAACTGAAATAGTCATCCCTCTTGCTTCTATATAAGCAAACGAAGGCATGTCTTTAGAAAAGTGTATCCAAGCAATACTGCGTTTCATTCTATTTAAATTAAAATGGAATTTCTGAAGAATCTCTTCACAGCACCTCTGCATCATTTCATCCACAAAGACTTCCATGAAGTTGTCTCCAGGATGACTCTCATCGACAAATTTCTCTTCCTGGTAAAATATCTCTCTCCATGCATGCATGCAGCTTTTAACTATTTTAGTTTGTTAAACATTAATAATATTGATTGTCATTCTTACATTTTGTTGTTGAATTTTTGGTTTCTTATTATGTATGTGTCGTGGTCATGCTTATGCAGATTGTGCACACCATGGATAAGCTGGGAATATTATGGCACCGGTTGCCCGTGTTTGTTGGTTTATTTTATCTGGGACTTCGGCGACAACGTCGGGAAAACCCCGGCAGGCGTTCGGTTTAATCCGGGCGATTATCCGTACCCGACCGCCAATGGCGAATATAACGATCCCTTCATTGAAGGTGCTGGCAGTGAAGGAACTTTCTTTGGCAGGAATGTTCTCCCTGCTGATAAAAAACACAAGGTATGTACATGTATATCCAACAATAATATTAACAATGATATAAGTACAAACTAGTAGAAACTGTTTTACAAATTTTCATGAACAATTTAAGGCGGCGGCTTACATGACATGAAATAATTACTTAAAGTCAAGGCAGTTAATGAAAATAATCAATCCCTTAAACACTATGTAAATCGCCACTCAGATTGTATAAGAAATTTTGTACAACAATTTGTAGATGTATAATATTATACACGCAATCTAAAAATTACTTCCCCAAGGATTTAGCCATATGATTTTTAGCAAATTTATTTAATTAGCTACTAAAAATCGAATTATAAAATGGTATGGTTAAATAATTTATATATATATCAACGTCGCCTATGTACCCTTCTATCTCTAAAAAATAAAAAATCTACCAACTACTTAAATTGACCCCCAAAAGTTGTTAAATATGAGTCCTGTACAGTAGACAGCAGGAAACAAAAGCCAATTTAGAATGAAGTCAAACATTGATTGGTTTTGATACAATTATATTTGGTTTGTGGTTCAACTTATCTAAATAGTATATATTAGATTTTTGAAGCATGAATTAAGATAGAATCATTCTTTTTCTTTTTAATTTTCAGTAAAAAATATAAACAGATTTTCTAGTAAAAATATAGTTTATTATTTCGTAGAATTCAATTTTTTTTTTTACTCTTTTACACCTTATTGGGTGTAGTTTGACATTGGATTGGATTGGATTGTAGATAATGATTTTATCATTAAGAATAGAATAATTAATTAACTATTTCTATATTTATTCAACCATTAATTTGAATAAATTAGTACAAACGCAAACTAATGAAATATTTATTTATTTTTTCATTATAGTGTGCATTTTATTCAATTACATATTTATATATTTTATATCAAAATCAAAATAAATAATTTTGATTTTTTTATTATTTAAATCAGCATGAAATTAAATATTAAATAATAAATTCAACAAATTATTTTTTATCAATGAAAAGAGAAAAAATGGCAACTACACCCCCAAAGTTTAGAAAATAGTCATGTACACCACCAAGTTTTCAATAAGAGACACCAAAATTTTTTCATGACCATGAAAATTTTTATTTCAAAAATTTTGAATAAGTACAAATATAACATAAATGAAGTATATCCTCTATTTGGAGGTTTAAATAGGAACCCTTTGAGAACATGGAATAAGCTTAGAATTTGAAATTTTACTGTTCAAATCAAAGTTTCGACCAGCAGCTCAAAGAATTTTATCATTTGATTTTGAGTCAATGCCCCAGTGGTATAGAACATTCACATAAAACATGTTATATTGATTTTAAAATTACATAATACGTCCTATTAATGTATGAGCATCGTTCAGGTACAGTAACAATAAAAATATATCTCATATTTTAAGTTCAATCTAATCATGACTTTAATTTGACGCAGCTACTGAAACCAGATCCAGTCGTAGTTGCCACAAAACTTCTATCACGGAGGAGTTTCATAGACACAGGAAAGCAATTCAATACGATAGCAGCTGCGTGGATTCAGTTATGATACATGATTGGATTGATCATTTGGAGGACACAAATCAAGTTTGTAAATTTTAATTATTATATATATGATTGGATTGATCATTTGAGAGTCGACAGCCCCTTATCAATGCATAGGTTTGGGGTTCGAATAATGAAGAGGGAGGGGGATGATTACAGATTTTAATATGGCATTTCCTGAAAGTATTTAAAAATACTGTTTAAAGAAGTTATTTTACTTGGAAATTAAATTAATAATAATAATGGTATGTAATTATGTATAGGTTGAGCTGGTGGCGCCCAGAGAAGTGGCAGGCAAATGCCCTCTTAGTTCTTTCAAATTCTACAAGACAAAGGAGGTTCCAACCGGCTTTCATGAAATCAAACACGGGCATTTGAACGTTCGTACTCCTTGGTGGTAAGAAATCATTGATTAATAACAGGACATGTTCATGTATAAATCGAGATTTAAAATTGAACGAATCGATCATAAATTGAGAATGAATCGATATTGTTGATGCACGTGCATGAAGGGATGGAAGTGCTATATATGGAAGCAACGCAGAGAGATTGCATAAATTGAGGACTTTCAAGGACGGGAAGCTGAAAATAGCAAAAGATGGGCTTCTTCTCCATGACCAAAACGGAGTTGCTGTAACAGGAGATGTTCGCAATACTTGGGCTGGTCTCTCAACATTACAGGCTCTTTTCGTTAAAGAGCACAATGCGGTTTGTGACGCCCTCAAGGTTCGTGTGTAAAATTAATTGAATAAATATACGCACATCCCTTGTTAACTAAAAATATTATTACGAGTTATCGTTGAAATTTGCATGATATTTTAATTTTCCAATTTAATTTTCAGAAGGAATATCCAGATTTGGGAGATGAAGAACTTTACCGCCATGCAAGGCTAGTGACTTCAGCTGTGATTGCTAAAGTTCATACTATTGATTGGACTGAGGAGCTCCTCAAAACCGACCCTGCTTGCAGGGATGCGTATCAACTGGTAAATTACTTTTCAACAATGAAGCATCAATTGCTTTATAGCGACACCCTTGATTTGACAAAATGATCATTTAAACTCCTTTATTCTCAGATGATTGCGTATACCTTGTAAGAGAATTGTATTACTTGACCACAATGATCCAATACTGTAATTTACGAGGGCAATGTTATCTAACAAAGTGTTTCTTTTTCTGTTCCCAGCATATGTGATATTAATGTTATGAATTTAATTAATTTTTTTTTAATATATCCTGTGCAGGTATGGAATTCTGGGAAAGAAATTCAAAGACACATTTGGGCACGTTGGAGGAGCCATCTTGGGAGGCTTTGTACGCATGAAGAAGCCTGAAAATCATGGGGTCCCTTACTCATTGACCGAGGAATTCACCAGCGTTTACCGCATGCACGCGCTTCTACCAGATACCCTTAATCTCAGGGACATCGATGCTCAACCGGGACCCAATAAATCTCCTCCGTTGGCTGAGAAGTAAGCATATGTATTATTATATATATGGTAACTATTCTCAAATCCACACTTTATAAAATACAGTTATCTATTTACAGTGCTGTACAAACAACCTAAAGTAGTGTACGCCATTTCTATCACTATAAAGGAGTGAATATACGCTTTTTAAGGTTCAAACATCTGTACCTAAAAATGCCTCTCGCATATGTGATTATATCTTTATTAATTAATTTATTTGCTTGCTTGTTCGAAAAGGGTGCCTATGGAAAATTTGGTTGGACACAAGGGAGAAAAGGCCTTATCAGACATTGGATTTGGGAAGCGAATAGTTTCAATGGGTCACCAAGCTTGTGGGGCATTGGAGCTTTGGAATTATCCTCTCTGGCTAAGGGACCTTATTCCGCAAAATACGGACGGCACGGATAGGCTGATCATGTGGACCTACCAGCTCTTGAAGGTAATATATATATATACATCAGCTGATGATCTCAACCGTTCATTTCATGAAGTGATTGATGGATCATGGCAGGCAAGGTGACTAATCAACATTGGCTGCTTATGATGATGCATGCGTGCAGTATACAGGGACAGGGAGAGAAAAGTTGCTAGGTACAATGAGTTCCGTAGGGCTCTGCTCTTAATTCCTATCTCCAAGTGGGAAGATCTGACGGAGGATAAGGAAGCGATTGAAGTGCTTAATGAAGTGTACGGTGACGATGTTGAAGAGCTTGACCTTCAAGTAGGCCTCATGGCAGAGAAAAAGATAAAGGGTTTCGCTATCAGCGAGACCGCTTTTTTAATCTTCCTATTGATGGCATCCAGGTAATTAACTACTAAACCAAGCGCTAATGTTAAAGAAACAGAACTCCACAGATATTATATATAATCGATGAGACATTATTGAAATGTGTGATGTGGCATCCATATATTTGCAGGAGACTTGAAGCCGACAGGTTCTTCACAAGCAGTTTCAATGAGGAGACATACACGAAGAAAGGACTTGAGTGGGTCAACACAACGGAGAGCCTGAAGGATGTATTGTATCGTCATTATCCTGAAATTACAGAGAAATGGATGAACTCAACAAGTGCTTTCTCCGTCTGGGACTCACCTCCAAACTCTCACAATCCCATCCCTCTTTATCTTCGCGTTCCTCAGTGAACCTCCAAATTAATTATGAAGCCACGCACATATTTGTTGCGTACGTGCTAATTAATTCGAACCCTTTTAATGTATTTGTTTCATTTTTCGTTGATTGCCTTGGGTTATTATTCTTTATGTACTTCAGTGTTTCTGTATCTTGTAAAGTTGTTTGTGACAAACACCTTAATTTCATTGATGTGGGTTTGAGGTGTTCAAAATATGTTAAAAAACTATTACATTGATGTAAATTGCTGAAAATTATTTTGAAACATCGTAAAATCTCGAATCAAAATTTTTAAAAAATATGAACATCTGCATTATGAGACTTTATATATATATATATATATATAAAAAAAACCTTAACACTAGGGTTGGGTAAATAACCCGACCTAATCCGACCCAAAAAAAATGGGGTTCGGATCAGATCGGGTTATTAACCTAACCCAATCGAATTTAATTTAGCCAACCCGATCGAATCGAGTGAAAATCTGATCCGAAAATCCGATCGGATTTGGCTATTGAAAAAAAATCAAAACACACACACCCAAGAGGTGCAAAACACAAACACTGACAAACACCCACCACCCCACCCCCTCCATACAGTGTATGGCATACACACACTGACAGAGCCACGCACACACAAAAAATCACACAAAGATAGCCTTTACTCACACTTCATAGCCTCATGCTTCACTCTCCTCTTTGGTTCTTTTGCAGTTTTCACTCTTCAATCTTCACAACCCAGCTTTCTTCTTTTTCAGCCTTCACTCTCCAATTTTCACAAATTGGGTTTCACAAATCTAGTTTTAGTCACAAAAGTAAACCGATGCTGACGCAAAGACGTAGCACAACAACCAGCGATCATTTGCAGACACAGCCACTAGGTCTGTGGCTCCATCCATCACCAAATTTCTCGCCTCCATGCTCCACTTGAACCCAACCACCCAACTTCTCCAACCCAGCAACCCGAGCCTTGTGTTTTGAAATTTTGATAGTATTTCTTGATGTTGTGATTATTATCATATATAAATTGTAAAATTTTAATGTTCACCAGCTAATGATAAAGAAAACCAGTGGTAAAGAAAGCTATAATGTATTAATTTTTTCCAATGATGGGCATAAATTTTTCATTTCCCAATCCAAACCGTTTTTAATACGAATTTGATCCAAACCGAACTCAACCCGATTTTTTTACTTGATCCGATCGAATCCGATCCGAATATATATTCGAATCGTGTCGGATCGGGTTATAAGTCTAGATCGAATTCGGATAGATTTCTACCCAACCCGAAATTCGATCGGGTCAAGCCGAACCTAATCCGAATCCGATTTTGCCTAGCCCTATCTTCATGTGTGTATATTTGCATGTGTGTATATATTTATTCTTAGATTTAATTATGATGACCCTTCACATGAGGATGATTATCGGGGGTAAAACAAGATAGGATAGGTTCAAGAGGATAATATATTTAGCAAGACGGGAGGGGAATTATTTTTTTGATAAAAAAAAGGTTTACGCAAAATAAATATTTTTATGGTGTGTGTTTACTTATTGGGAATGAGAATGAGAATCAAGGAATGTGAATGAATAATGTGTTTATTTGCTAAAATGAAAGATAAATGAGAATTAAAGTGGTAGACCCCACCTAAAATTAGGAATGATTACTGGAATTCTCATTCATATGGGGGAGGTGGGAATGAGATTCGCATTCCTTAAAGTGACCATATTACATTCACTTAAATCATGAAGTTTCCATTTTATCCTTCCTTATATTATTATGATGATGATGATGATGATGATGATGAAAAATTTATTGTTGATGATGATGATGATAAATTGTTACTATTAATATTAATTATAGTTATTAATCACTACAATTACTACTTTTTATTATTGCTAGTGATCATCATCATCATCATAATAATATAAATAAATAAATAAATGTTATTGTTATACTAATTTTATTATTAGTATTAATTATAATACATAATAATTATAATATTATTGCTAATATAATTATAATTACTACTACTACTACTACTACTACTACTATTATTATTATGACGATGACGACGACAATAATAAATTAAGATCAGTTTAATAACTTATAACTATCAATTACAATTCCAAGATAAAGTAAACACATTAATGGCAATAAAGTTCATTACAATTTTGATTTCCATAGTAAAATTAAACAATTTATTCTGATTCCCATTCTTCATTCTGATTCCCATTCTTCATTCCGATTTTAGCCCATTTCGATTTCACTCCATTCTGATTCCAATCCATTCTGATTACTGATTAGTGAACACATCATTAGTGTCCTGATTGTGTACATATGATGGGATTAGAAGTAACAAACTTTTACTCGTTCTGGCACATTGTCAAATGTATCATCTAAAACTAAAAAATTTATTAATTTAGCAATATTAATATACCGAAAAAGTAATAAATTATTAATTTATGAAAAAATTCCTTAATTTTGGAAATTGTAATCATGTTTCTAGTCTTTACATACCTTGATCTAGTATTTGTTATGTTTTATTTGAATAGTAGTTAGTTATCTTGAGTAGTAACTAGATTATTCTAGAGTTTTTATTTTTTTCATATTAAAGATGGCATATAGAGCTCGTCTTGTAGTTGTTAGAAAACGACAATGTAAATTGAAATTTCACATTACAAAAAGAGTTAGAGATGAGATTTAATTCCAAATTAATTTCAAGAAACAGCAAACAACATTAAAGGCCAGTTTGGGAATGTTGTAGCTTTTAAAATAATTGTTGTTAGCTGTGCTGTAGAAATAATCAGTTGTGAAGAAAATCAGTTAAGTGTTTGGTGAATTTTGTTTTCAGAATTACTGTGAGTTTTGAAAGCAGTTATGGATGTTTGGTAAATTTTACTGGTAAACTGCTGAGAGAAAATAAATTACTAAAATATTCATAATACAAGATTAAATTTACTTATACATATAAAAACATGTACATATAATATTTTTAATTGTGTATTATAATAATTTTTACTAAAAATAAAATTTATAATTTATTGATTTTACTTTTTTTATTTTTTTATCTCAAAAAATTTGATAATTAAATTAATAATATAGTGAAACAAATTTAATAATAATTCGACCAACAAATTGATATTAATAAATTTATATTGATGAATTATAATAAAAATTTATTAAAATACTTATTTTGTTTCTAATTTGAATAAGGATAATTTTGGGTTTAGTTAATAATTTTGAGGATATTTATAGAATTGTATTTAAGGATAAAATTTATTCTTAAAATCAGAATCTAAAAGTTACTTATTCACTGCTTTTCAAAATCAACTGTGGAGGGGCTGATTTTGACAAAAGTGATTTTGATTTTTTTTTACCAAACACTAAAATTAGTTTTTAGATTTTCAAAATCACTTTTAAGTCTCCTAACAGCAATCCCAAATGGGCCCTAAAAATATATTTTGCAAAAGCCAAACATGACATATCTCTTGGATTAATTTAGTTTCAAATTTGGCAATTATAAATTTATATAGTAGGTGGATCTTATAGGAAAATATGATTTTTTTTAAATTGTTTATCTTATAAATTAATCAAATAATTAATTTACCACATTGACCGTAATTAGGACCAATAAAAATGATTTAATCGAGTTATTGAGATTATCAATTTATTAAGAATTAATTTATCGATGTTCCACTATATTAAGTAATTATCGTCATATTTTTCGTTATCAATAATAACTTTTTTGTATGGACATTCTCATCTCTCTGCAGAATCACTTATACTATTAAAGATTTAAGACGTGCCTAAACCCTAATAAAATACTGGTCCACCTAAGTTACGTTTAATGTAACTTACGGTTTGGCCCTAAAATTTTGTCCAGCCCCCTATACTTTATATTATTTATAATTTATTCATAAATATTATAAAACTTTCTGAATTGTAAAATTGCGTTTAACTCCTTACACTCAATTTTATTTTATTGAAACCTTGAAGTATGAATTCGCCCCTTATAATTTTAAATTCCAAAAATAACCTCCATTTAATTAAAAAATATAATAATTATTAAATGAATTATAATTATTATTATTTTATTATAATCATAAATATAATTATATTTTTTAAAATAGATGATTATATATTTTAAAAAATATAATCATCTATTTAAAATTTGATGATTTGACATATTAACATTATGCGATTAATTTGTTTAAAGTTCTCCAATAGTGCACCACTTTCTCCAATGACTTCCATTAATTGCAATTAATTTTCTCTTGATCACAAAATTTTTTGTACTTTTTTTGCTTGGATGTTCTATTAATGGTGCCATTCCAAAATGTTTAGACAACACCAAAAGTGGCAATGGAAATTGGTGTGAGCTTCATTCACAAAAATGTTTTTACTGTTGCATATCAATTAAAAAGCAGGTCATTGGGGGAGTTACTATAAATACATCCATTGAAACTCTTAGCATCATTGGGCTTTTTTCGCAACCGTTAATTGGCTCCATAAATTCTATTACATAAAAGAAATAGTAGGGACTTGTGACTCTAATTGCTCCCTCAAAGTCGTTTCCTTATGATTTACAATTCACAAAAAGGATGTAATAAATAAATAAATGTTTAACTCGCATATACATATAAATATGTGAATACGTCAAATTGTTTAAAGTTCTCCATCAATCTTCTCTTTATATTGTTAAAAAAATATAATCATTTATTTAAAAAATATAATTATATTTATGATTATAATAAAATAATAATGATAATTATAATTCATTTAATAATCATTATATTTTTTAATTAAATGGAGGTTATTTTGGGAATTTAAAATTATAGGGAGCAAATTCGTACTCTAGGGTTTCAATAAAATAAAATTGAGTGTAAGGGGTTACACTCAATTTTACAATCCAAAAAAGTTTACAATATTCATGAAAAATTATAAATAACTAGAGTATAGGGGGCTGAACAAAATCTTACAGTCAAGTGGTAAGTTACATTCAAGGTACTTGGGCGGACCCATAAAAGACTATTATCATAATAACGTCACAACTAGCAGTTAAAGATCTCAATCTAGCAGACAGCAACTCGCTCCAGATCTTCAAATAAATATTGAAAAACAAGATTATTAACTTCACCATCTTATCTAAGTTCAGGAAGGAATCGATATTCTATTCAAAATCCTAAGCGAATGTTTTGCTAATTAAATTTAGAATTAAATAATCAATAAAGAAACAAAGCCACCGTAAAGCAAGGTATATTTCAAAAGAAAAGTCTTCTTCTATGTTTTAAAAATTGAATATTGGCAACTGGCAATTTGGCACGCGGTCTGCGATTTGCACATGGTCTGCGATTTGCTTCACCTCTACTTTGTTCATTTTATTTATTTATTTTGCATTTTTTAAAAGAATTTCGCGGCGGCTAGCCACTGCGCCATCCAATTTTTTCAGTCAAAATATTGTCTTTTTGGATACGGGTTCTTCCATTTGAATTATTTAATCACATGTTCTCTATTATTATCCAAGAATGAAATACGTGCAAGGTAGAAACTATTACATTGGTCGTTTGATCTTTTTAATGAGAGAATTAGCTAAGCGTTACAACGGAAAAATGTCAAATTGGCAACTGATAAAGAGTAATTTATTCTATATGAAGTCAGGGATTTCGTATTCTATATAGATTATGGCTTATTGTTTTTAATCTTCAACGTAAAGATGCATGACTTATTTTAAGGTATCTACGTCGGCCATGACTACCTTGCTGTCCTTGCATAAGTGATTACGTACCCAAACTTTTGTCTTTACCAAACTTACCACTGGATATTAATTACCTAATGGCTTAGAAAGATACACGTAAGGAAATTAACCTGATGAGCAGGTTGGAAGCTGGTCATCAAAAGTCTTACAATTGTTTTGCACAAAATTCCAACTAATTGATTAGAAATTGTTAACAACTAACACAATCTTGAACGCAATAACCCGTCACATGCGTGTTTAGGTTTGCAAACTACTCTTTGCATCCATGCTAGTATCCATTGGACAAAAATTTACGTGTAATGTTATAGAATAATTTCTTGAATAAGCACAAATAATCAATCTATTTACTCTCTATAGGTAAAAGTAAAAACCTCGGCTTTGGTTACATATATTCACAACATAAATTAAAAAAGACTCTAGTCATTATAATGAAAATTCAATTTTTACCGTAATCGATCCTCCAAGCCCTTGAGGAGATCGTTACAAGTAATTTAAGAATTTGTTTATAGAATAAAATCAAAAGTAATTCATTTATAGTGTTGAATCCGCAGGAAATCAGTAACAACATCCAAGTATCAAGTTTGTGAAGTTGTGTGCCTAAGCCAAAACAGTATTAGGGACATAACTTTTTATAATCTTAATAAAATTAATAATATTTATATTTCCCCCAACAAAAGTTCATGTATATATATAAATAAGATAGTTCATAGTAGACTCAATAAATAATGTTTTGTATAATATTTGTTTTAATTTAGTCTAGGTTAAAATAATTTCATTGCTTTGTAAAAATGACAAATTCATCCAATCACTTTTAGGGAGGACTTATGCTGTCTTATATTATATTTTGCCGTTGTTATATCATGCATGCATTAATTAGTTGTAATACATTAGAAGTATTTTAGAATTTTTCATTAAATAGATTGGATTGAATGGTAAATTTGTATTTTTGAGGATTATAGGTAAATATGTATTCTCAATAAATAATGAAAGAAAAGCAATTTGTTTGAACTTTAGCTGATCAAAGTTGGCTACTAGCCAGGCTTCAAAGTTCCATCATCATTTCAACATCTCATTAATGAGGAATTTTAAAATATATTGGAGGTACTATATCAATCATATAACAAGTAAATGATGTTATGTCATGTGTTCATTTATTTTGAAAAACTAAAATGAAAGTGGTAGTTGTATTAAGTTAAATTGATGAGCATTAAATGACAAACAAATTTGTGAAATTATTTTGGGAAAGACCTATAATTTTGTGAAGAAAATTATTATAGTTGCCTTCATTAAAAGATCATCATCATTATCTTTACATTCACCTTTTGTCAGTGAAATTGAAATATTGATGTCCACGTGTTACTCTCTTATTGGCTGTTGTTAAGTAAAGTTGTTTGAAAATCACTTGTTTAGACCCCTAGGGAATTATTGATCATAATAAATAACATTATTTTATTAACTAGTTAAGTAAATGATAATTAATATGCTGAATATATAAAACACCTTCTTCATTTTTTTCTAACATAGTTTCTTCAGTTACCAATTGAATAAAAATGTTTTATTTTAAATTAATGATTATTCACCAATCCTAATAGTTATGATATTGGTAATTGTATGATTAAGTCTTGTTCGAAACTTGAGAATACAACTGCGTTAATTATTTGTTGGGAGAGTTTTGCTGCCTTAGTGGTCCTACCCGGCTCAAATTTGGATTAGTTAGGGTCTAATATGATATTCAAATATCAGATGGTTTAATACACCAAAAAAAAATCTTATTTCTATAGATGACTGAAAATTCTAACGGCGTCAAGTGAAATAAGGATGAAAAGGCTATACACACACATATATATATAGTTATATAGTTACTTTTTTATTAGAAATTAATTTATAGCTACTTACTTTGCAATAACTGTTATAGTGTTGCAAAATTTACGGAGCTAATATTTTATGTAATAATTATATACTTTTTTCTTTTTAACCTTAACGCCTAAAATATTAACTCTATAAAATTTGACCATCCTAGAATTTCAATCCTCTTCGGCCATGACGATAGCTTGAATTTCATCTGAAGGAGCGTGAACTCTTCATGAAATTTTTTCTTCGGTGTGACGATTGGGTTAGAGGAAAAAAATCCCTGAACTTTGAACTTTCACCTCCATTTACCATTTATTCAGTGGCGCATGAGAAATTCATAATTTGAAATGCAATAAATTGATAGTTTATGCCAAATAACGTACGTACGCACGCATAAAATTTGTGATTTAGAACGTGAAATTAACTTAAAATCTGAAACACAAAAATATTAATATGTAAAATTAACACATTAGTAACTTTAACTCATTTGTATCATAATAAATTACTAACCCCTTAAAGTAGAGTGTGAGGACTTATGAAATATTTAAATGTTGTAGTTTTTAAACTACAACTATTTAACTACAATACTAAATAGGACATTAAGTAATTGTGCGTTGTTTGAAATTAAACACATCTATTTTTTGGATGCTTACTTTTCTCGTCTCTTCTTAATCTTTATATGTGCGCACACAGCAATTACAATGCCAAATGTCAAAAGTCAAAACACGGGCTAGAATTATTAGTTACCGCGCATCTTATAGAAAGCGAGATTATTGACATTAAATGACGTGATCTTAATTATCAATTTATCTTATAAAAGAATTATTTTAGTCAATAAACTCATTTTGTTTTCCTGATCAATGAAAATAAAATCAGTTGACTTTTAAGAGACCATTTGCCAAAGTAGCATTACTGATAAAAATTTGTAGGGAATAGCGAAAGATATAAAAAAGTTTAAAGTTACCAAATCTTTAAATCTGAGTATGTAGAATCTGATATAATACCTTTTTTGGGGAAAAAAAAGAAAGAAAATCAAGTCGTTTCAACTTTAGCTAATCAACGTTGGCGCCTAGCTAGGCTTCCAAGTTCCATCGACATTTTCAACATCTGATCAATGAGGAATTCTAGAATAAAAAGAAGAAACCCAATGATCAACAGAATAATATTTTTTAAGCACAAGCACTCAATTGAAATAGTCATCTCTCTTGCTTCTATATAAGCAAACGAAAGCATGTCTTTAGAAGAGTGTATCTAAACAATACTGCGTTTAAATCTCTGTAAATTAAAATGGAATTTCTGAAGAATCTTTTTACAGCACCTCTGCATCGTTTCATCCACAAAGACTTCCATGAAGTTGTCTCCAGGATGACTCTCATCGACAAATTTCTCTTCCTCGTAAACTATCTCTCTCTTCATGCTTGCATGCAGCCTCTAACTATTTTAGTTTGTTAAACATTAATAATATTGACTGTCATTCTTATATTTTGTTGTTGAATTTTTGGTTTCTTATTATTTATGTGTGGTGCTGAGGCATATGCAGATTGTGCACTCCATGGATAAGCTGGGAATATTATGGCACCGGTTGCCCGTGTTTGTTGGTTTATTTTATCTGGGACTTCGACGACACCTTCACCAGGAGTACAACTTGTTCAACGTCGGGAAAACCCCGGCAGGTGTTCGGTTTAATCCGGCGGATTATCCGTACCGGACCGCCAATGGCGAATATAACGATCCCTTCAATGAAGGAGCTGGCAGTGAAGGAACTTTCTTTGGGAGGAATATTCTCCCTGCTGATCAGAAACACAAGGTATATACATATATATCCAACAACAATATTAATAATGATACATGTACAAACTGTTTTATAAATTTTCTTTTACAATTTGAGGTGGCGGCTTACGTGAAAATAATCAATCCCTTAAACATTATGTAAATCGCCACTCAGATTGTATAAGAAAGTTTGTACAACAATTTTGTAGATGTATAATTATTATAATATTAAACACGCAATCTACAAACTACTTCCCCAAGGATTTAGCCGTATGATTTTTAACATCTTTATTTAATTGGCTACTAAAAATCAAATTATAAAAAGGTCGGTTAAATAATTTATCTATATGAACGTCGCCTACCCTTCTATCTCTAAAAAAAAAAAAATATACCAACTACTTAAATTGAACCCAAAACAGTTGTTAAATATGAGTCATGAACAGTAGACAGCGGGAAACCAAAGCCAATTTAGAATGAAGTTAAACATTGATTGGTTTTGACACAATTATTTTTGGTTTGTGGTTCAACTTATTTAAATATTATATATTAGATTTTTGAAGCATGAATTAAGATAGCATCATTCTTTTTCTTTTTAATTTTCAGTAAAAATATAAACAGATTTTAATTATAGTAAAAATATAATTTATATTTCGTAGAATTCAATTTTTTTCTTTTTTTACTCTTTATTGGGCGTAGTATGACATTGGATTGGATTGTAGATAATGATTTTATCATTAAGAATAGAATAATTAATTAACTATTTCTATATTTATTCAACCATTAATTTGCCTAAATTAGTACAAACGAAAACTAATGAAATATTTATATATTTTTTTCATTATAGTATGCATTTTATTCAATTACATATTTATATATTTTATATCAATATCATTTTGATTTTATAGTTATTTAAATCAGCATGAAATTAAATATTAAATAATAATTTCAACAAATTAGTTTTTCATCTATAAAAAAGGAAAAATGATAATTACACCCCCAAGGTTTAAGAAAATGATCATCTACAGCACCGAGTTTTCAATAAGAGACACCAAAATCTTTTCTTGACCATGAAAATTTTGACTTCAAAAATTTCGAATAAGTACAAATATAACATAAATGAAGTATATCCTCTATTTGGAGGCTTAAATAAGAACCCTTTGAGAATTCAAATCAAAGTTTCGACCTGCATCTCAAAGAATTTCATCATTTGATTTTGAGTCAATGCCCCAGTGGTATAGAACATTCACATAAAACATGTTATATTGATTTTAAAATTACATAATACATCCTATAAATGTAACAGCATCGTTCAAGTACAGTAACAATAAAAATATATCTCATATTTTAAGTTCAATCTAATCATGACTTTAATTTGACGCAGCTTCTGAAACCAGATCCATTGGTAGTTGCCACAAAATTTCTATCACGAAGAAGTTTCAAAGACACAGGAAAGCAATTTAATATGATAGCAGCTACTTGGATTCAGTTTATGATACATGATTGGATTGATCATTTGGAAGATACCAATCAGGTTTGTAAATTTTAATTACTATATACATGATTGGATTGATCATTTGACAGCAAGACCTAGCTCTTTAGATCGACACTTAGGTCTGGGTTATAACAACGAAGAGGGAGGGGGATATTACAGTTTTTTTTTTTTTAATATGGCATTTCCTGAAAGTATTTAAAAATACAGTTAAAGAAATTATTTTGTCCGGAAATTAAATTAACAATAATAATGGTATGTATAGGTTGAGCTGGTGGCGCCCAGAGAAGTGGCAGACAAATGCCCTCTTAGTTCATTCAAATTCTACAAGACAAAGGAGGTTCCAACCGGCTTTTATGAAATCAAAGAGGGCCACTTGAACGTTCGTACTCCCTGGTGGTAAGAAATCATTAATTAATATAACAGGAGATGTTCATGTATAAATCGAAATTTAAAATTGAGTGAATCGATCATAAATTGAGATTGAATCGATATTGTTGCATGCACATGCATGAAGGGATGGAAGTGGTATATACGGAAGCAACGCAGAGAGATTGCATAAATTGAGGACTTTCAAGGACGGGAAGCTGAAGATAGCAAAAGATGGGCTTCTTCTCCATGACCAAAACGGAGTTGCTGTAACAGGAGATGTTCGCAATACTTGGGCTGGTCTCTCAACATTACAGGCTCTTTTCGTTAAAGAGCACAATGCAGTTTGTGACGCCCTCAAGGTTCGTGTGTAAAATTAATTGAATAAATATACGCACATCTCTTGTTAATTAAAAATATTATTATAAGTTTTGGTTGAAATATACTTTTCAGAGGGAAGATCCAGATTTGGGAGATGAAGAGCTTTACCGCCATGCAAGGCTAGTGACTTCAGCTGTGATTGCTAAAGTTCATACCATTGATTGGACTGTGGAGCTCCTCAAAACCGACACCCTGCTTGCGGGGATGCGGATCAACTGGTAAATTACTTTTCAACAATGAACCATCAATTGCTTTATAGCGACACCCTTGATTTGACAAAATGATCATGTAAATTCCTTTATTCTCAGATGATTACGTAGACTCTTTTAAGAGAATTGTTTTACGTGACTAAAATGATCCAACAGTAATTTACAAGGGTATTAATTAACAAAGTGTTTCTTTTTCTTTTCCCATTGTATGTGGTATTAATGTTAGGAATTTAATTAATTAATTAATTAATTAATTTTTTTTTGATATCTTGTGCAGGTATGGAATTCTGGGAAAGAAATTCAAAGACACATTTGGGCACGTTGGAGGAGCCATCTTGGGAGGCTTTGTGGGCATGAAGAAGCCTGAAAATCATGGGGTCCCTTACTCATTGACCGAGGAATTCACCAGCGTTTACCGCATGCACGCGCTTCTACCAGATACCCTCAATCTCAGGGACATCGACGCGCAACCGGGACCCAATAAATCTCCTCCGTCGGCTGAGAAGTAAGCATATGTATTGTTATCTATTCACAGTGCTTTAGCGACACCCTAAAGTAGTGTACACCATTTCTATCACTGTAAAGGAGTGAATATATGCTTTGTAAAGTTCAAACATCTGTACCTAAAAATGCCTCTCACATATGTGATTATATCTTTATTTATTTATTTGCTTTGCTTGTTCGAAAAGGGTGCCTATGGAAAATTTGGTTGGACACAAGGGAGAAAAGGCCTTATCAGCCATTGGATTTGAGAAGCGAATAGTTTCAATGGGTCACCAAGCTTGTGGGGCATTGGAGCTTTGGAATTATCCTCTCTGGCTAAGGGACCTTATTCCGCAAAATACGGACGGCACGGATAGGCCTGATCATGTGGACCTACCAGCTCTTGAAGGTAATAGATATATCAGCTGATGATCTCAACCGTTCCTTTCATGAAGTGATTGATAGCTCGTGGCAGGCAAGGTAACTAATCAAAATTGGCTGCTTATGATGATGCATGCGTGCAGTATACAGGGACAGGGAGAGAAAAGTTGCTAGGTACAATGAGTTCCGTAGGGCTCTGCTCTTAATTCCTATCTCCAAGTGGGAAGATCTGACGGAGGATAAGGAAGCGATTGAAGTGCTTAATGAAGTGTACGGTGACGATGTTGAAGAGCTTGACCTTCAAGTAGGCCTCATGGCAGAGAAAAAGATAAAGGGTTTCGCTATCAGCGAGACCGCTTTTGTAATCTTCCTATTGATGGCGTCCAGGTAATTAACTACTACACCAAGCGCTAATGTTAAAGAAACAGAACTCCACAGATATTATATATAATCGATGAGATATTATTGAAATGTGTGATGTGGCATCCATATATTTGCAGGAGACTTGAAGCCGACAGGTTCTTCACAAGCAGTTTCAATGAGGAGACATACACGAAGAAAGGACTTGAGTGGGTGAACACCACGGAGAGCCTGAAGGATGTATTGCATCGTCATTATCCTGAAATTACAGAGAAATGGATGAACTCGACAAGTGCTTTCTCGGTCTGGGACTCACCTCCAAATTCTCACAATCCCATCCCTCTTTATCTTCGCGTTCCTCAGTGAACCTCCAAATTAATTATGAAGCCACGCACATATTTGTTACGTATGTGGGAATTAATTCGAACCCTTTTAATGTATTTGTTTCATTTTTCGTTGATTGCCTTTGGTTATTATTCTTTGTGTACTTAATTGTTTCTGTATCTTGTAAAGCTGTTTGTGACAAACACCTTAATTTCATTATTCTACTGTTTGTGGTTTGCAATAATAAATGAAATGCTACTATTACTTGTCATAAAGTTTTATTACATTCACGACATGCGTTGCCTGGACGAACGAGTTTTTATATTTCAAAAGGTTGCGTTTTTAAATCATATTTCTTTGAATGTATGGAATTATGGAATTATTTCTTTATTATAACTCAAAAAGTTTTAAAAATATCACAAGTTGTCGAGTGCAACGAAAGATTCATCAATTAACATGATTTTCTTGGTTTTCTTGGGTTATATAGTAATATCTATAATGCAATTTTATCGTTCATGAATTAATATGGTAGCTTTTTACAAATTACAACACTCTCCAACTTTTACAAGGTATTTTAATAGGAAAAAGATTGTGACATTCCTGTGATTTACAGAATAGTAATGAAGACTATTATTTTCACAACGGTCACACGTCTCTTTTAAGTCAAACTTTAAGATCTATGTTATGATTTCGTAATATAAAATGGTATTTGCGTCCGTCCCAAGAAAAGGTTTTTGTGACCGATTCTGAGGAGAATTTTTCTTACCCAATTATAGTGTCTCTAATAATTTTGCTAAATTTTGAATTACTAAAATTCTCATCAAAATACTCATTATTTATCATGTTCGGGTAAAAATAATTTTACTCTTTGCACCCATTTGATTTGAAACCTTAATTTATCATTTAATATCTACCTAAATTTCATTATAAGCAAATAATATTCAATATGGAGATCAGATTGGTATTAAAAAAGGTGTGGAGCAAAGAAGTATGTTCTGTTCTGTCTACTCGAACCAAGCACACCTATCAACATGGCTTGCATAAAATACTTCAAGAAAAATTCTCTCACTTCTTTAAGAAAATACTTCAATAATAATTAAAATAATAATAATAATTAGTGTTATTTTTGTTGTTGCTATTATTATTACTACCACTATTATTATTGTTGTTGTTAATATTAAAACAACTCACAATTATTATAATAAATAATGATATAAATGACAATAATTAGCTAAGTGTATTTTAATAACTTAACACAGTTCATTCCGATTCCTAAACAAATTAAACACATGAACGAAAATACAACCCATTCCAATTTCGATTCCAACAACTTATTCTAATTTCTATTCCTCATTTTCAATCTAACACACTCTAATTCCAACTCATTCCAATTACCAATTGGTAAAAGCACCATAAGCTCTAAGGGGAAGAATTTTCAGATGCTAATGATAGATTTTAGCAGTAAGTTCTCAAAAGTGGAAAAACCATAATTCAACTTAATTTCAGAATCAGAAGGGAAAAAAAATAATTTCAAAATACCAAGTCTATTAGGGCTTGATTCACATTTAATCAATTAAGAAACTACATTTATATCTTTAACCAGTAAAAATTAATTTATTAAACAAGATATAAAAACAATTTATGGCATCATTCTCTGGTAAATATAATTCCCAAAAAAGAAAACATGGGAAATAAGAGTATGGAGATTACTGTTAGATGATTTCCTAGGGGCACAACTACTTCATCAGTCAAAGCCTCTAAAGGAGTAACCTCCATCCAAGAGGCCCATCACACTGAATATGAATCCTCTTATATTTCATATCAAGAGCTTTTCGATGGCATCCTGCATTTGGCAGAAAGCAAACTCAGTAAGCAGGATCAAAATGATTAATAAATTGATGATATTCAATAATATCGCTTGATGACAACTGAAAAGCAAATTACCTTCAGTTGTTGAATCTGAGTTTTCAGTTGGCTAGCCTCATTCGATGTCACAGAGCAAGCAACGACAGGTCTTGTAACCCCACATGCTCGGCCAAGAGCTTGTTTTGAAGGGACAAACACACAGGGAACATTATTCTGCCGAATTCAAATAAAAAAAGGTTATTTGGTTCTATAACCCAAGTTAAGCCATTAGGGGAAAAGGAAAACAGAAAACACATACATAAATAAAAGTAAAGGTTGGCTATAATCATGAAACCTAATTTTTGAAATTCAGCATTTCTTGGAATGAATCACAGCATTCATTTGGCTACAGTGCACAGAGAACACTTTAACTTGAACAGGCAGAAATACCAATCTCTCTAGGGAGAAAGCATACAGTACAACCATTGACAATCATAATGGCTCCCCCAACTTCCCATTGCAAACTCAAAATCTCGGTTAAAACCTTAAGTTTTCATTACAAACCCCAAATTATGTGTGTCATATGTTACAGGATTACACTATGCTAGGAAAGCTGAGGGCTCACCGTGTCAGTATCAAAAACTTGAGGGTTTAACTGAGAATTTGAGGTTTTCAATATTGAATGGGGTACCAACGTACCTGACAGCGGCTGTTCTGTAGACATGCCCCTCTTTAGGACCCATGAAAATATTTTCCAGCTGTAGAATGTAAGATGCTTTGTCCTTGATTAAACAATGTTGATTTTGCATGCTGATTCCATGATTAACATTCTACGGAATGAACACCTTGTAGCCTATAATATAGGGGTTCAAAAATATTTGTAAGTGTCTCAAACAAAAACCTTCCGACACCAGGTAAAAGACGCTTTGTCCTTGCATCTACCAGGGTTTGGAATTGCAACTGTAAAAATATCAACAAAAAAAAATTCCAATTTTTCAAAAGTATAAACATTCCAAAGGGGCTGAAGTTTATAGTGACACAAATAAAATTCACAAGCTATCAATGATCCTATAGTGAGTTCCTGTTTTCATATGTCGCTTGCTGAAAGTCTTAATAAGCACACTATATCCTATTTTCATATTATGGGTATGAGGACAAGAAGTACTAGTTTTGATAATGATATCAAACAATAAGCTTCCGAATAGTTCCAATATAATGCAAATGCATTCCAACATGCATGGTTCTCAAATTACAACAAGTGACGTGTGGCATCCTCCAAATGGACAATGAACCAAGGGAAGAAAAACAACTTAAAAAGAGAGAAAAACATTAGACCGATATGCACTCAAAGTCTCAAACAAACATTTAGACTCTCTATGAAGCATGAAGACATGGCCAAACCATTCCATTATTTAAAATCTCACCTGTATTACACATGGTAACCATTTAACTATTCTAACTAAAATAAAAGGGTCAATAGCATCTAACAAAAGTTAAAATTTGAGAAACCTAAGAAATTAATTTATGTAATCAACCATTATTTGCAAAAAATAAATAATTAAAAAATAAAATAAAATAAAATAAACCTTGTCTTCAGCTAGCAGGGGAAGATGAAGAAGAATCTCAAGAGGCTCAGTATCAGCAGCCATCACAATAAATTCGGAAGTACCCCTGTTAAGAGTCTTGGTTGCTGAAATGAAAATCATTCATATCAAAAATATATATATATATATATATATTTTAGGGTTCAAAGAACACAAATATATATTTATTAAATAAGTGAAAAGCAAACCTTCATTGGCGCCCTTTTTGAGTAGCTTGTAGTTGGCAGCTTGTTGAACAAGATCCATTATTGTAATTGTCAGATGTGAATCTGCCAATGGGTACGCCTTCGAGTTTACGGATTCTCCGCTCTGCAAATTCAATTAAAAATAAAACAAAAAACAAAAAACAAATTGGCAAAAATTACTTCAGGGAAAAAAAATGAATCTTTAAGAATTTGCGGGAGAAGAAGATACCATTTTCGAGCAGATAACGCAGAGCCGCAGAGGGTGGTTAGGGTTTTGAACGAAAAACGACCAGAGCACTGAATTGGCCACCGGGGTTTATTAATTATCAATTTATCATGCAACTCTCTAAACGTTTGTTTATTTTATTTTTATTTAAAAATGAAAATATAATTTATTTTGCTACATTTTAATCGGGCAGTTAGTTAATTAATTAATTTCTATATTTGCATTTGGATGGTTGTATACTAATATTGTCATTTTATTAGTGCTACTTATGTTAAGAAAAAAACTCCAGTTGTCCCTTATCTTCTAGTTTATGAGTATTAAGTTTAAATATACCATAATTATGTCAGTGCATGTGGAGTCACTCGGCCTTTGATCAGTTGATTAGATATTTCTTGAAAATTAATGAGTTGAAGGTTTAAATAGTATTTTGTAAAAATTGATGTGAGTGGTAGGTTTTTTTTGAATATTAATAAAAATTAAAATTTTGTATAAAATTTTATGTAAATTATTACATTAAAATAGATATGTAAACTAATTTTAATAATATTTAATAATATAAATTATAGTACGCGACTAGCATCATGTAATAAAAAAATTGTTATGAGTGTTAAATTTAAATATTTTTTAGTTGGGATATTTATTAATTCTTCAATAAGTATTTAATATTAATTAATATTAAAATGTATAATTATTTTTAAAAAATTGAGAATGTAAATTATAATGTCACATTTTAAAAGGAATTTAAAAAAAAAAATGTTATCGAGACTCGTGCATATTTTCATTATTCTCCGTCGCTATAGCTATTCGCAATTTTCACATCCTCATTTGTTTCCCTTCTCAATATTTTCTTTTTGTTTTGATTTCTATAAATTATTTATTAATTAATAAACCACCTGCGCATCACTTCAATTTCCACTCTTAACTTTTTCATTGCTACTACTCAGATCTCAATTTTCGATTTCTGGGTATTCTCAGATCCCTATTTTAGCTTCTGCGTTTCTTTAGCTCCTCCTCATTATCTCAATTTGGTTCTTTGTCTACCCTTTTGATTTTCACTTTTTTTTTTCAATTGGGTACTATTGGATCTCAAATTGGGCATTTGGGTACTCATAAATTTGCCTCAAATGTCACAAGGTTATGCAATCGAGCTGTATTTCGATCCAGCTTTAGAAAACCAAGTGTTGAAAGCATGGAACGTGTTGGCCCGCCGCCAAATCAGTACTCAACTCATTGAAATCGAATCACGACCTCACATAACGCTCTTTTCGAGCCCCACTATAGAGCCAGCGAAGCTTGAATCAATCATCAAGATTCATGCTTCAAAGCAAGAGCCACTCCCCTTATGTTTATCAACAATCGGCAGCTTCTGCAACGACAACAATGTCTTGTTTCTTGCACCCACGCCTTCAATTCCGCTACTTCAGTTCCAGTCTCAGCTTTGCGAAGCTTTCAAAAGAGAAGGGATCGAGTGTGGCGACGAGTTTCGTCCCGAAAATTGGATTCCTTATTGTCCTGTTGCTCAGGAAGTGCCCAAGACAAGAATGGCTGAGGCCTTTTGTGTTTTGAGGGAATTGAAGTTACCTGTCACTGGCTACGCAATGGATATTGGGTTGGTGGAGTATTCCCCTGTGCGTGAGTTATTCTCTTTTGCGCTTGGTAACAATGCTGAAGCATGAGTTATTTCATTCGGCCTTATATAATATGTTAATTTGATGTTGGTAGTTCTATATAAGTTGAATGTCCTACTTATTTGGTTTCAACTCATATGAATGATGGAAGCAAGAGCACCTGGTTGGAGAATTGCAGTTTATGGGTTCTCAAAAGTAGTTGCAATTTGACTTATGTTTATCTTATATTGTTTTTAGGCATTTTGAAAGCTATATTATTACATGCTCATCTGATTTCCATGGTTAGTCATTAGTGGGAGAATCCATTTGCTATGATTTTTGGACGTTTAGTGAAATCAGACATGGCCATCCTTTTCTTATTTGGTTTGGGGAGCTCTTGTAGAAAATGATGCCTAGTGTTCCTTCATGCAATCCTTAGTCAGTTGATTCCAGAAAGCAATAAAACCATCCGAACTACGTGATACCTGTTTTATGGTTGGTGTTTAGCACACAGTCACTCTTTTATTCTTGTTTTCCAGGCATTAATTCTTTATTCATTGCTTAAACCCTTAGTAAATGTGATGTTCAGAAATTTTCCTAGATTCCCACTTCCTCATATTCAGGTAAACCTCTACATTGCTGTACTCATGCATTTTGACTTCATCTTCTCGGCATGTGCATGATGTTTTACATGTATTTGTCTATCGATCATTACTTTTCTTGAACCCAAATTGATGTTGTGACAACCACACCCACTTATTCTTACATGTAACTGCCATTCTACAGAATTTAACCAGCAACATTTGACTAACTGCTTCATTGCATGGAATGACCTCTGCTGGCGCATCTTTTGGTTCGTCTTTAAACTAGGAGTTATCAGAATATTTCATCCATAATTTCTAGTTTACCATAAAGAAATCGAATATGTTTTTGTAGGTTTCCAATGTGTACTCTATATGTAATTGTGGTTTACTTCAAGTTGCATTTTATGCACTGTTTTGCTCTGACTTAATATAGTGTGAGAATTTGATTAATGTCATCAGCAAAGAATTTAGGTCCATTAAACTTAGTATGATGAGCAATTTGCTGCTTTATAAGAAAGAAGTTAAGTTTCGCTGTCATGCTTGTGCATAATCCAACCGAAGAAGCACCTTGAGCTGCTTTGCTATGAATCATGCTTATTATTAATCTAACTTCTTTTTTTTCTCAAGAATGTAATTTGTGAGTCTTGGCCTAGCGGTAACAAACAAAAGAAGGAAGAAATATCTTTCACTTTTTTAATTTGGCAAATATAGATCTGTGTTATATTTTACAGTTTCTAGAACATGTCATCCTAGAATTATTTGCTAGGGATATTAGTTTTTTCATTTACTGAAGAGCCTTTCTTAGCTTTGGCTTCACTGTTTAGTGAAATCTGAGTTGAAATTTAGATGTAGGATGTGTAGCCTCGCAGCAAGGTATCTTTGTTTGGTAGCTTATCACAGATTTCTCAAGACTAGATTTTTTGATGGCCGGATAATGTAAATTGTGAATTGATCTGCTTTACTAGATTAATATGGTATTCAAATGAAATTCTAGTTCAAAGTTGTCAGACTGTCACCTAAGATGCTATCATATGTCCAGTCATGGGTTTGTTGTTGCAAGAAACTTTATTTGCCCATTTGTTAGGCAAGCCTTGTGGGAGAGAGCGGGAAAAAAAAGGTAGTCTTGGTCTATATCAGCAAGCAGATTGGAGCTGTTATAGATTTTTATTTATTTTTTCTTTTTAACCAGAACAAAAATTGTTTTATTCTTTTGTTGTTTGTTTGTTTCTGTTTCGTAGTGATGTGTCATTTCCCATTCCTATGATGTAAGTTAAGAGACATCAACCTGAAACGGCTGTTCTCGGCTGCTTGTTCTTACTATTATTTTGCTAGAAGCTTTGCTCAAAAAGTTAGACTTTGCATCATGTTTCTCACCATGTTAAAAAAGCGAATGACCAATGTAGATCATAGCGGTAACCATAAATCTGAAGGATGAGCCTTGGTGTTGCTCTATTACTTCAATTGCTCAGTTACTTAAATTGCTCAGAAATCAATGGGCATTTCTTTTGACAATTACATATAAATTACTGATTATAGACAATCAAAAGATTCTACATTTAAGTAATATTTTTAAACTATTTAGTATCATTCCATCTTTCGACAAGGATGATATATGTACGTTATGGAGGCTATTGATGACACTTGGTACATGCACTGTTCTTTTCTAATTACATTAGCTTTTTAAGCAACTAGACCAGTCTCAATTTCCAGAATCGCCATAAAAAATTCATTCCATGTATCGATGGGACCTGGCAAGCACCAATGAAGACAGTCTCTAAAATCTTTGTTCCGAAGGTTTCCCCAGTAGTCTCCAGGATGCCCATCAGGCCTCATCAGCATTGCTTTTGTTACATCCATTGCTACGAAGCTTTTACCCTGCTCTTTGCCTTCCTTCCCCATTCTTTCAGTCTCTTCTACTTGAATTTTCCTTATGTTCCAGGGTTCTCCTACCCAGATAATCTGTCTTTCATCACTAGGTTTTGTCCTATTGCAGATTCCGCCGGTATCCCAACTCCCATGCTCAAAATGAGTCGGTGAAAATGTCCTTACCACTGTCACTATGCCCCTGCACTCTTTACAGCCATTGATGTAGACGAGTGCTGTTCGGAGGGCCATTTGAATGGCACCGCTAGGGCTGACTTTGGTGACATTTGGTTCCTCACAGTCTACACATCCAACTACTGTGTCGCCTTTGTACAGGTAAATCTGTCGGAAGAACCAAAGCCCATTAGAGATGACAACATAGTCAATTGTTTGAAGGTTTGCGGTCCAATCTTCGTCAACCTTGTCAATTTGCAAATTATAAGCAGCGGATAACGAACCATTGATCATTCTCTGCTCTGCAGCTACAAGGAATCTGGACCAGAGATTCATGAGGATGAAGTCATGTTCAGGGAAGTGCCATATCCGGTTCTGTTCTGCTGAATCCTTGTAAACAAATTTCGGAACTTCCTCCTGAAGAACTAAAATGGAATAACTTGAATAAAGAGTTATTTTACATCTGCAGTTGCCAGGTAAGTTGAGGTTCAGGAAAATATATATGGACAGGGGTTTGTCATCTTATTACCTTAGACAATAAACACACGAGCGATTCCACTTGATTCATGCTAACGGAGTCGCCGATAAATGCCATTTTGTTTCCTCGAACCATATCCAGAAAAATCTTGGGATCGAACTTCGGAAGATTACAAGCATAAGGTTTCCACCTCCAGTTCAGAAAATCTCTATCCGTCCTCCCATGCAAGATGCAATTTCTTGCTTCGGGAATACAGCTTGAATTCTTATAATTAAAATCTCTGCGGTATTGTATCCAGCGACCCTCGTACAAGTTACAATTCAAAATCGCATTTCCTACAGAACAAAATCATTCATGCATAATTCAAAATTGTACCGTCTAGTACTCACGTTACAATTTACTAATCTTCATGCGTAGTAAATGTTGAGTCATGCTGAGGTTCGAATGCCCAAATTTTATAAAATTTGAATTTGAACTTGGATCAGAGTTGCACAAGATTATACCCTACAATTATTTTACACTGCTGTACAAATTCAAAATTCTAATTATTTAAATTTGAATTTTGTAAAATCCCGACATTCGGACCTAAACACCATTATTAATTACCTTCGGGTGGTTTGACAATGGGGGCACCCTTTTGTTGAATTTCTCGTTTGGAAACGGCCTCAAAAGGGTTTGGAAAGTAAAGGAAGAGGCTGAGAATTGTGGTTAAACATAGACAAGGCAACAAGAATGGAGCTAATCTCCCAGTGCTGAGACATCTCTCCCTTTCCTTTTTGCCGCCATGGAAAGGATCAAGTCTATCGAGAACGTTAGGAGCCTTCATTTTGAATGTGGATGTGGCCACCATGCAAACCAATAGACAAAAGAAATAAAAAACAATGGAGAATCTCTCTAATCTCTTCCTTTTAATTTTAGACAAACTTTTTAGAGCTAATGAAACAGCCACAGCAAGTGTGCTATGCCATGCAATTCTTTGGAGGGCCTTCGGTAGTTAAGCTAATTCCTCGGCGCAATATAATCTTTGTTTGGAAATTTCCCGTAAGAGTAGTAATTATGTTTAACATCTATTGAAGAATTTTATTTTAATACTGTCTCCTTACAATCATAAGTCCAAAGAGTAGTAATTACTGGGACTAACCTAAATCAGTTCTCCTATATTGGTATGTGGTTGAGTCTTGGATTCAAGTTTCATTGTCCAGATTTAATGATATTATCGTGTTGTTATGGTGGGACTGCAATCTTTTTCTTTTTCCAATTGAAATGTGGTTTTCACCTAGAATAACTGAGGTGGGTGGACTAGACCAGTCCGGTAAAATATCTCATATACTTCTTTATATCTTAGTGTATATCTATTTATTCTTCTTTTAATGTTGGAAAATTTACAAGGAATGTAGTCAATCTTTCTTATTGTTAGAATGTTAGGCGTTATTCTAATTTGGACTTGGAGTTTTTGGCATTGCCCTAAATATTGTGTTTGAGCCGAATATGGCCTTATATTCGCACCCTTCATAGAAATATCTTGTTAGTCATTTTTTACCTTTTAATACAATTATTAGCTAATTTCGACAAATTGGACAATTATATTAAGCAGAGTAAAAAGAAGCATGCACCAAAACTATTTTAGTTCTCTGTTGATGTTGACATGTGTTATTATTGATTTACTAGCGAAAATAGGGATAGAAACTCATTTAGTCCCTATATTTTAAGGTCATTATTTGTTTAGTTCCTGTATTTTTAAAAACACCTTAAAACATTTCTATTGTTACTTTTTGTTCATTTTACCTTACTTTTATAATATTATACTCTTATAATAATTTTTTTGAGACATTAATAAAAAAAATTAAATTATCAATTTAATCCCGAAAAATAAAATAATAACAAAAAGAATTTATATTAACCTTTATGGAATACTCTAATGAGGAGTTAAGATATTTTTTATTAATGTCCAAAAAATTATTAATTTCATTTTTTTACAATATTAATTTTTTTAACATAAATGAACTTGCACAAAAATTAATATATGTTATTTTTATTTTTATTTTATTTTTGAGATTAAGTTGGTATGTTTTTATTAATATATAAAAAATTATTATTATAAGAAAATAATACTGTAAAAGCAATGCAAACAGTAGAGATGTCAATAGTTTAATTACAAGAATATTTTGAGCCATTTTTAAAAATATAAAAACTATACGAACACTAATTTAAAAATATAAAGATTAAACGAGCTTTTACCCAAAAAAATAAAATATGGGTATAGACGAATAGGTATCAATTCCAGGGGGAAAAACAGCCAGTTGAATGGAATTTAATGTGTGTAAAACTAAAACATATATTATGTACCACATATGGCATCGGAAACTATCCTAACCCTGAATCCTTGATTAGCCACCAGCCCCCACTTTTGTAAGAACTTGTATCAACAAATCATTCCACACATCAATAGGCCCTGGTAAACACCAATGAACACAGTCATTGTAGCCCTTCATGTATTTGTTATCCCAAAAAGCACCAGGATGCCCATCCGGTCTCATTAGCATAGCCATGGTCACATCCAAAACTCCAAACATCTTGTTACCATCTGCAGCCTCCTCTCTGGCTCTTTCAATTTCTCTTTCCTGAACGTTTCTCAATTTCCACCTAAAATCTCCCAAATAATCTATATCTTTTTCACTGAAGGGGGATGTTCTGTTGCAGCTTCCTCCAGTGTCCCAAGCGCCGTGCTCAAAATGAGCTGGTGAAAATGTTCTAAACAATGCCAGCATCTTCCTCTTATTGCATTGCTTGCATTGGTTGATGTATCTGAGTATTGCACGGAATGCCAATCCAATGGCATCGAGAGGATCCATTGGTCGGACATTTGGTTCATTGCAGAATACGCATCCGATGACTTTGCCACCATCATGTACGTGAATTGGCCGAAAGAACCAATGTGCGGTTGAGATGATTGCATAGTCAACGTAGGGGAGGTCACTTGCCCATCTATCATCAACCTTGTCAAGGTACAAATCGTAAATGCCCGATGATGAACCATTGATCACTCTCTCCTCACCAAGAACGAGGAATTTGGACCAGAGAATTGAGAGTGTGAAGTCATGATCAGCAAAATACCATATCCGATGCCGGTCTTCAGAATCTTTGTAAGCATCAATTGGAACTTCTTCCTACAAAATATGTCAGCTGGTAAAAAAAAATGCATAATTATACGAAATAAATTCTTTAAAAAAAAAAGGCTTCCACAGTTATTTTACTATTATTTTCTCACTCTGAACTCTCAATGGGACAATGTCTTTCAAAAACTAAGTTTGGTTAATTTCCAACATTGAAAAGTCACATTTAACCTTTAACTGTAAAAATTTGATTATTAAAATTGTAAGTCAGCTGTGTATTAAGGTATTTTTTTTTAAAAAAAAGAAAAGGAATAAAAATGAGAAACATTAGAGATGTATAAAATTTTCCCTTGATTTAAAAAAAAAAAGAAGTAATTATGTGACACTATCCTACCTTTTCACTAATTCTATACAATAATGACAATAAGCATACAAACTTAGGATACAAATTGAGTCATTGCTCAATAGTTGACTTTATTATTTCATCATTTTTATTTTATGGGCAGTGTTTATTAAAATATATTATCAAATGACCCACTCAAAGAAAACATGAGCTAAGCTACAAAATTTTATGGAAACTTAATATTGGAAAAAACACTTATCACTTCTATCATCTTATTTTTTACAAATTTTCATTTTTAGGCCACATGGACCTCAAATTTCGTGTCATTGCATTCAAAATCTAAAATATTGTAATTATAATGTATATATAACACCTGTCTTCAGCTTTTCTTATTGATATAACACCATAATTACCACACGAAAGTGTAGTTTGATTCATATTCACAAAAGATTACAATAGATTACTTCATGGAAATGGAGAAGTACCCACAGATTCCAAATTCATTATGGAGCCTATTTTTGTTTGTGCAATTAATAAGAATCAAATCTTTAGCTGGTGCATGCGAAGCATACTTAAAACTATCACATTATAAGTTTACTTTTCCAGAAAGCATTTTAGAAGGCAAGCAATACAAGCAAAGGATATCAATATCTCGATATCAAATCAAACCACCACCTCATAAATTGCCCATAATTTTTTTTTACTTTCATCTCATTATTAATTATTTTTACAGTTTACATTATGCGCCGGGGCTAACCTACATTTACTGTTAACTTAAAACGACACAACTTCATGCGTTGGATTCCATGCATTACATTAAGTTATCAAAGGTAATCAATCACCACAAGAAAACTGAACCAAAAAACTTTGAATTAATTAAAATTATATTTGTTGGCACTGCATAAAAAGGTGTTATATATATATATATATAACTGGTGACTAAAATAAATATGAAAAAAAATAAAAAAGGAATTAAAAGTTACCTGTGATAGGAGACAGAGAAGGGATTCCATGTGGTTTCGAGCAACAGAGTCGCCAATGAAAGCAAGTTTTTTGCCACGAACAAAGGCGAGAAATTGCTTGGCATCAAACCTTGGGAGGTCACAATTGTGAGGTTTCCATCTCCAATTCAGAAAGTCAGTGTCTTTCCTCCCATGCCTGAAACAATTCTTTGATACCGGAATTGTTGGACAGCTCCAATTCGTGTACTGTGACCCTCTAAAATCTGGAACCCAACGCCCCTTGAACAAGTCACACTCCTCAACGTCAATTTTCTCTACAAATTAAACCCATTAACCAGTTAACAAATAATTCATTATTAACATCAACGCCTCAATATCATATACGTATGCATGTATGCGGACGCGGCCCCTGAAAATAAAGATTAAAGAATCAAAACACAAACCTCTCCCTTGATCATAATGGACACTACTTTTAGGCAAAATCTTTACAGAGCTTGGAGAGAATAGTAAGAAGAAACTGAAAACGGTTGTTAAAGCTAGAGAATAAAACAAGAAAGAACCCAGCCTTCCCATGCCACCATGGGCATTAATATAAAATTTATCTTGAGATAGACAAGAAGATGAAGACGACTTCATTTTTTTCCCTTTTACTGTAACCGAGAGCAAGTAATTGAAAAAAAAAAATGAATTTAGAAGAATAATTGGGATGCAAGATTTTCTGTGGCTATGTCCTTAAATTGTGAGGGAAACAGAAAATTGGTGTCAAGAAAGTCTATGGCTTTTTGTATACATACGTTAAAGTAAATGGTGGAAAAGCTTGCCGTATGATTGAGACACGTGGAGCCCTACAATGTGTACCAGCAAATTTACATCCATGCGATGAGCATTTTTAGTCAGTGGGCCTCAACTATTTATATACCTTATTTCACGGCGTAGTTTATTCAGCGTAGTTGGGGAAATTCGTGGCTCTTAATACTTTTTTTCCATCAATCTTTTAAATTCTACCTGTGGAATTTTTTTGTATGATCGTGGAAATTGGTTCTCATTCTGGGTCTTGTTAAGGTGCATCAGCTGTATTGTATATTCAAATAAAAAATTTTAAGTGTTTTTGGAGTATTTATTTTTTTTTCATTTATTACTTATAATTTGTATATTTTAATAAATCACGATACTTAAGTAGTAAATAATTAAACAATAATGCTTTAAGAAGTTCGTAATAAAATTTTCACTGTTCGTAAAATTAATAGTTACTATGCTATTGTTATGCGTAACATGCCCTTTTGTAACATACATGATAAAAATATAAATTATATATAAAACAGAGAAATTATCACCATTAACGAAAATATTATTATTAACAACAAAAAATTTGAATAGATGTACGGTACAGTGATACACCATAGACACTCACACCCTTTTTATAAAGTACAGAATCAATAACTTAGCTGGCAAATCGGGGCCGTTGAAGAGAAAGATCATTTACATTTTTTTATTATGATGATCATGACTTGAAGAATCAGGAACGGTCCATTCAGGGACCAGTTTATGTTTAGATTATATTAATAATTGCCGACATTCTTTAATTCTTTATAACAAAAGCGTTCTCTTAAGAGACGATTTGGTAAAAGCTTATGATTAAAAAGTTCATTACTTGGGGGGGGTCATCTCGAATCTCGACCGTCTATTTGAATTCAAAATTCTGAAAAATTGGCGATGGCTTCACGTGTACACGAGTTCATTATAAATATCAGATCCCGGAGGCAAAAGAATCAAGGAGAAAGCTATGGCTTTGGGTACATGCTTCTCACATCACATGCTCTGATTTCATCGTTGTTCAAATAAGGTGGTGACAACTTGCGCACCACACAAGTCATCCGACAAAGCTAATTTATTTATTTGTTTCCTTGTTTAGTTTGTTTTATTTGTCAAAAGTTATAATTTGAATTTGGGAGGGCCAATAAATGCCAAATTAAAAGGCAATATTTCTCAGCCAATCAAGGATTGATATTTTCTTGATAAGAATTACCAATTAAATCACTGCAATAAATTAGGGTTGTTGTGCAATTAAATGTTTAATTTTCTTTCGAAATTTTGTATCTTTATCTTGAAAAACTTGAATCATTTATGAGACCATTCTCGTCCAAGTTCCAAACATTTTAATGTTGTTTTCACAGTCCACAGAGTCTCACGTGTTCATACCAACTCATTTAATTGCATTGATAAGTACCTCCTTCCTTTTTTTTTACAAGAACATTTTATTGGATGAAAAGAAATTAGATATAATATATGCATAACACAATTAAATAAAAAAAATTCTCAAACATTAGCAAAAAGCAAAATTCAACAAGCTGATTAAATCTAAATTTAGGAATTCCACTAGCATCTAATGAGATAAGCGGTTGATTAAATAAAATGAAATCAGATATATTATATGCGTAACACAATAAAGAAAAAAGCTGCAAGCATTCGAGTAACTAAGGTCTTGTTTGCGATTGAAGTGCTGTAACTTTTAAACTACGTATGTTATGAATAAAAAAACTTTAACTGTAAAAATAAAAGTTAATAATATATAGTAAATAGAAATTTTAAATAATAATTTTGACAAAAATATTAAATATATAATAGATTTTCTATCATATAAGTGAAAAATCATATCAACAAAACTTTCAAGTTACAGCAGTTAGTGTTTATCAAATATTTTAGTACTGTAACTTTTAAGCTGTAATTGCCAACTTCAATCTCGAACGCACCCAAAATCTAAATTTGGGAAATCCATTAGCATTTATAGTAGATTTAAATTACCAAAATCACCCACAATCCGCAATGAATTTTTATTTTAAATTTTTAAAAAAGAACTGTTTGTTGCGAATTTTAACAATTATCAAACCTACACGCAACTTGTAGTAGACTTTTTGTGAGTTTTGTCATCTAAAACCACAAGTTAAAAAAGTACTCTTAGTAGTACATATAAAAATTAAATTTTATAATTCAAACTATAAATTTATAACAAATAAATAAAAAATCTGCATACAATACTCAATTCTAGATTTTATCAATGTACATAAGAAATTAAAATTTCAACATAAAACAAATACACAAAATATATTAATCTTACACAAAATATTTATGTTGTAGGTAAATCATCATCATTAATATGAATGCCTTACTCCATCTTATAATCAATACGCAAGTATCATTTATACTGTTAACACGTAAATTTGTACAACTATTATTAACAATTAATTAAACAAATAAAAACCAAACTTTAAGAAGCAATCATTAGGCTCAAGTCATTAAAGGAAAGCAAACAAAATCAATCAAACTCAAATAAAACATCAGTAATATTAAAATAAAAAAATTTTATTATTAAAATTGAAAATATAAATAATTAAAATAAAAAATACGAGTTGATAGATACTAGTATAAGTATCTGGTGGATTTTTTCTTAATATCAAACACGCCTGCAACCCATGATGAGTTTTTGCGAGTGAGATTGGGTGGCTTGGCGGGTAATTTTGCCATCCTTTGTTCTTTCCCTCTCTTGGCTAGGATTGTACGGGATTTAATGAAGGGTAATAAACACTTGAACAAGGGTTTTATATGAATAATGAAGGGGTGCGAATAGTCCAGCTCAATATTAAATCAAACAAGCCCATTATTAAAGAAAGGTAAGGCCGACATCCAGCAAATAGAAGCAGCTTTGAGCCCAAGTTCAAGCCCAAGGAATGAACTTCATCTTTGTGCAAATATGAGTCCGCATAAGGGAGTGGTACCATTGGCACCCTTTAAAATTCCTAATCAATCCCCGCCTTTATAATTACAATTTTGTCCCTACATAAATCTATAATCATAGACAAAAGAGAGTAGAACATCTTCTCCATAACTGTGAAACCAAAGCTCACTGACATTCCTCAAACTACATACTAATTGTTTAGATTCTGAAAGTTTTATTTTATTTTATTTTTTTTATTGTTAAGATCAAATCTCAAACTATCAATAACCAATAATCGTACTCATTAGTCATAATTTGATATTAATATTTCTCTTTTTTTTTCTGTTTTCTTTTGTTCTAAAGAGAAAGCGGGCTTGCAACAAAGAGAATATGAGTCCTATATAAAAACCTTTATTGGAGAGAATACCAAGAACACGAGATTAATAGCAGTGAGTGGATTGTTTGTATCAATCAAAAATCAATTTTAGGAAGACTTGTTACTTAAAATGAGGACGAAAAAGAAAAGGTGACATGGGGTTGGGACGGGATGCATAAGACAAGGGTGTTTTTGGAATAAAGATATGTGGGTTCAGAATAATATTATTCTCTAAATCATTTAGTAGGGTTTTTTAAGTAAAGGGATTTCATAAGGATTAGAAAGCTACTCCTCACATAAACTTCAATTCAAATGAATGGTTAGATTCTCAAATTGAATAAAAATTCAAAGAAAAGGGGTAAAAAATAGAGACCTTTAAGACAAGAGTTGGCATTCTAGATTAGAAGCTAAACTTTAATTGATTTTGTGGTCAAATTGAGATAGAGTTTCTATTTTCTAATCAAAATAACTTTTAAGTTCTGAGTGGGTATTTTGTTAGTGCTAGCAGTTGCTTTTGTTAAATTTGATTTCAAACCATTGTAGTAAATGGGAGTTAAAGTGTCAAACAAAACTAGGGTCTAGTTTGTTTAAAACTTTAAAAAAAAAATTCACTCGTTTGTACAACCAATCATTATTAATTGAATAATTAATCATATCATAAATAAATTCAAAATCTTTAAACTTGAACCTGAAACAATTAATAAATATGTCAGATAAATTTAACTTGTTTAATAATTTTATCATGTTAGATCTACGCAAATTTGATAATTCATACAGTCTAAATATCAAATTAGTTGATGATGTCATAAATTGACACCCCTAATAATAATAATAGTGACATCCTTCTTCCTTGATCTTTCTCCTGCTCTTCAGTTGAGATCTCATTTGTTAAATTGTCAAGTAGTCCTAGATTATATATATATACTATATAGTAGTTTTCCAATCAGATATCCCTTACTTTAATAAAGTAAGAGGTTAGCTAAAAGACTAAAAAAACACCGGCTTTAATGCACTGTATTTTGTCATGTAGTGTATTAAAATATAAATTTTTTTTATCTTTTAACTAATTCCTAACTTTATTAAAATTATGAATCTCTGATTGAAAAACTACTATATATATATATATATATGCATGCAAAAGATAACTTCAATAGTTGGACACGTACCATCCATCAATACTTATTACTATATTATACACAAAAAATATTGCCAAGCCTTGCCTAGTTTGATAGCAGACGATTCATGAACATATAACCAATAATTCAGGCATGGTGGCAGCTATACATATGTATTTCATTTGTCCAACTCTCTGTATATGATAGACATCTTACCAAACAGACAAGTGTTAAAATCTAGACAAATATTTGCAGACACACTCACATTCTTCTTATCCTTTTGCAAAAAATGACCATTCATTAGTGTTTTCCAAATTGCATTTTGGTGAGGAAGCATTGGAATTAATACTGCTTTTATAAATTACCTCGATATAGTTGATGATAATTTATGAAATATAGACAGCTCAAGTTTTTGTGTCGGCAAATCACGACGCAGAATTGAACATGTTTTGCTGTTAGTGGGTTCCCCTCCGACTCTCCGAGCCCCATATATTTATATGCGAACAAGAACAGTCATTTTGTAGGCCTTGACATGAAAGTGGCTTTACTACAGAGCCGTTCCTACCTTTTCATTACATGTATTTAATTTTTTTTTCTTTTACATGACCTTATTCACTATATATTTTGTATTAAAACCACATCAGCATATTTTTCTTTATTAGAGTAGGGGCATCTTCACATTTCATTATTGAGGTTGAGGGTTCCAATCTATTCGTGTGTTTTGAAAGTAAGTTTTCTCCTTGTTGGCTAGTTTGATCTAGGCTTCAACTGTGATAAATCGAAATAAAATCTTGGGAAATTTCTGATACAACTATTAATCAATGTGTAATGTATTGTGAAAAAAAAAAAGGAAAGAAAGAAAGAAAATAAGGTCCGCGTTTTGATCCGTTAAAATTTAATCTTTGGACACCATGTTGGTTAGCTTGTTAAATCAGACTTGACGATGCGGCCCATTATGATATGCCCTCTTCAGTTCATGTAGCCTGAGAATAGATACGAGGCTATAAATTTTGGAACGAAATAATAATTTTTTTTCAGCATTTGAATTTTCATCCCCACTATATTTTTTGAGGGACATGTCCGACCTTGTTCATCTAGAATAAGAGGAACCTTTTTGGAAAGCAATTGAGATAGGTGTTGATGGTCGGACTAATAGCATCAGCGGAGAGATCATCTCCTTATACGGGTTTCTCATAAACTTTTAAAAATATTATGCTACGTGTATTTAAGTGATAGTGTATGTGTAGAATTTAATTTTTTTATATTTTTTTTATTAACTATTAATCACTCACATGTATTTTTATTTAAGAAAATATCATATAATGAGATAATCATAATTCTCGCTCAAAAGCTCTTCTAATTTTTTTTCTTTAAATACTTATTTATTAACTTATATGACAAATAAAAATGTAGAAAATTAAGTCTACCAAAATAATAACAATTATATTATTTCTTTCTCTTCAAGAACTATAATATAATATTAAATTAAAAACTTCAAAAAGATTTTCAAATGAGATTTTTCAAACGAGATAGTGTTTGTCTGTGTTCTTACTTATATAACTCTTCAAATTATAAATAAAATCTTATTTAAAATTTTTTTTGATGATGCTATAAAAGAGACTTATAAAGTACTAATAACCGTCAAAGCATAGATTGTTAAAAGTATTAATTTTTTAACGTTATTAAATAAAATTATTTAAAAATAACTCGAGTAAACTTCGAGGGGAACCGAGTTATTTTTTTTCTTTTTCAAATAAACAAAGAATAGAAAAGCAGAAACACGAAGTGGCAAAGTATCAAAACACAGGGCCCTCGAAGCTTCTTCGATCTTATTCTGTTGGCTCATTGATTAAATTCCACTTAAAACAAACACCGATCCACTGGATATGGGAACTAAATCAATAAACAAATCATTCTTATAATATTTCGCAATAATCAACAGGTCAAATGATGATAAGACTAGCTTGCCGATGTTGTTTATGTATTAAACTGATGAAGATATGATGCCATGCTGGCCAGAGTAGCCAGCCAAATCACATGGGATTTGAAACAGTGGCATTATGTTGTCACATGTGACTGTGAGCCTGCCGTCAAACCAAGACAAAATTCATGGCTTTTGAGATTCAAATATCTCCCATGTTCACTGGTACCTGTAGGTTGTAGCCTGGTGGGCTATCTTTGCTAGCTAGCTGGCTGTGGCTTCACTTCCAAATTGAAATGCGTGGCTGCTAGCATACATGCATGCACGCCTACTAATATTCAACCACAGATCAAACATCTACTGCTATCTTTATTTTTTTATTTGATGGAAATTACTCTATGTTCAATAATTGTTTTTCTGTCAGAGTCTTACTTATCGTATGTCCTCTTTTATTCTAACTTTTAGCACATTTATAGGCATCTACAAGTAACCCAAGTCCCAAGAAATGGGATGTGCAGGAATGCAATAAATTTTGAACATTCTGTGTTTCTTGATTAGAACGTTTGGATATACACATTTATAAAGTAACTGCCCAAACTAACAAATATGAACTTGAGGAGATATCATGGAGAAGTAATATGAACTTCCCCCACAACACAGTTGTCCCAGTGGTAGTTATAGGCTTGCAGCTTGCTCACATGGGACTACAGGAAAAGGTTTTTAGAAGTTCTCAAAGACCCCACCCCAATAGATAAGGCCTTCTTTTTTGAATCAGGCTACGGTATAATTGTAGTATCGTGTCATAGTTACATTCAGCCGTTTGATGCATTTAGATTGGTGAAATTTATTGACATACAATGACTGGATACAACTGTAACACAATATCACAATTACACTACAAATTTCCCCTCTTCTTTGACATCTACTTTGGTTGTGTATATTGTTTTGTTTCTACTTTATTTTTGCAGTAGAGAACAAATCAAAGGTGACGGATTCCGTCTTAGACAAAAAATCGTTGGGCTGATCATTGGGGTGACATTAAATTCGATGTGATGCATTTTATAAGTATCAAAAAAATTTGCGAGATTAGAGATTTCTCTAAAATATTCTTTGGGATTGGGAATTGGAACGCATATGCTCTAACATGAAGATACATAAATAATAATAGATATACTTTTACTGAGTCGACAATTCAATTTTGCGTGGGTACTAAACTATCTTTGTAAACTTCTCGCACATTGAAAAAATAATTACAACAAATTCACATTATTTTAAAAAAAATTTTAAAAATTCATGAGTTAAACATTTAATTTTTTTTCAAACATTTTTTATTATTTTTAACCACATAGTGCAATTTAATTACTTTATAATATAAAAAATAAATAAAAAATCTATTTTAAAAAATATATATAGTAAAAGATTGTCAAATATCCTAAGTCAAAAAGAAAAAAAAATAATTTAAGAAGGATTTAGTTATTAGTCATTCAAATTAGATATTGACTTTTATTTTCTTTAAGTAATTAATTATTTTCTAAAAGTAGGTGGGTTTACAAAAATTATGGAGTGAAAATATCCCTCTTTATTTTTGAAAAATTACTTCATAATTTCCTAAGTTTTGACCTATGTTAAAAAAAATACACACATAGGAATAAATATATATTTTTATTTTTTATAATAAATATGAATAAAAATATATATTTACAAATAAAAGTAATATTATAAAATTACGTTATCGGAGTTATTTGACTATAATGGGAACAATAAAGATTAAGCGGTAAATATTAATTTCAGTAGGGAAAATTTGATAATCTCTCTAACATTTCATAATTTCATAATTTCCTAATTTTGAAAATGACATAAAGTCGTATTATATTATATTGTGGGAAGAGATACTGATCAACCCAACCAATGAATTATTGCCCACACACATATTTGCTATATATGGTGAATAGTCATCTAATAAAATTATGAATCCATGAGATTATTGTCCACATTCCCTTACTTTTTTCCGAATTAAAAAATACTTTGAATAAAATTACATTTACTAAATTATTTTTTAGCCTAATAATCCTTTCTCACCCATTTGAGTTAAATTTGAATACTAAACAGATTATTTTCAATATGAAATGGTATTAAAAAAAATAACACAAGGTAACTGAAATGAAGAAAATTTATTTCTTTATGCATCCACATATCTACTAACTGTAAACCCTTTTTTTTTATATATACTTATTAAATTTTCTTCTTTTACACCATTAATGTTACATTTTTTTTCAAAATCAAAGTAGTTAATTATTGCGACTTATGACGACATCAAATCAAGATTAATGAGCCCTATTAAAGTTTAAAGTTTCCTCTTATTCCAAACAAAATTTTCAAAGATGTGATTGAGACTTTGGGTTAGGTGTAATTAAGTTGGCAATAAAATTCAAATCTCAATATCATGCGCATGGACCCCTTTATGCTCATACTCGTGGGGATACAATCAAATGAAACTATGAATTAAGAAAGAAACATCAATGTTAGATTTCCAAGTATGAAAATAAGAGAGACCGAGAAGAAAAAGTATGATGAATTTTAGTGATTTAGAATTAAGGTGTGTATAGACTATAGAGCTCTAGTTTTAGTGTACAAGTTTTTTCTAATATTAGAATTAGAATTCTGTTAAGAGTAGACTTAATTAATAATTAGTTCAATTGAGAAACCAGCTGTGAAATTATAGAAGCTATAATCCCAAACCTTGGTCAATTTAGTAATACTGCAATTTTTTAAATAATTGTTATTAGTTATACTGTAAAAACAATTAGTTGCGAAGAGAATTAATTAAACGTTTGGTAAAATTTGTTATTTAAAAGTTCTGAGAGTTTTAAAAATAATCACGTATTTAGTAAATTTTATTATTAAACTACTGTAAATTGAACATAATGTTGAATAAAATTTATTTAAACATTTAATTAAAACATTTATATGTATATAAAATATTTTTATTATGTATATATAATAAATAATAAAAATATTTTATATTATTAATTTTATTTTTATTTAATTATCTCAATATAATTGGTAATAATAATAATAATCATCATCATCTCTTTAAAAATGAAGATTTTGTTTCTTAATTGATAAGGATAATTTTAAATTTTTATAATATATATGAAGATATATATAAAATTATATTAATTATAAAATAATTCTCAAAATTAAAATTTAAAAAGCTATTCCATACCTACTTTTTAAAATTTCTGTAAGATAGATAATTTTGTCAAAAGTAATTTTCAAAAAAAATTTACCAAATATCGGAATTAATTTTTAACGTTTTAAAATCTCCCAAAAACAATGTGAGCCCTTAATCTGCAATGAGTTAGAGTAAAAATCAACTTTGAAATTTGATAAAATTATACTCTAATTTACTACAAAATGAATGAAAAATTTGCTAAAAATTGTCACAAGTGGGATTAAGTCTTCCGTCAAAATTATAAGAGGGAGTTGAAATCCACATAAAAAAGAGTGGATTAAGCTTCTATCTGCCCAAGTTTGAAACACTCATAGAGTTTCTATTATTATGATTATTATTACTTTTTTAAAGTGAGTCACGACTCACGAGATCCTGAGTTTCCACACTCCGATTCTTGTGAAAACAATAATGGTGTTTTCATATTCATAATAAAAGCAACAGTTTCCTTTTAGCTTTTGATGTGCCACTGCATCAGACTCATTATGACTGTCGGATCATCACACATTCCACTTGTTACATTTCCGAAATCTCATGCATGCTAAGGATGAAAAAGAAAAAAAAAAAAACTCTAAATATTTATTCCTTCATGTTAATTTTTCTTAAATTTTTAATGCACGAGCACTAATCAAGAATGCACAAGCTGCGGCACACAGTAAGGGGAAAATCAGAGCAATGATATGATATGAGCTTGTTTTTGACTTTCTCCATTCAATTCAGGAATTTAGTATTAATTACTTCAATCTTTTTATTTATTTCATTCCCAATAGCAATCACAACTAGTAAAATTACTAAATTAGTATCTTTTCAGAATTGTCAGATTCAATACATAAAATAAAGACAATGAATTAATGATTTACAATTTTTAATACCTTTTTTACGCGATCCTAGGAATTGATTGTTTTTAGACAAATTTTCTAATTCATTTTTTATCTGCCTGTAAATGTTTAATTCCGGTGAATATTATCTCAATCTAGGATTTATAAAATTTTCCGCAGAAGAAAGAGAGAGCTTACTTATCAGATTTAGTGTTGGCACCGCGCAAGTGACAGCAATCAGAGAAAGTCAATATATTAAAAAAAAAGAAAATCATACTCCAGGAAAGGAAAAAAAAGATTAGAAACTTCATAGAAGTTTAGTAAATTAAGAAATAAAATTAAGTGCGCGCCACACCATTACGGCATTACTGCAGTAATCGGAAGCGGTGCAGTAGTCAGAAGCCTACAC